>NC_084542.1:13003623-13603623 GCF_024500275.1 Phycodurus eques
TGGGGAACCTTGCCTATTCAACTTGTCTATTGTGGAAAGCCCCGCTAAATCATGGAAACATGACTGTATGCATACTTACTGTAATGCCTTCACATGTGTGAAAGGAAAGCTACAGTTGCCAACGGTCTCCCTATATAATACATACATACCAATTTACACCTATAGCGTGTCGGTCTGGAACTTACCCCTCGTGATGAATGTGGTTTCACTAATCTTTAATTTGTGTTTATTCCTGTGCTTTAACATCGCTTTTTGTCATGAACAGCCAGCTGGAGGGCGCCTTGTCACAGTGGACCAGCTACCAGGAAGACGTGGGTCAGTTTGTTCTCTGGATGGACCGCGTCGACGAAACACTGAGTTGCTCACACAGACAGTACTCGGAGATGAGAGACAAGACTGCAAACCTGGGAAAGACTAAGGTACGAAGCAATTTCCAACAACTATGAAACAAAAAAATACCGTACTTGTATTTTTACTATTTGTAGCCTTTTATATAGGGTAAGGAATCATATTTAATTACTGAAGTCACTATACACAACAGAACCCTCTAATTCCTGCCAACGAATCAGAAAGACCGTTTGATAATGAATATAATTATAATTAGATGAGTAAAACACATATTACACTGCCATGTAATATAGGAATTATATGGGTTATAAAATATTAATTACATATATTTTTAGACTTATTATTAATGGGATACATACATATCAAAATTATATAGCAAAAAGTTGCAAAAATAAAAACTAAATTATTGTTATATTTTGATATATGAACATGTAATATATTTAAGTCTAAATATATTTTTTGCTTTTGAATATTAATAGTTTTCTGAGTTCACAACTAAGAATTTCCATGTATTTCAGCTGTGTTTTTGTGAATACGGCATATATTACCACATCCATCGGCTGTAACCTGCCTCACATTCTCCTCAACCTGTTGTGTGTGCGTGTGCGTGCATGTGCGTGCGTGTGTATATATACATATATATACATATATATATATATATATATATATATATATATATTGTTTTTGTTTTTTTTGTAACTCAGGGGCGGTGGGGTCGGTGTCCCGACAATGAATAAATGTTCATGTGTGTTCATTCCAGCTTCTGTATGAAGAAGTGCTGAGTCACAGTTGTCCTCTGGAGACCATAGCAACAAAGGGGGCCAACATGGCGGAACACTGCAGCACGCAGCAGGAAGTGAATCAGCTCAAGAGCAGATACATCACACTGGAAGAAAAGGCCAGCGTATGTGAAGGTGTTTGCTGTCCACTGCTTTTGTAATTTGGAATGATCACCTCCTATTTTTGCATTTGTTTTTGTTTTCTACAGAATGCAGTCAATAAGGCCAAGGGGCTGGTTCTGATCCACCAGGAGTATCAGCAAGGACTGCATGTGTTTGAAGATTGGCTGGAGCGGGACCAATCCACTCTGATGTCGCTGTCCCATCCCGAAGGGAATGTGGATATACTTGAGCGAACACTGAAACAGCTTCAGGTATTCATACTGAACCTCAATAACCTGAATATATTCCAGACCCACCCACAATAGGTGAAAATGTTATTAAGAGAGACTTATTTCGTAGTTTAACTCCTCCCAGATGCTTTAAACAAATTTAAACTTATTACAAAACACTTTTTAAACGCATTGTAAACATACTTGAACACACATAGGAAAAGTACAAGCATAAAAGTAGCAGGCGAACACCGTTTTGTTTGTTTTACTCTTCTGTTCCTCATAGATTCTACAGGAGCGCTGCGCAGACGGCCAGTCATTGTTGTCGTCAGTGCTGACCAGCAGAGAGCGGGTCATCCTTTGGGGCGTACCCCAGATTGAGGACAGAGCCCTTGACACGGCGCAGCGGGAGTGGGGGGCCTATCAGGGCCACCTGAAGGAGACCCAGACCCAGCTGATCTCCACACTGACCAGACTAAGAGAAATGAGCCAGAAGTTCCTCACCTTGGCTCACTGGCTTGAGGAAATGGAGAAGGAGGCTGACTTGAGGACTCACCGGAGGTCAGACAGAAGCACTAAGGAGACTCAGCTGAAGCGACTCAAGGTTAGAATTTTGAGTTCCTGGATCCATTAAAGAGGCGATCACATTGCAAAGGTTTCGAAGCTCCACTGTGATATGCTCTCCTATGTGTTGCTTGTGAACAGTTGTGTCTTGAAACGGTGCTGATACGGCAAGACGAAGTGGACGGCCTCTCGTCTCTGGCCCAGCAGGCTTTGGAAGAAACCGACATCAGCGGTCGCGTTAGCGTCACGGCAACCCAGCTCACTGCACGCTACCACTCCCTGCTGCTCAGCATACAGGTGCTGTCGTCCTTCGGAATCTCCTTTGATTTTGATGGAATTATGACTTCATGTGGATGAATCATTCAAAAAAAAAACTATAATAACAGCTTGGAAATTAATTCACCTGCAGATGTCTTATTTCTCATGAGGCATCTGTTAATATTAATTTGACTTACTTGCTTACTTTTAAGGTACTAGCATTTTAATGTTCTTTTTGTTTTTTTTAATGAATCCAAACTGTTCTAACACAGTACATCTGCTTGGCATCTCATAATGATATAATGAAAGTGTTTTTTATGTTTGTGCAAACCGCAAGTGTATTGATTCATCAAAACTCGTCTTGGCCAGCTTGCAAATGTTGTAAGACAAAACAAATATGTCGCAATCTAACACACGGACACGCAGACGTCTGTCAAAGGACGAAGCGTAATATAGTACTGAGGTAAATAAAACCAGTAAAGTGTAAAAATAATCTGTACGCTGTTCAACTACCCATTTATTTATAGAATATTTTTTTTCAATTATTACATTTTTGTTTTTTAACATGGTAAGAATGGCAGTTAGAAATAAGTACCGTAACTGTCACCATCATAAAACCTGCATTAACTGTACAGGCAATTAAGTAGGGATTATACATTCTGAGCTGCCAAATGTAAAAAAGAAGTTAACCACTGTTAGTACTGAAATGCATAAAAATGTACTTTGAAGACATGCACATTTAGAAGCATATTTTTTTCTCTCATGGGCGTTTTCAGTCTCCACAGTATAGAGGGGTCCTTGTTTACAATGGTCTTCATACGTGTTTTTAATGTTACGAACGGCACGCAATGAATTGGTTTGCGCAGTGGCGTGAGAAAACATCATCACGGAGCACAAGAAGTGAAATTTGTGTATTGTTTTTAAGACAGCTTTTTTTATTGCACGTTTATTCTCTCACCGTGGACTTTATTCCATCGGGTGTTTGGACTTTGTCTAAAGTGAACCATTGAAGCAGTCTGTGTCCTCTGATCCAGCCTCTCCATTTGTTGCCTGCTCCATTTTTGGGGGGTCTTTAAAGGAAAAATCGATGGGGCTCGTCTATTGTGGGCCCAATGAGACAATCTCACACCCAGCACCGTGAGTGGAAAAGCTATCCTCACACCTCATTGATTTTTACACCTTCAGTGACAGCCCTTTCCAAAACTTGCCACAGCTTATATCGGCTTCACACACAACGCATGACATCCCTGTGATCTTACGCACCCTAGTAATTATCCCATGTGAAGTGGGCTGAGGTGAGGGGCTGTTACCTCCCTCTCGGGAAAGGTGTGCACTCAGCAGTATCAGCTAATTTGAGCTACTCACCACAGGATTTTGGACATGGAGTGAATAATGTGTCCAAGCTGCACAGAAACCCTCTCTATCCTCACAGTGGTATTGACTCAAAATCTCAGTCAAGTGGATAATGCAACCCCCCCATAACCCCCACCCCCCAACTCCCTCCCTTGTGCAGATGAAACGGGGGGTGGGGAAAAGAATATTTTCTGTTTTGATGGCTGCTCACAGAGCTTTTGGTCCTTGGTGGTTACAGCCTGCTGGGGCACAACTTTAAAAGAGGAGCTAGGCCTTTGAGTCTGCCAAACACTAACAGAAACAACCTAAAGGCTGCTGTTGTTGACGATTACATGGGAAATAGATAGCACAACATAGCGAATAAAAGCTGCCTTGAAATGATGATGGATTCATGCATAAAAGTGAATTTATTATAAGGACGCCAAATGTTGACGCAACCCTATCGATTTCTCAAGTGCTTACATTTGTTTAAATCTGCTTTTCATTGACGCTCTGACAGGAGAGCATCAAGCAACTGCAGGAGGAGCTGAAGAGTATACAGGAGGCCGAAAACCTTTGCGTGTCCTTCACCGAGTGGCTCAGCTCCACCCAGAAAAGCTTCACAGAAGTAACCGACACGTCGGAGCCTCTGGACCGCAACACACTTGAAAAAAAGCTGAAGAAATTAGAGGTCTGCTCTAATTAACTATACACGTGTGCATGTGGGGGCTGGAGCTTAATTAACACCTGTCATTTTATCTTACACATCATATGAGTGTGAGGTATGGTTCTTCTCCAAGATTTTAGAGTGCCTCGTTGTCGGCCTTAAGTGCGCGCATGTCAAGCAGAGAAAGAGTGAGGAGGTCGGTGGCAATTTTAGGAAAGTCTGTTTTTACTGCAAGCATTTGGACAGGAGCTTTGCTCAGGTCTGGCTGCTTTGGAGCACCTCATTGTTGCGCCGTGGAAAAGCCCCACAAGGCTAGAGTGAATATATTTTTGCAGTCAAACGTAGTTATTTGTAGGCATAAGAAAGATGCCAGATGAAGTAGCATCTATTTGTCCAGGTTGTAGTACTGACATTTGATCGGCAGTTGACAGTTGAGCGGGGCATGGTTGCAGTACATTCAGTGGATACGCCCACAGTGTTTGAGAATGGAGAGAGTGGCTTGATTTTTCACGAATTTTGAAGCCTCACTTTCTATACTTTATTTCCATCCATCCATTTTCGGAGCCGCTTCTCCTCACTAGGGTCGCGGGCGTGCTGGAGCCTATTCCAGCTAACATCGGGTAGGAGGCGGGGTACACCCTGAACCGGTTGCAAGCCAATCGCAGGGCACATACAAACAAACAACCATTCGCACTCACAGTCACACCTACGGGCAATTTAGAGTTGTCAATTAACCTACCATGCATGTTTTTGTTGATGTGGGAGGAAACCGGAGTGCCTGGAGAAAACCCACACAGGCACGGGGAAAACATGCAAACTCCACACAGGCGGGGCCGGGAATTGCACCCCGGTCCTCAGAACTGTGAGGCAGACGCTCTAACCAGGCGTCCACCGTGCCACTTTATTTTTGTATTTTTTTTTTAATCATTCCAATAGTGCAGGGTTGTAACTTCACTATTCTGTGTTGTGTGTCACATGACATACTGTATTTATTTCCACTTTGACTTTGATCTCACGGTTGGACACAATTAAGTATATGTTACTCCTTTTGTGCATATTCTGCAGCTTCTCAAGCTGTAATGTTCAATGTGTAGGTGGCTTTTGGATTTAAAAAACTGAGTTATCAAATCCTTAGTGGAAAGATTTTGAGCACAAGGTAACATAGCAACGCAGAATATTTGCGGGAGTAATGCTTTTTTGTGTGGGGGGGAGTTCAGCATGCTTGGCCAACAAAAATGTGTGCTATCTGGGCTTTTTTTTCCTCTACACATTTTCTTTTATGCCTTTCTGCCCAAATGGCAATTTTTGACAAGTTGCCCTCCTGCATAAAATAAATAGCTTGCAAGATGTGAAGTAAATTCTATGATCAGAAGGTGTGTATCGATCCATTGTCATTATGAAGACAAAGCAGATGCTCCTTTAGAAGGACGGTGTTAGCAGGGTGCGACGCCCCACTGTGATGATGAGGATGAAGAAAAAACACCGGGTGTCAGGAGCTTGCTGGCTCGGACTCAGTAATTGATGTAGCGCTTCACCACACTGCTCTCCTGTCCAGAGTAGTAACGAAGTGGCTTCGACAAACTGCCCTGCAAGTTTTCTTAACTACGCCGCACAGTGCGTGTCATGAGCTCCGCAGTTGTCCTCGTCCGAGATCAATTTAGAGCTTCTGACATATGTCCTTCCACCAACTTAGTCATTCCCCTGGAGTGAGCATTCCAGGGCAGCTCATTGAACTGCGATGATTATGCATCGACACAAAGAGTAGAAGTCAATAGCCATGCCAATGGTGATGAGTTGGATTTGTACTTTGTTTGAGGCTGACTTGGAACTGTCAAATGGCACCTGTATGGTCAACATGCGAGAGGTGTAATGCGGCTTCTCCGCTGTCATTGTGCATTATTAGTGCATTCTTTGTACTAATGTACTGCGTCTATTTCTTTTTTTGCAGCTGTATATGCTACCCATGGCTTAACCTGGCTTCAACTTGATCGTTACTTGTGATGCTACATAAAAAAATAATGAATCATCAACTCAAACAAAATATATTTAGCCATAATTTTGTATTTTCTATTTTTGAATATTTATTTATACTTATTTTATGTTTTTACTGTTTTTTAATGTACATATTTGTAGTGTGTTTTATATATTTTTTTAAATATGTTTATTTGTGTCTTAAAGTATTTTAAGTGTGTTTTATATATATTTTTTTTACTTTTTTCATACTTCTTTTTCACTATTTTCCATGATATCAAACAGTGTCTTCTCACCAAAATTCATCTTTGGAAGTAGCCCTTCTTTATATATATAAAAAAGAAACATTACATATATTAAAAACATATTGTTAGATGAGTTTTATATTCTTAGTATTTTTTTAATACCTGATATATATATATTTTTTTCATTTCTTGTTTTTTCATACATTTTGATTCAATTCGTTTTGTCAAAATCTTTTGAACTATTCAACATTCCCTTATTTAAAAAATACACATTTTATATATTTTCCCCACATTTGGTTAGTTTTATTCATGTTTTTTTTTTTTTACCTAGATTGTTTACGTTATGTACAGCATAAGCTCATTCTCACTCAAATTAAATGCTAACATGCTGTATTTTGGAAGTCTACTGACCTTTCATCTTCAAAAAAATATACAGTATTTTAAAATATATTTGTCAAATTGATTAGATTTTTTTCACATGAATAAGGATTGTTTGAACTATAAGCAAAATTAAAGGTAACATCTTTCAAGGTACCTGTATTATATTAACACTTTATTTAAAAAAAATACATGCTCCGATATGTATTCATTTTGATATTGCTAATGTATTTCAGTATTTCATTCAATAATGCAAGTCGTGCATTACAGTGTTGAATGTAGAATGCTCGTCACACAAATAGGGCGTACATTTTGAATAATTAACGTTAGCATGACGGAGGAGCGTTTAACAGCATAAAGGGCACCCAGTGTGCAGGCCCTCATAAATAATGTTCAGTAGACTATCATATCTGCTACTTTATCAAGCGTTAATGAATCAGCGTGGATCCTAAACACACCATATGGATTTAAGAACTATGCGGGCGGGCGATATACAGGGGGCCAGGTTCAAAGAGTGTGTGGAGTCAGCATTATATGACACGGGCAGCTGAACTCAACCTCGAACGGCAATTATGCTCTTGTCTCTTGTTTGAGTTAAGGTCTTATTAAAATAAACCCTGTGTTGGTTGTCTTATTAAGGCTGTAAAGAAGGAGCACAGGCGGGTCACTGGAAAGACGGGGCGTCATGGTAAGACGGAAAGATGGACGTGTGCAGGCAGGCGCATCATATCGTTAACCTAGATAGCTGGAGATGTCTCGGATAGCAGAGCTCCACTCAAGCAGTAATCGAGCCATGATGAAAGCTAGATGGTGCCCCATCGAGCTTGTGATGCCGTTACCCGGGAAACCCCCGGAGATCCTGCTTCCTGTTAAGGGCCCTTGTAATTGGCTCCTCCTTTCATATTATTCACTGTGCTTCCTCCCCATCACGACCTCCCGGGCCCCTCCACGTCTCCTCGCCGTGCAGGTGTCAACCTATCTGAAGGCTACAAAGCCCTTCAAATGCTGCCACGTGGTGAAGGACAGAGATTTTTCAACCGCAACCTCCAAATTCTTGATGAGGTTGTTTTCCTCAGACCAACAATACCTGTGGATCAATACCAAAGCCATGTGACTGAAGTTCATTGAGTTTCATTCAGTATTCGTTGAGATATTTGGGAAAACATGTTTTTTCAAAACTGACACTCTTTTTTGTTTTTTTTTGTTTTTATTGTTTTAAATATTGCTAACTTCCAAACATGCTACAGGGTATCCCTGAAGTCTGGACACAGGCAAATGTGGAGTTATTGCATCCAATTCATGCGAATCGTGTAAAACACATCCACCTTTGCATCACAAATGTTGTAAATCATATTGATTGTTTAATTATCAAAAGATGGGGAAATCGCTTTCTGACAGTTCTGAACTCCTCCCTCACCCAGTGTCTACAGGCAGATCTGCATCACGGTCACAGCTTCCTGAAGTCCCTGAGGGAGAGGGCCGAGCAGGCTGCAAACTTCCTGAACGAGGCTGGAGCCGAGAGCCTAGGAGGGGAGGTTGAGGCGCGTCTTTCCCAGCTGGAGGAGTTGGCGGGCTGGCTGAGGACTGAGCACAGCTTCCTGGAGCGTGCGTCGCTGCTGGCTAAGGAGTTCCAGGAGCGCTATAAGGCTCAGGGCCAGTGGCTGGTGGAGACCAAGGGTTTGCTGTGCTTGCCGCCAGAACCCAAGGCCGAGTTTTACCAACGTAGGGGGCAGTTTACCAAGTACAAGGTGAAATAACTAATTTTGACTTTTAATTTGTTCGTTAGGGATTTGTTTCTACATGTTTCAGGATAATTGCTGGAAATGTGCAAATATATGTGTGTGTAGCGTTAAACTGTTTCCACCCATTCAGTTTTCCAGAACTTGGGCCTCGTGACACACTTAAGCCCCAACATGAGTTGTCCCTCACCCACTATAAAAGAACTTGAGTGCCTTCAGATATCTGGTGCAAATTGCAACTAGCTATGCCTACACACCGAAAATAAATTTTCCTTTCGGATAGTTGGCTGGCGTGGCAGCTTTTGATAGCCTTGTTGCCAGCCAAGAGTGCACGCATGTCACGCACAGGAAGACAGCAGAGTGAGGAGGGGGGAAATTTGTTTCTTTAAGTCAGACTTGACAGGCAGCGTGCGTAAGGAAATGCCACAATGCAGGAACGAGAGTATGAAGTTTCACATTTGCCACAAGCAATTTATAGAAGATGCTGGTGCTGATGTCCTCCCGCATTTAATTGTCTGATTGTGGTATGTCATGTGAAAGTGCGCGTAATATCCCACTACTTTTTCTGTATAGACTTGATTTGTACGGCTCTGATGCAGCAACTCATCGGCTTCTCTGTGTAAAATGAGACTTATTTACTGTGTTGTTTGCACTCCAGGCTCTGCTGCAGATGGTACAGGCCCACGACAGCTCCATCAGGTCGGTGGTAGAGAAAGGCGACGCTCTCCTGTCATCCGTTCATTACCCTTCAGTCCGAGACAAAATGAACAGGCTGCAAAAGGACTACACCGACGTCCGTAACACGGCCACGGTATGTTAAAGAATGAACCGCGATCAGGGTTTTACAATGTGACTCTTATCTGGAACATGTGTGTTTATCGTGATGTTGCCGCTTAGGCTCATGTGGCGCATCTGGAGGGCCAGGTGAGGGAGCAGGAAGCATACCACAACGAGCTCCAGGAGGCGGAACGCTGGTTGCTGCAGATGTCCAGCAGGATAGTGACGCCTGACCCCAGCGTGAGCCGCAGCCTGGAGGCGGCCACTCAGCAACTAGCCAGGCACAAGGTCACCAAAAAACAGCACTTTGTCTATGATACACACATCAATTACAGTAACCCCCCAGAAATTCGTTGTTGACTATTCATAAATTCCCTTATTCTTGTTTTTTTTTCTGTGGAACCCATCCCCAGCTATTTGCTGAAAAACCTCAAATTATTCACCTTTTTTGGGCACTTTTTGAAACACCCTAAGATGCGACAAGATGCCACCAAAGCCCTGTTTAAATAGGAATTGGTGGAATTGGAATAAAGTATGTTAAAGTGATACATCATGGATGAGATGCAATCTTTTTAGGGGAGGAGCTAAATTTGGCCTTGGTTGTTAGTGGAAGTTACAGAGTCTTAGCTGCTCATTCATTCTTTTATATTAATGGTTTTATATGAAGAAAACAGTGCTATTTTTCTTTATTAAAAACGTCACCAAATTTTTTTGGGGGGGGGCTGGAACAGATGAATGGGATTTTAATTCACTTCAATGAAAAATGTATTTGACATAGGAATACGCTAAATTGAATTACGTACTAGGTCACAGAATAAATTAAACCTGTGATTCAAGGTGTCACTATATATTCATGTGTCATTCAGAGCTTCAACCTTCAAACTTGAGCTTCATAGATCCCCTCATGCCCGTTTAATACCCTGCGAGACCACCTGGTGTGCCGTCAGTCTGTCGTGACCTCCTGTGTCATTGAACATCCCGACGTTGCGCCGTTACGCCGGCCCTGACCCGATGTCCCCTTTTGTCCTCCGCAGGCCATCATGGAGGAGATAGCGGGCTTTGAGGATCGCTTGGCAGGCTTGAAGCAGCGCGGGGACCACCTGGTGCACGGCTGCGACGAGCGCGTGCAGAGTCGGCTGAGACAGCAGGTCCACGCGCACCAGCAAGGCACCAGAGACAGCTACTCTGCCATCTGCAGCACGGCGCAGAGGGTGCGTAAGACGGGAGAAGGGCTTTGAAGCAGACAAATGGACTGCATATGCATGACCTTTTTTTCCCACAGCATTCATTCCACAACAGTTGATAATAGGACAGCAATAACAGGAATTAGGCCTCTATTGCATTAATATTTTACATAAGCAGCTTCCAGCTAATTTCTTCCAATTCATTTTTTTTTTTTTTTTTTTGTGCCTCATTTTAATTTGCGGGGCTTAATTGTGTTTATTTCTAGATTTCATTGCAGGATAAACAAATGAAGTACAGTATAACTAGTGTATATATTGCCAAATTTATATTTTTTCCACAAATCTATGCTATTGGTCCCCACGTGTGTGAGTGTTATTATTGGCCACGCAAGTATTAAAAATGGCTTGCTGTCTTTAACGATACAATGTCAAGGGTTCAACAAACATGCTGTTTCATTGGTGGGGGGTTCCTGAGAAGTGATTCTGCAATGATAAAGGTGTCGTGCAGGGGTGTCAAGCAAATTTTTGTCACTACACATAAGTTTGAATGTGATTGTTTAATTCTGAACACATCCACATCCCAGCTAGAAGCGGGTGTGGGCACTTGTGCAGCCGCATTATTTGAGTTTATTTTTCAATTACCCTCTCGAAATGAGCCATTTAGGGCATAGGCCACATTAATGGTGGAAAAAGTTTGTAAATGATTTATCTTTGTCTGATTGGTTTTATGTCACAAAAACCTGGCATTTGGACAGGGGTGTGTAGACTTTTTAGATCCACGCGACATGCCAAATGAGGCCACGCATGCACAGTCACACTCCACCAACATATCCGCGTCATTCAGTGGAGCCGCCAAGACAAGCACTTAATCCTAACCCAAAGTGACACCTAAACCGTCTCTTGACGACGCTCCTTCACCGCCAGCGCGCAGGGCACATCGGCGCCTGACAGCAGCCGCACTCTAGTCGGGACCCTCTCGCCAAAGGCACTAACTCAATCTGGCCATATTAATCTCCGTATATCCCCTGTCAACTCCACAGTTTTCATGCCTGCGCCAAATGACAGCCGCTGTTTGGCAGCCCTCTAATCCAGCGCCACTCCGCCATTTTGGCAACTTCCACTCTGTCATCATTACTGACCTCCCCAGATGCCATCAGCACCATTTTTTTTTTCAACGCCAATCTGGCATTGTGTGATCCAGCCACACTGCTGGCTTCTCCTCAATTTGTCGCCCCCCACACCAAAACCATCTTATCTGCCAACTGCGTTCCCGACGTAAGCTCTAATATCCTGCCTGCCACTTGCCACCATGCCAGCTTTGGAGCCTTTGCCAAAAAACTCCAGGAAATACGCCAATACACCCCCTCTCCTCCTTTCTTTCTTTTTTTCTTTGGGGCTCCCGTATTAACACTGTCAATCAGACATGGCTGTTTGGAGGATATGGGCACATCCACACATTCAACACCTGTCAAATATGATGCTGCACAACATCCTTCTTTTCATGTTTTTATCATTTAAAGTGGAAGTTTGCAGTATTAAAACTACTAGTCTCACTTCACAAATCCCTCCCCTCAAGTCTCTGACCAAAGCCACGCCCCTCATTTACATGCACGAGACGTAATGTGCACTGTAAACAAGCTGCCGTTAGCCACGGTTGCTACGTTCATAGTGAGACTTATTTGTAATAGTGTTACTCTCACACTTAATGTTAGCGGTTTGAAGTTTTATTTTTGGAATGTACAATCAATTAAAAATCAAAAAGAGGTGTGAACCTAACACACATGTTTTTGGAAAGTGGGGCGGTAGCCAGAGTAGGCAGACGTGCTAACCATGACGTCACCGTGCTGCCTGTTCATAAAGACATTAATCTTAATACCTTGTGAAATGGTTTCTAGGTATATCAGAGTCTGGACCATGAGCTACAGAGACATGTAAGTCTACAAGACACTTTGCAGCAGTGCAAGACTTGGCTGACGTCTGCTTCCCGGGAGCCAGAACCTCCTGCGCTGACCCCTCTTGGCCTGGAAGAGGTGCTACAGCGGGTCAGGGACACACACATATCTTAATTGATGTATCAATTAATTAGTGAAGTCTCTCAAGGAGATTGCGTCACTGTTGTGTGACCAGTGAGTTGATTTCCCCCGCCCCCCCCCCCCCCTCAGGTGAAGCAGGAACGGGCCCTCCAAGAGCAGGCCGGTACTTACCTCCAGCTCGTGTGCACCTCCTGTGACCTCTCTCTTCCTCAAGTGCAGGAGGTGGCTACAGCTGTCCAGCAGGTCAAACTCCAGGTTAGTGGCTAGATGCCTTCACAGCACAACAGATTGTTATAGTGAAAGCCTGTACTTAACAACCTTTATTGAGCCAAGGCACATATTTGACATCAGAACAATATCATGGTAAGAAAAAAAATAAACTGTAAAAAACTGTACTCATCTCAATGTGAAATCAGGGCATGTTTAGTTGAACACAAAGCTATGTTTGTGTTGTATGAATTGTAACAATTGGATATACCAGTTAATTGTACCTTCTGCCATCTAGTGGAAGAGCATTTAACTGTTATTCCTTTCACTATATGTCACTTGCATAGATAGATGAACAAAGATGTCCGTTATTTGTGGTAAATAAATTATAATTTGTTATTGAGATCGGGGCTGGCTCACTTGCATAAGACAGTGAGCCAGCCTAAGTACGACGGCAATTATGAAATAAAGTATGTCACAGACATAATAAGACACCTGGCAACTGATTGAAATTGTGAAAAAAAATGCATATGTTTTGCACGTAGATCGAGGAGCGGATGCTTCTCTGCGAGGACGTTGCTGAGAGCTGGAGGAGCGTTGAGGAGCACAAGGCAGATCTGGAGGTGCGGTTGAGAGAGACGGAGCAACAATTTGAGAACCTCATCAGGTGTCCTGCGGAGCTTGAGCCCAGAATTGCTCAGAACCAGCTGGACAAAGCACAGGTGTGCATAGTTTACTGACTAATCATATTTAACAATTTCAGAATAACTATTACTTGCGCTGGGGGAAGTATGTTTTTGTGTTTGTGTGTGAAATAATTTATGAATGAGAATGTTTTTACTTTCACTTCACACTGTAATTTTGACATTTATGTAGTGGTACAGTACTGTAAAATTCTCTGGATTGAGTAGCGAGCCTTGGAGAACGCTACCAGTTACCTATTATAACAGTAAGTAATTATGTAGAGTGTTATGTAGAGTATAATGTAAAAATCTGTTTACCAATTATAGAGCCTTGTGGAACACTGGCAATATCTGGCTCCAGGTGGGACCAAGTTCTATTCCTATGGCGATGAGGAACCCTAATTTGCACATAAATTGGAACGTGGTATAATCTAGTCGTCATAATTACAGTAAATGTTTGTATGCAAGACACTTTTATGTCATAAATTCAAAACAAGTACATTGGTAAATGAGCTTAAATAAAGGTATTCGGGACTGTCGTAAACCGAGGACCCCTTGTAACTTTCTGGCATCTTTAAAACTGCTGTTTGTATGAAATATGCCAAAAACTAGAGTTTTACTGCTTCCTGGTCAAGTAATTAAAGGCCAAGTTTCACCCAATACCTATCTGTCTCCTTATACTACACTCTTTCGACGTACTTTTTCCCTGAAGCCATCATGTTTAATCAGGCAAGTCAACTACATGATGACATGAAGTTAAACAACTGTCACAATCCAACTGCTTCAGGAGTTCCTACAGCAGGTGAGGGAGAAGCAATCCGAGGTGAGCCGCTTGAACGAGGTCATCGGTCAACTGACAGACGGACAGGACTGTGGTGCCCTGGAGGACGCGAGAAAGCTGCGCAGGATCTGGATCGAAATGGGCCAGCGTGCCGAGGAGCATGAGGCGGAGCGCGGCGAGGACATGCAGCGCAGCGGCGAGTACCAGGAAAACGTGGCCACCGTTGAGGAGCTTTTGCATCAAGTATCCAGGGAGTGGGACTACCTTGCCAGGTACCAACCATTGTTTTTGCATCTCTAGATACGAGTGACTCGGTTTACTCGATTACGTTTTTTGAGATTTGAACTGTCGTTGGATATTTTGCTTTGACTTGCGAGCGCTAACTTAAAGCTCATATATTATCTTGATCTAAAAACTGCTTTCTGTGTGTGCACAGAGCTGACACTGAAAGTACAAGGGAGCATCTAGAAGCTCTGAGGAAGTTGTCAAGCGATCTTGTGGAGCAGCGAGCAACACTGGAAGATCTCCGGGAACAGAAACAAGCCATCGTGCCTCGAATAAGCCTGCTAGACAAGGAACTGGTCAAACAACAGGTAAGATCGCTCCAATGAGATCCCATTTAAGAGTTGTGTCAAATATTAAGTTTTTTCAAAGATAATAATGCTTCGTTCAACTTCATCAGGTGGTTCATCTGGAGCAGCGCTGGGCCCAGCTCGAGTCTCTCGTCCAGCAGAAGATCCAAGACTCCTCTCAAACACTGGAGGATCTGACAAGGGTGGAAACCCAGCTGAGGGATGCCCGCGAGTGGGTGGAAGAGCAACGGCCCGCGCTCACCTCAGCCCTGAAGACCAGCCCGCCGCCCGACCTGGCCCAGAGTTTCCTGTTCGACCACCTGAGCGTGTGCGTGGAGCTGGAGGCCAGACAGCAGCTGCTCGCTCAAGCAGTGAGCGAGGCGCAGGCCGTGGCATCCAGGCTGGGGCTGAGTGAGAGGAAAAGCCTGCAGGAGCTGGTCGAACAAGCCCAGACTGAAGTGGAGGCACTGAAGGCTCGGGTGGCCCAAAGGAGGAAGTACCTCAGCAAGGTAAACGGATGGAAATTATATCCTATAGGACACCAAAAACAAATAAACAATCAGTTATTCATATGCTGCTTGAGCTCAAGCTGCTTTACTACATTCATTGTGAATACTAAGAAATGCTTTTGCTCAGCTAAATGACACTGACGAGCCACTTTAACACTGGTTAATCCATCACAGCCTATCATAGTACAGTGATCAAATAGCAAAAAAAAAAAAGTAATTTACAAGCGCCCCCCCCCCTACCCATAATGTTAATAATTGCCTATATCAATAGTTTAAACTGTAAATATACCACAAACTACGATCCCATATCATTTACACGAAAATTACCAACAATCTTATGGTAAACTTTAACACACACAGAGCAGCATCATATACAACAAAAGAACAAGAAAATATTTAAACACTAAAATGTTCAACCAAACTATACAGCACATCATTATTTACAGGAATCTATTATTTCCTGCTCGTGGGCTTAGTAGGGGCCTTTCTCAACCTTACTTTTTCTCAATCACGCTGGATTTGTATGCATCAAGTAGATCTCAAATCTATTAAACAAAATCGCTTAAGAATCTGAGATGGCAGTGGTGCGAAAGATGAAACGCAATATAATGAGGGTTCACTGTATTTCAGAAACAATATGGGTTTGGACTACGAAAAAAAAAATCATAAAAACCTGCTTGCCCTGAATGAAATACTTGAGATTGTAGGAATCCGTTACGGAATGGTGATGCTATTATGCACCTAAACCATTTCGTATTTGTCATTGTAAAATAACTCACTGACACAATTATCTCCACTTTTCTTTCTCCAGGCCTTCACAGAGAGGACTCAGTTCCTGCAGGGTCTTGGCCGAGCGCTCTCATGGGTACAACAACAAGAGAGCAAGGCCCTGATAGATGACCACATTGCGCTCCTCCCGGAAGACCTGGCGAAAGAAGTGGCCGCGTGTCGTAGCATCCATAGCAGCCTTCGGGCCTACCAGAGGGAGCTTGCATCTCTCTGGGTTCAAGGTCGGGAGCTGGAGAGGGACGCGACGGACAAAGAGCGAGCAGAAACCCTGGCAAAACTCCAGGAACTGCAGGGGGTCTTTGAAACGGCCCTCCATAGAACCAGCCAGCGTGTTACAATCTTGGAAAAAGCCTTGACGTCCAGGAAGTACTTCCAGGTTGACCTAAACAAGACTTGTCACTGGCTCAGACAAGCGGAAGCCATCACCTTCCCCGAAATCAACCTCAGCGACATTGAGGACAGCTCGGAACTGCAAGAGCATCTGTCGACGTTTCAAAAGGTCCTGGAACAAGCGTCGGAGAACGAGAACCTCCTGCTGATCGTGCAGAGGATAGGCCAGGAGATCCTTCCCACTCTCAACGAGATCGACCATTGCTACCTGGACGAGCGGCTCAACGCCCTCCCCCAGCAGTACAACGGCATCTTGGCGCTAGCCAAAGACAAAAAAGACAGGGTCCAGCAAGTAATCCTCGACAGGAAGGAATTCAGCACTTTTTTTGAGGTGACTCAAAGCTCCGTGGAGAGTCTTCAGGAGCAGTTTGACAATCTGGAGAAGAAGACTATCAGTGCAAGTGAAGAGGAGCTCGTTTGCTTAATGAATGACTATCGCAAAATAGATGAAGGTTTAGCACTGATTAGCAGTGCAGTAAGAGAAGTGCATTGTAAAAATGAGGGCTTTCTCAGTTTGGGCCACACTTACAGAGCTGAGGAGACATGTCAGCTGGTCCATCTTCACAGTACGTTGAAAAGTAAAACTAATGAGATGCTTAAACAATTGGATGAGGCCTTGAAAACACTCGTGGAACATAACACACTACTGAACAGCTTTGACCAGGAACTTAAGTCCGCCAAAGACGACCTGGTCACACTCAATTCGGACAAAGAAATAGATGTTATAGATAAAATTGCATCTCTTTATGCCTTACTTGAATGTCTAGATGGTATTTCCTCACAGGCCAAAGAATGTTGCCAGCAAACCGACAATCTGGGCTTGAGGTTTGACCCCGTTGCCTTACAGAAAATGACAGCCAGGCATGAATCGGTGCAGTCTTTGCACTCAGATGTGAAACGCTGTATTGAAGAAAGCCAAAATGATGTCGCACAATACGAAGACTTCACAAGGGAGATGGAGAAGATGTCAGAATGGCTGACAACTGTTGAAGACATGCTGAAGGAACCACTGACCTTAACAGAAACCAAAGTTGAGAAGGTGCAGGAGAAAATGCGGAAAGCGAGAATCATGGAAGAGGAGGTGGAGAGCAGATTGAGGATAACGGATGCATTTTTTAGTCGAGAGGAGCAAAGATTTCGCAGTGGAAAGGAAAACGTTCCAATCCACGTAGAGGAGAAACTGAAGGATCTGAGGACACGGGGAGCTCATGTCCAAAAGGAAATTAGACACAAACAGGTAAGTCAAGGCCATTTAATATTATTTGTATTGTAAAAATTTACAACAAAAGTTATCACAAAGCACTTTGCATATGGAGCAGGTGTAGAAGCACGTTCCTCACACATTTAGAAACCAACTCAACCACCGGTCTTCTACATAACGTAGGTGACTCTGGGTCGAGATCTCATTCTGGTCCAGAAGCATCAGTCATCACTGCAGGCCATGCGGAAATGTCTGGATTGTGCGGCTGATTTCCTCCAGCATACGAGCATAGGCGTGGAACTCGAGCACCACGCAGACTGGGTACAGAACCTGGAAGAAATCAACGCCCAGGACAAGAATTTGTCAGCTTTCGTAGAGGAGATGATGACCATGGAGCCCCCTGTGGACACACATGTGATGAGCGAACTCAGAGGAGAAGTTGAAGCCTCGCAACTGCGGGGCACAGAAATCAGACAGCAAATGGAGGCCTGCAGAGAAGTTCATGAAAGGTGTTGATCTATCCATCATCCCACTTTCTATAGCACTCGTCCTCATTAGGGTCACGGGTGAGCTCGAGCCTATCCCAGCTCATTCATTTACGACAAATAATGTATCTTTGTTCAGCTATCTCTGCCAGTGACGTGTACAGTAGTGGCAGACAGAACAATTAAATGCTCTTAAAGGTACAATTGACCTGTTGCCATTCATACAAAAATGTAGATAATAAAAATTTCATATTTTATAATGTCAGTATGTACATTTATGCCAGGTTCTTTTTTTTTTAATTATTTTTTATTTTTTTTAGATGTGCCTCTCTCTGGGCCTCCTTCCAACACGAGAGAGAGAGGTTGGTGGAACAAATGAACGACACGGCGAGCAAGATGGCCGCGTTCGCCACGGCGAAAGCTGACAGTCTCCAGCAGGCGGAAGATAAGTGTGACAAATACAAGGTGGGAGACGCACATATTAAAGATATTAAATGTTGCTTCCCACACTTTTAAAGCAACCCACTTAGAAGCTGTTGTTTCCCTGCTGCAGTCTCTGGTGACTAACGCCGACCAGCAGGAGTTCGCCATCATAGCACTGAAGGAGAAGGCGGCCGAGTTAGAGCAGCTCCTCACCGATTCCGTTGTGGCCATCGTCAATCGTGCGCTCTCGACTCTATGGCAACGCTGGAGCAGGCTCCGCGGTGTGGCAAGATCCCAGGAGAGGGCACTGGAGGACACTGCGCGGGAATGGAGAAACCTATCAGAGAAGGTTAGGGGGATATACTGTAGCTGGACCAAGACCTTAAACTGTGATACTGAAGCTATTCGTTAGCCTGTATGTCGTTTCCCATTATGTGTTAGCATTAGCAACACAAGGTTATGTAGTTGTTTTAAATTCCTTTGGTTTTGTGTTTAGTTTGACAGTAAACCTAAACTAGGAGTGCCAGTAAACAGTTTGAGGCCTCTTTTTTAAAACTTTTTTTTGCCATCTGCCATACTGCGGCTTGTTGTGCAATGAGTTGAGTTCACTGCCACCATACAGTGCTCATAACTCAAGTTTTTGCTCGCAAGTCAAAAAACAAATTGGCTGAACGACTCCTCAAACCCTGAAAAACTTGTAAGTCGGGTCACACGTCCCCTCTTTAAGTCTTGTGTTCCACAAATTAAATAGTTTTTTGTACATATGGTATATTCCCTTGTTTTTCCATGTTTTCATGTAGTAATCGTGGTGACTTTCCCACAGCAATGACAAAACATTTAACCCGTAAACCATTCTAGAAACCCTTGTCCCACTTTGCAACCTTGCAGCTGACAAGCACTGCTAAACCTGCTCCTCTTCCTACTGATTTGGGTCAAACAACCCCAAAACCAGTGATGTAACTCCAGGCTCCGGGCCAGTTGTTTCCCCCTCCGGACCACAACTCGTATCATGCAGCCTCTCCCCGCTATTTTGAGCATGAACACATCAGCTGTCAAGAATTCCCACAAAGCACTACGCCTAAAAGGGAAATGAGGTCAAAATGAGGGGACGGCTACTTCCTGACATGTGGCACTTTCCTGTTGTACCTCTATTTTCAATTGGTGCTTTGTTTTAATGGCCATGATGTAATTCCATGCACTAGAGTCCAGCCGTCTTCTGTCTGGCTTTCATATAGAAAAAATTAACATGTGGGCTTTGTTATTAGTGAAATTAATGTAAAATCCTGCACCTCATTTGCACATGCAAAAGCTGTTACTCAGGATAGACATCATCTCAAAATTAAAAAACAAGTAATTATAAAATGCAGTTTTTAAATGACTATTAAGGGGGAAAATTTCCAAACTTATCTGACCCTATGTGAAAAAGTAATTGCCCGCTAAACCTAATAACTGACTCTGGCACTCTTGGCAGTAATAACTGAAATCAAGCATTTGTGATGAGTCACTTTTCTTTGCACAATTGTTTTCACATTCATGTTGGAGGGTTTTTGAGCATGAACTACTCATATAAAGTCATATTATAGCATCTCAATTACTTGTTCACATCAGCGCAGATAGGATTTTTTCCCCTTGAGTAAGATTAAAATTGACTTGTTGATCCTTTAAGTGTGATATATATGCTCAAAGAAAATTGGAAGCAAGTACTTTTACTATACTCACAGGATACATGGTCGTAATTCGCATAACCATGACAGTCTGATTATATGAATTCTATATTACGTTAGGCATAAACTTGTTATACCTGGTCCTCAGATGGAAAAGGCGCGCTCCATCTCAGCAGACCTCCACAGCCGCATCCCAGACAGCACTGTGGAGAAGGCGGCCACCAGGGCGGCCCTCCAGAGCCTCCTAGAGTACCATGACTCCTTTGTCCTAGAGGTGGAGAGGGAGCAGTCCATCCTGGCTCTGCTGGGGCAGCATGTCCGGGGCCTCAGAGGTGATGAAGAGGAGGAAGAAGAGTTGCAGAGGAAGACAGAGATTGGCCACCAGGAAACACAGTGCCTGCATGAGATCAAAAGTATGCAGGAACAGTATGACAGGTGGGTGATGCTGTATAATGTTGTATTTATTGGTATCCTAGTGGTATACACTGGATTCATGTGTTTGTTTAGTCCAGGTCTGCCAAACACATTTTTTATACAAGGCCAAATTGTTCGCAATTCTTGGGTTTAAATGGTCTCCGGTTCAATGGTTCAATGAAAAGCATGAATGATCTTTGTGTACTTTTTTCAATAAATGGGAGAGAAATGGCAATATAGCAAGTTGCAATAAACAGTTAAATGTGAGAAATTTTGCTGCATGACTTGAATGTAGCGTCGTCTGTTGAACAAATTGTAGTCAAATTTGAAATCCTATCATGACAGATTGAATTCATTTAAGTCAGACTAGACTAGTAGTTAGCATCACAGGTATTTATATTAGGTATAAAAAATTATTTGATTTGACTTGAAAATGTTTTACCTTCTTTTGTCTTCTCAAGTCTCGTGTCCCAGGTTCAGGCCAGCAGAATGCAGGTGCAACAGGAGTTGAGCGAGAGAGAGGAGGTGGAGAGGGAGTTGGTCTTGGTCAAAGGTTGGATTCAAGACACTCGAGGCTTGCTCCTGAGCCCCACCGCCGACCTGGACACTCTGTTACAAGAGCTGGAGGTGCTTATAAATACCAACTCATGCACACATATCCGCAGGAACCAAAGTGTGCCACTCAAATTTCTGCATTCCTGCAGACGGCACACTGTGGGCTCATCAGCAGACGTCAGAGCGTGGAGCGCGTGACGGAGATGCAACAGTCCAAGTACCAGGACCTGCAGGCGGGTCTCCCCTCGGAGCTCAGCATGCAGCTGGCGGAGGTGACGCTGGCTCTAAGCTCCGCCGAAGATCAGGTGAACACCTGTACCAGCAGCACTGAGCCACTTGTAACATAACATAAGTCACGCATTTCACACAAATGTAAAATCCTTATCAAGAGTAAAACACAATGAAGCACTAACAATGTCAACATGTATCTGATGCATGAATCTCACTGCCTTTAATAGAAGTCCACTTCCATCACAAATTCATGTGTACATTATTCTTCTTCTGTTCTTACCAAAAGTTAATCCCGAGTGTCTTTGTGCCGTGTGCTCCAGGTCCAGGCCAGAGAACGAGAGGTGCAGCATACACGGGACGTGAAAGAGGACTTCAGCTGCAGACTGAAGGACATCGAGGCCAAGCTGAAGACCATCGCGTTGAGATTTGAAATCAAGGGCGCCAGTATGGAGGAGGCTAAAGAGGAGAACAGGGTAATCAACCTGACTGATTGAATAATTAGCAAGCAATTAACCCCTGTTAAATTAGCTATCCATTGAGCAGATATTACTTTAATGAGTGTCAAAAGGCTGAAATGGCACAAAGTGGATTCTGCCCTCAACTGCATATTCGCGGTTCAATATTCACAAATTCACCTATTTCAGTTTTTTTTTTTTTTTTTTCTGCATAACCTATCCCCAGCTGCAGCATGTGCAGTTTTTGTGCTTTCTCTACAATGGCCTAAGATCCCACAAGATGATGTCAAAGCCCTGTTCAAATAGGAAAGTAGGACTGTACAGTATTTGGTGTCAAGGAAGTACTGTATGTTGAAGTGATACATCGCCACTGAAAGAGCAGCTTTGTATGTCAGGGAGGAGCTACGTTTAGCCTGGATTATTTGTGGAAGTTACGGAGGGTCTTTGCCACATTTGCATGTCCAAGGACAATTCCAGTGTATTTTGTTCGGAAATGGTGAATTGCGACTAGCCAGGCATTCACTGTATTCCAGTTTCACCTAATAAATCCAGTTTCCTCCTCAGATTCTCCGTGAGGACTGTGAGTGCTGCGCTCACACCCTGGCCGAGCTGGGGGCGGCTCTGCAGGAGTTCGGCGAGCAGAACCCTCTGCTGTCCAAGCAACTGGGTGACGTAGTGACCAAAATGGCCGAAGCACAGCGTCACGCCACGCAGCAGGTCCAGCACAGAAGCAACAGGCTAAAGAAGGTCGGTGCTCGAAGCTTGATGCCACGACACTGCAACAGCTTCTTTCCTCTGGCCATTACCTTCATAAACAGTTGACATCATTTCATAATGACATGTTGCCATTTTGCACATATCTATAGTGCCATTATTACTGTATTCATCATTGTGCGTCATTTGCACAATTCTGTTGTTCATCTTACTATTGCACACTTTATATTGCTTCATGGGTCCCACAAGATGGCGACAAAGCACTTAAAAGGAAGCAGATCATAAAGCCCAAACATCATGCATCTACCATGTACACAATCATGAACCCATGTTACATAACGTAAACCACTCTAATTGTATTATTCAAAACAAACAAAAAAACTTCACGAGGCTCATCACTAATATTACTGTAGTTGGCATACTAGCCAAAATTACACACAAGCAAAACCTGATGTGACATCACACATGGGGAAGGGTGTTAAGTCATTAATCTCACCTTTTGGCATTTACACACAATAATAGGCGTTAGGGAATGCAGGCAACTTGTATTGTGCTGTGTGTAGACTACACGGGTTATTAGTGGCTGCAGAAGAGAAACAGAAACACTTTTGCTTTCACTTTTGCACAAGGTGCATTCAAAGACCGCCAACAAAACAGTCATCAGTGAGTTAAACCAAATGACAACACCAAGTAATACTTGTTGTCTGAGCACAAATACAGCAAACAAACTAGACCTTCAGAATAAGGGAATTCACGAATGCCGAAATACAAATTGCAGGGGTTCACTTCAAGACTCCAACCGTAGTAATCCCCATGCATTTTGGGGCTAAATTTTTGTTGTGTGTTTTAACTTACATGGCTAGTGAAGATGATTCTTATTTTGAATTAATCCTACGTTCTCCCCGTGTTGTCTTTATAACCCTGAGCAGGCAGAGAAGCAGATGGCGGAATATCAAAGCGTGAAGGAATTCATTTTGTGTTGGACCGAAAAAGCGGAGACTCTGCTCTCTGGTAACATCGTCTGGAGTCCAATATCGCAACTACAAGAGCAAATTCGAGCATATCAGGTGAGTCTTGACTATGACATGAATAATTGAAACCTCTAATCTCTTTGCCAAAACAAACAAAAGACTTCATCCTGTGTCAATATCATAATAAGGCACAAATGTGCAGCTAATTAGAGTCCCTTACTCTCATTTCAAGCTGAATGACAGCCTGAATAAAGTGTTCAGTGCCTTTAATTAGCACCATTTGACAGCCCTAGAAGTCTCCTCCCTTTCGCTCATGTAATTTGCGCGCTCGGGTCAATAGACGTTGCTGAGGGAGTGTCGCGGTCTCCATGGCGACCTGGAGGCCCTGGCAGAGCGGGAGGCGCAGTTGGGGGATGTGCTGACGACCAAAGGGTGGAGCCAGCAGGTGAAGCACCTCAGTAGACGCACGGAGGAGCTGCAGGTGGCGGTTAAGACTCGACTGCAGAACCTGCAGGATGCTGTTAAGGTAAACGAATGGCCTCCACCAGGCCGGCATGATCGTGATCGCAACCTCACTAACACTCTTAACCATTAAGAGGTCTTTTAAAACAGTGGTTCTCAAAGTGGATCGCGTGGGGCGTTCGTAAAACAATTTGCAAAAAAATACTATGTAATGTCATTTTCAAGTAGTGCGTACCTTCTTATGGGGAGCGGTGCACCAATAAATCAGTAAGTAAGAAGGTGTGAAATGTTGCTGCATGCTTTGAATGGTGGAAAGTATCGCCATCTGGTGGACAGATCTAAAAAACATAAGCTCAATCATCTTCCGTTCCACTTATCCTCACTAGGGTTGTTCTGAATTAAAATCTAAACGATTGCATTAATTTTTTTTAAAGATAAATGCGGGATTTAAAAAAAATCTGTTTCAGTGCTTTTCAATAGGGACATTTTTCTGTCACAAATGTGTCTGTTTTTTAGGGGATTTACAAGCTTTCAGGCTAATTTAAGGTACAGTGATGAAAATTCCAAGCATTTTTAAAGATGAATATTCTCTGGACAATCCATTCAACACATGCAAAAACGGATTAACAGTAAACAACTTGATGTTAAAAAACGTCACAAGGCTTTTTGGCGAAAACACCACATTCCGTCTGCATGTCAACAGTGCCGCTATGTGGCGGATGCAGGTACCAGCATGATTGACTACGTAAATTTTTTTTTTTTTTTTTTTTTAATCAGTTTATTTGAAAGGGGACAATGCAATTTCTTGAACCCTTTGGCAATGAGTCGTGTTCCACAAATCTGATATCCATAGAAGTGACTGTTTACATTTGCTTGGTAGGTAGACAGGGTCAATCTGGACACATCAAACCACATGATCCCTTTTCCATTTTCTCCATTTTATGATCTGTAGAAAACAGAAGCCTCTCTCCCTCGTTACCCTCACTGTTAAGTGGTTGTCTTAGGGCTGTGCAGCTGTTACAGTCCCGCCATTTTCTTCCAACAATGAAATCGCAAGCAACTCAATGGTTTCATTTACAGTATAGCTTTAATTTGAGGGATATTCGATAACACTTTTTTTAGACTGATACCAGAATTACGATACAGACTACTGATACCACTGGTACTTCTGGTACATACACACATGATGATTCTCCGATGTGTCAAACCGCCACCGTGTAGCGGCAACTACTGGCAAGGAGGATTTACTCAATGTCAGATTTTATTTTTGCCTTAAGTATCATAGGCTGGTATTGGCAGCCTTCACGAGTGCTTCATATTTGAAATAGACCGGTTTCAACCTGATACCGACACCTGGTATCAGTACTCATCCATCTATATTTAATTTATAGTAAAAAAAAGAAAAACACAACCAGTAGGTTATCGTTTACGTCCACATCACAATGACTTCATATATGTTTCCTCAGGACATGTTGCGTCTGGAGGCCGAGGTGAAGAGCCTCCACGCCGCTGTGGACCAGATCCAAGTCACCCTGGCCTCCCCCGACATCAACAGGCTCAGCCTGAGAGAGCAGCTCACACAGAGACAAGTAAGGACAAAACACCACAACATACGTGTCACTTACCGTTGAAATACACAAATCCGACTCCTCTCCCTCAGCGTTTGTTGGCCGAGATGGACGGCTTCAAGCGGCAGGTGGCGGCAGTGCAGCAGTGTCAGAGCGCCCTCCGGCTTCCAGAGGAGGTGGTGGCAGCTCTGGCCGTCTGTCGCACAGCACAAAGCCTGCAGCAGGAAACCACCCAGCTGCAGCACACCACCATCCAGCAGTGCAACATCCTGCAGGTATAGGGCACGTAGCATCTGTATTTTTAGTTTATAAAAAAAAAAAAAAAAAAAAGTCATTTAGTGGGTTTAAGATGTAACCCAAATTTGTACGTAAGTCAGAGTGCAGTGTAGTCTATTGGTGAACTACGCTAACCAAGCATAATTACAGTAAATATTTGTTCTCCATCCCATTCATTTTCATACAATCATGCTAACAAACCATCCATTAAGAATAGTTCATGTATATTTACAAGCGTCCTTGCATCCTTTGAAAAATGCTATGTACAATCCTGGGCTTATTTACCTTTAGGCGCATTGTGGTGAAGATTACTCATTAGAGGAAGGGTCCTTGGAGACTGTGGAGAAGACAAACAACTCGAGTCTCAAAGACTAAATAACACCATTTCTATGTCATTTCTTCTCTAGGAGGCCGTGGTGCAGTATGAGCAGTATGAGCTGGAGGTGAAGAACCTGCAGAGGTTAATAGAAGAAGCCCATCGTATCATTCAGGATCGGCCCGTCTGCACCAGCAACATTCAGGAACTCCAGGCACAGATACACCACCATGAGGTAAAACCATTACTTTATGTGTCATGCGAGCTGTAATGCATGTTTTGGGAATGCGGGACGTCGTCGGAGCACCTGGAGAAAACTCACACAAGCTCGAGAAGAACATGCAAAATCCATGATATTGAAAAGCAGAGTTTATACAACTGGGCAAGATTTCTTCATAAGATGAATCAGGGTTGTGATGTTTTCAAATCAGAGCATCCTCAAAAAGAAGAAAAACAGGAAGTGGATTTCCTGCACTGTTCTATCTCAGCATACGGTTACAGGAAACACTTGGACTAGCTAATCTTTACAAAGATATTATAATGATTTTAATTAAAAAGAAGAATTTTGGTAAGGATGGTGGATGAGTGGTTATTTACTTATTTATTTATATTTAGGGGGCACTACATAGTGAGTTTTGTGTTGTGTTGTTCAGACTCCAATTCGTGGCAGTCTTTGCGATGGTTCGTTTCACTTGCGGTATTCGAGCCCAACTTTGTGCACTTGGAAAATGATGCGGTAGTTTGATCCCCCGCTGCGGGGACTCAAAACGCCAGGCAGGGAAGCAGAGAAACGGATCCGATTCTTGGAAGCGTGTGATTATATTTGATGTTATTTTCAGCCTTTTGCCTGCCTGGCTTGCTTGCGACCGAACTCTCTCCATCACTGCGGCGCGCTGATGTTTGCGGTTGGCCTCTTAAGCCGAGCGCCTCGCATCTACTGCTGGCCTAGTTAGTCACGTGACCTGATTATACGTGCATTGACCATCTGCGGCGCTCAGGGTCGAGGAGGAAGAGGAGGAGGGGTGTGCCGCCGTTCACGCTCTCATACCACAGTTGAAATCTGACACCATCGTTGTCACTCCTCCAAACGCTCCTCGCCTGCTCCCTTTTGTTAGAAGGAATCTGCCCCGAGGATTGGCGGAGGAGGGAAGATAGGGGGAGGCAGGCGGTGACATCACTTCCTGTTTTTCCCTGCACTTTTTGAAAGGTCTGAGGAATTTTTAACACAATCTCTCTCTCTCTCTCGCTCTCTCGCTCTCGCTCTCTCTCTCTCGCCGTCTCTCAACCAAACCTCCTTCCTGTTGGCCCGACCGCGGCTCTGAGTCATCTGCCTGTTCTCTGCTCTGATTGGCTCAGCGATACAGAGGCGAGAGTGAGGCAGAGCTTTTCTCTTTCTATACGAACGCTCAAAAAAAAAAAAAAAAAAAGCCAGAGGTTGGGAAGGGAGGAGATATGCTCCGTTTGCTCCTCACAGACCGGCGTCTCATTCAGCATGCCAGCGCAGCCTTGCTAAGCAGGAACTAGTGATCCACCCTCTCCTGACCCCCCGCGGTGGGTGGCTTCTGTGTCCCGCTGGGTATGTTGTGACAGGAGCTGGCCCAGAAGATCCGCGGCTACCAGGAGCAGATCGCCTCGCTCCACTCCAAGTGCAAGATGCTGACGGTGAAGGCGAAGCACGCCACCATGCTGCTGACGGTCAGCGAGGCGGACGGCCTCTCGGACGAGCTGAGCGACGACGACGTGCCCGGCGTCGGAGGAGCCGGCGACAAGCAGCTTCCTGCGCACCCCTCCGTTGTCATGGTGAGTGGCCGAGCCCCCACACACATTTTGGGTGCGTGCGTGTGTGTGTGATGGCATCATATACAATACAACCTTAATTTCAAAAAGGTCAGTTGTTCTTTAAAAGTAAACCTACAGTATGAGACAAAAGTCTTACCACCGTATTTGTTCCACCAAACTTGAACCTTAAGTAATGTCATTGCTCCTCCCCATTCACTGTTTACTGTTTCAAAATGGTCTGCTTTGAAAACGCTCGTCAAAACGACAAATTCAGTCAGGGCTTAACTTCATTCAAACTCCAAACTTAACTTTGTTTGTAAGAACTTTATGTCTGTCGTATCCATAGTGAAATCTTGCAAGAAATGTTCTCCTCCAATGGAATAGTTATCCAGATGAAATGAGCTTATAAAAGAAAATATTGTTTGGTTTTTTTCTGAAAGCAAAGAATCCTCTAACTTATATACTATGATAAAAATGTTTTGAGAAGAATTTACTTTTCTCTCCCAATTAACAATGGGACAGCCATCTTTATGAGTATATATATATATATATATATATATATATATATATATATATAGTGTCATTGTTTTTGAAAGCACTTTTAAAATAAATAATATAATCAAGCATGTTTTAAATAAACATGATTACATCAAATTATATTTGTTTAGACATTACAAAAATAAAAAGTGAATGTCAGCAAATTTTTGTTTTTCTCTTTGGACTTTTATTTTGCGTAAATACAAAATATAATTATTATATGTTATTATTGTATTTATCAATACATATAGTTGAATTATTTTCCTTTTGTCTTTAATGGGCATGAAATAAAAATTGACTATGTATTGTGATTCATTATAATATATATTATAGTTATGTATTATAAGTGTTTTATTCTAATATACAATATACGAATCTACTGTAGTAGAGAAACTCGAGTCATACTTCAAGTTGAGATATTCTTGCGATATGTGTGTGTGTGTGTGTGTGTACACTTTTTGTTTGTTTGATTCATTAGCCTGCTGTGTTTGCACTTCACATACTGCCGTCTACTAGTCACATTCCGCGGCCTCGTCTTCGTGATCATCATCTACTTTGTTGACCTAGTGACTGTGCAGCTGAGAACAAAACTTTTGCATGCCGATGTCCTCCATTGCGCCGCATTGCGTCATAAAACCCGGGAAAGCGTCCCGCGTATTTTAACAAGGCCCCGGGTGAGTTTAGCCAAGTTGTGAACTGCCAAAAAGCAGCACAGTTGGGCCTTGGCTTGCGTTTCAGCTCTGCCTCGCTACTCATGCATGCATGCAGACAGGCAAGCTGCAAGACAACTGGGCCACTTCTGGGACAGCTGATGTCACTCATACGCTCTCCAGACATGGCATGCTTTGGTGGCCGTTACATTCAATGTTAAAACTGCAGTGTTTTCTCTTTTTTTATGCTTGCTGCAACGTCAATGAAAACACTTGAATCGTCTTTGGGATTTATGTTAATAACAAACTACAGTATATGTATAATTTGCAGCATTCTCACAATGGTCACCGCTTTCCTTTCACTTTATGTATTTTATTTGTAATTCAGAAGTCACGTGGCCTTCTATTGGATCTCATAAAAACCACTGGTTTAGAGGACATTTGAACATTACAAACCAAATTGTCAATTGAGGGATGAGGCTGACAGCATATGACAACAGGAAATGTACGCGATCGAATGAGATCCACTACAAGAGCTCCAGTGATGTCTGTTTCTTGGCTGCTGTTGGGCAGCAACAGGACAGAATGGATTGTGATTGTTCCCCGTGCAATTATGTATTAAACGATGTGCCCGCTACAACCTGCTCAACCTGCACTCCCACTTTGATTTTTAAAGCCTATGCTCGCACTTCCTTTCCTTTTTCTGTTGTCTCACGCTTTTCATTCAGCCTTTTCCCGTCCTATGTTTCCCCCCTACCCCACCCCCCTCCTGCTTCCTTTGGTGCGGCGGTGCGGTGTGGTCAGATGACAGCAGGCCGCTGCCACACACTCCTTTCCCCTGTGACCGAGGAGTCAGGGGAGGAGGGCACCAACAGCGAGGTCTCCTCTCCCTCTGCCTGCCGCTCCCCCTCCCCTGGGGCTAACGCTGACGCTCCTTTTAATCAGGTACTGCCAAACTGCACCCGGAAACCCCCGCCCCTCCCCCTTTGGTGACCTTCTGAGCCCTGCTTGGCCTGCCAGCTCTTCACATCATCACCCTGCCACTGTATTTATTTACGCCAGTTTACCATGAGAAATTCAACATTTTAACCCCGGAAATAAATATTATAATGGCCTTTTATTATATTTAACCCACATCACACGACTTTATTGCTATATAGCGAGGCTTATGAGGTCCATTTTGATTGAAGTTTTGTCCTATCAAGGGCTACACAAGCCACCCAAAAACATCAGCATACAAAACATGATTTGTGATTTGGAAAAATTAGGTATGAAATTATACAAAATTACACAAATTCTTGCAGCAAAGTACTAAAAATTGTATTATATTTTACAATGTAATTATAAAACAGATGTTAGGAGTAGGGTTTATTATTTTTGTAAAATATATGAAACGTAAAAAAAAAAAAAAAAAAAAAATGCTCTTTCAAGTAGTAAAGAAAAAGTGGGTATCCTGCTAATTAAATTGTATTCCTCTTTGTACAAATCCTACTATACGCCAATTGTAATGTTCCATAATTTCAAAACAAAGAGTTTACATTAGGGCATATTTGTTCCTTAAAATTAATTCCTTGAATATTGTCTATTTAGTACGTTACAGTGAATTAGTATTACTACAAATCTTACTAGATATCAATCTTCTCATTCTATCATTTCAGTGCAGCTACAGGGCTAGAGTGATTTAAGTTCTTAAAACAATTAGAATTAAAAAAAAACGTTAAAACATGAGGTAACCAAAACAATTTCTCAATTTGGTTTTAGTTTCCAAGGATTTAATTGTAACTTTCAACTACAAAATTAGTTTTTGTACAAAATCCCTTGAATTCCTGCTCATCATGTCTTAAAAGATGTGCACCAAGTTAATAAGCGAGTGGATAGTTGTTACTTGTAAACAATTGATTGCATATCTAAATGGCGTGCTTGGATTGGGAGCCTTACTGCCTTAGATACCAGCTCTACTCCCTCTTATTCTTGTCATCGACAATGTCGACACCAATGAATTGCTAACAAAAAGCGTTTGTTTGCCACATTTTGATTTGCTGCGCCAACCTTTGCCTTTACTCTGTATTTGTTAAGATGCAGGAGGATTGCAAGAGTGGAATAGCAGCGTATAGTTGTTCTTATGCTTCATAAATAATGAATTTTCTGTTATTGTGAGCTGTATTTTGGTTGCAAAATGACTGCAACCTTTAAACACCGTCGGCAAACTCAAACTCAAACGTGCTGCATTCGAAAAGTAGAGAAACATGAGAGCAAACTAGCCTCATGAGACCTTGGTCAGATGCTACTCGATTGATCACAACACCAGTGCGGCAAGATCTGATTAACTCGTGCTAAGGCTAGAACATTACTGCTTATTAGTTGAGATATACACTTTAAATCGGACGGGCAAATAAAGTATATTTGTTGTATTAATCTTGAATCCCCCCCCCCCCTAAAATTGCTTATTAAGAATTATTTTATTAAATTTTTTTCATGTATTTGCCTCCCAAAATAATTTTACGCTCCCCACGTGTTTACCGTGTCCTCATGTAACAGGGTCGAGGTGGTCTAAGTCGAGCAGCACTCCAGGAGCTATACGACCCGTCTATGGAGACCAGCACCGCCAACCTGGATGACCTGCAGAGATCCTGGGAAACGCTCAAGAACGTGGTACGGTTAAATCGACCTGCTTTGAAACAGAACGGCACGCATCATCCTTATCCACTTGTCGTGCCCCAGATAAGCGAGAAGCAGAAGAGTCTATACGAAGCGCTGGAGCGACAGCAGCACTACCAGGAGTCCCTGCAGTCCATTTCCATCAAGATGGAGTCCATCGAGGCAGCGCTCGGCGAAGGCCCGGAGCCCGGCAAGACCCCCGAGAGCCAAATGGCGACGCATCAGGTGAGAGACGACAGCTTCACAAGCCACTCATATGGAGAATTAAAGTCCCTGTAAAGGGAAAATACATTTTTATTCAAAATTTAGCACAATACAGAGTGTTGTTAACAACCCTGCCAAATGTGAATGATACAAAAATCGACAAGTATATTTGTAAATGATACTAAAATCGTATATCGTAAGTATATAAAATGAGGATTTAAAATTGTGAAAAATCCAGCTTTTATTTCCGCTCTCAAATGCTGTGGGGTGTGTATGCTCTATGCGCTGATGAACCCCACTCCAACTCCCCATCATAATGACAAATCTACCACCTGGAGAATATGATGCTACTTCATCTAGCATCTTATCCCCACACATAACTATATGTTTGAGCCGTGAAAACACGGTCGCCATTGTTGTTGCTTTGTTCCTTATTACGGAAAGGAAAGGAAAAACGGCTCCCGGAAATCGCCCAAAAATGCAGAGGAAACTCCACCCTGTGCTGTCCTAGCCAATAGCAGCCGTAGCGACACCCCCGACTTGGAGGTGAACTGCAGTAGATTTTCAAACTGCTCGCGTGGGTTGCGCTCGAGTATAAAGGCAAACTGCGCTGCGGTATAGCCGCAATGACGTCAACGCGGTCGCCACCCGCGCGAGTATAAAGAAGCCTTTAGACTGAACAATGCCACTCTTTCTTCTTATCGATGCTTGATTTTGTTCTCTGTTAAACTTCTTGCACGTTCCTCCTCTCACCCAGGCTCTGATGGACGAGATCCTGATGCTGCAAGATGAGACCGGCGAGCTGCAGACGTGCTTCTCGGAGGAGCTGGCGGACGGAGACGGCAACGGCGAGCCCGCCGATCAGCTGGCTCTGCAGTCCACCCTCACTGTGCTGGGAGAGAGAATGGCCACCATCCGGATGAAGGCCTCCGGCAAACGGCAGCTTTTGGAGGTGAACTGCTCAATCAGAATACAATTGTAAATATCTTATAAATATTAAATCGGCTGCATTCTGAAAAAATCTAATATTAAAATTCTCCAACATATTCAAACGAATTTTATAACTGGTTTCACAAAGCATATTGAACATTAATTAAATTAAATTATTTAATGTGTGCACTGCCTGTAACACGACACACGCTTTTCTTTTAGCCTTTTTTTTTTGTGCCGCTCACCTATTTTCGACCGACCGATGCTCACGTGGATCGTTTATATCTGGCAGGAGAAGCTCAGCGAGCAACTAGAGGAGCAGCGTCAAGAACAGGCACTGCAGCGGTACCACAGCGAGGCCGAGGAGCTGGACCACTGGCTGCTCAGCACCCGCGCCACCCTCAGCTCGGTGCTTCACCTCCAAAACGAAGACCTCGACATGGAGGAGCAGCTCATTGACTGCCAGGTGACGTGACGTACTGGCATTGCATGTCGGCCTGGAGATGATGAGTCATGATGGTCTCCGTAGTTGCTTAGCTGAGAAAGTTCCCCTTTTTGGTGTTATTCATTCTGTACAACATTTGGACACAAATGTATTGAGACATCCCTCTTAGCAATTACAAACAGATTATGAAGGGTGCTAGAACGGAGGTGGGCATGGCACATATGGCTCAGACCGAACATTAACAGTCCAGTAATAAAAAAGAAATTGGTTAATTAAAATTCTGCGTTCATCATATATTTATCTAATGAAATAATTGGTTTATTGTAAATGATACAATAAAAAATATTAGTTACTATTACTATTTTGCATTTTTACATTTATTTTAATAAACAATTGGTTAATTATAATTAAATAAATTCTGAATAATTATAATTTTAAAATGAGTGAAGTATTAATTTATGACATGAAACAGCATATAGTATTTTACACCTTTTGATACACTTTAACTTGCGTTTAACCAATCATGGTCTGGCTCATCTGTCCAGTTTAAAAAAAAAATATTTCAAATGTGGCCCTTTGATCAACAGTCCTGTAGTATCTGTTCCATCGATTTAGCCTTTTTTCCTCTAAAATTGTTGAAGTAAAATGTATATATTTGTATCTGTTTAAATTTATGAATTGTAAATAACTAAATAAAAATTATACATTTTAATATATAGTTGATCAATTAAGTATAAGTAATTGAACATGAGAATTCTTTTTATTATTAAAATTAACTATTTCCCTCATATTTTTTTTTTTTAACCTCATCTATGAATGCCTGAGCTGTCCAATTTAAAAATAGAATGTGGCCCTTGAGCACAAAGGTGCCCACCCTTGTGCTAACCCCCCTACTGCCCTTCTCAATAGCCATTTTCGTGTTTTTCCAGCTTTGTGGTTTGTTTCGATATTATGGTGCCATAAAACACAATTTCCTTTCCTGTTGATCTAAAGGTGTGATGAAAATTACTGTTATTAGTGCCAGAAGCTGCTGAATTCCTCTTTAAAAATGAGGTACTAATGGGTTTGTATTTAAAATGACATCATTTTAGTTGAAATAGAAATGAGTTCAAAGTAGTTTTATCTCCATATATGGTCGCACAGCCCCCTAACATTCCTTTACAGTCCCCGCTCTTCCTGTTTCTATGGTAACGTATCATAACAAGAGCTAATTTTAGACCAGCTAATGTTAAGGTGACAACATTGGCCCTGTAACACACCGTAATTGTCCTTTCCGCCGTAATAATGGAACATGTGCACATGTTTCTTTTAGTCTGGCGAGGTTAAATAAGCTGATTATAGATCATCTCACATATGGCTCCTGTCCACCCCACTGTGTAGATCCTCATCTACCGGGGGGTGAACCTTAGCTAAAACCAAATACATAGATTATTGTTATCGACACATACCAGCATGTGCAAGGTTAACAACACTTTAATTAGATATCAGCTTGAGAAAGAAATACAGTAGTGTATTTTAGATGAGAGTGTGACGATACACGTAAAATGGTTTTACATCTCTTTTTGCATCTCATCTTAGTATGTGGTTGTTAATCCACTAACCAGACATTCAGTCTGGTCTTGAAATAAATTGTGAGTAACTGGAGCCACATTCCATTGTTTTCTGTCACTCCACTTGTTGTGAGTTGTTTTTTTAAATGCAAATGAAGCTTCGTTCCTCTGGTTTGTTTGGTGAAAAGAAAAGAATGCACATTTTACAATTTGATGTGTTATTGATTTGTAATTGTTGCGAGACTCTCCGTCTTTTCGCAGAGTGGCAGAAATAAAAGGAGAACAGTTGGAGACACTTTGTGTTGTCTGGGAATATTAGAATCACAGCCAAGGGCCCTTAAAAACGATGCTCAAACACTACGCTTTGTTTCATTGTAACACATCCTCACAGTATGAACATGGGGAGGGAGCTTGTATTTTGCTCTTAGTAATATTGTGCTGTAGGTTAAGGAATTAGAACCTAAACGGGTTGTTCAAGAAAAACATTTATTTTGTTTATTGTGCAGAACATGCTACTCGAGATCGAGCAGAAGGTGTCGTATCTGTCCGAGCTGTCGGTGCACAGCAAGAGCTTGCTCCTGGAGGGCCGGGCCGAGACCAAAGGCGAGGCGGAGCAGCTCACCCTCAAACTGCACTCCCTGAAGGACAGTCTGATAGAGCTGCAGCAGATGCTGCAGGACAAACAGGTGGACATACAGGTGAGGGAATGCTGTGTTTTTAGGTTTTTCCATGAAATGTGCACATCTTCAGTTATTTTTCTATCCTCACCCTCTATTCTGCCTTTTCTGATGCGCAGCGCGTCGTATTGAACAGTAGCATCAATAGTCGCATTGTGCTAACATAGCGGGCCACGGTTCCTCGTGAAGGTTTTCCATTGTGGGACGACAAGAGCTTGTGTGCCTTATGAAGGACCCCTCAAACAAAGGGATGCTAAGTCATGCTAAAGCTAAACATGGTAGGATGCCTTCACTTTTGACTAATCTAGTAATTAGATGTTTTTTCACAACAGGGGTGGGCTCATTAAATTTCCATCCATCCATGAATTTTCTGAGCCGCTTCTCCTCACTCGGGTCGCGGGCGTGCTGGAGCCTATCCCAGCTGTCATCGGGCAGGAGGCGGGGTACACCCTGAACTGGTTGCCAGCCAATCGCAGGGCACATAAAAACAAACAACCATTCGCACTCACATTCACACCTACGGGCTATTTAGTTGTCAATTAACCTACCACGCATGTTTTTGGGATGTGGGAGGAAACTGGAGTGCCCGGAGAAAACCGACGCACGCACGGGGAGAACATGCAAACTCCACACAGGCGGGGCCGGGGATTGAACCCCGGTCCTCAGAACTGTGAGGCAGATGCTCTAACCAGTCGTCCACAGTACCGTCTCATGAATTTTTTTGCAGGAAACAAAAGAAAATAGCTTATTCATTCTCATTTTTAATTGCATTTATGATTTTAGTTAATGAATAATTTTATAAAATATCTAAAAATATCTTGTTTTTTTCCCAGGGTTCATTGCAGGAGCAGGACGACAGCGAGCCGGACTCGTCTCTTTCGCAGAGCCCAAACGTGCAGGATTGGCTCTCCCAGGCCCGTTCATCGCGCACGCAGCAGCATCACGACAACCTGCTCCGACAGAGGGTAAGGGGATGCTGGACTTTATGTTTAGATGTGAGCTGGGCTAGCGCTAGTCTGTTTTGGCTCTAATTTTATCCTAAATAAACCGGGACCGAGCCGTGTCGAGAACCGGGTGTAATTGACGCCCACCCACAATGTTTATGGTTACTATTAATACCAGTAATAGACCACAAACTATGATCCCAAAACACATGGCAAAAAGTATGTTGCCTTCGCAACCCATGAAAATTGAAATTGTCAACCAATAACAAGACTGCAACAGAGCAAAAACGTACGGTATGCGACATCTGTAACAGGCTAAATTTAGCTCCTCCCCAACATACGAAGATCTTTGAACAGTCAAGATGTATCATTTCATACTTCCTAAACACCAATTACTACTTTCCTATTAGCCAGGGCTTCTGATATAACATTGAACCACAAAATAATGGGGGAACCGCTGTATACCCTTTTTTTGTTTTTTTATTTTATTTTTTTTAATTTTGGTCAAGGGATCAATTAAGCTATCATTTACCACCACTTGGCTATTGGAATGCATGAGAATACGTTGTGGTTGTCTGTGCCCATGCGTGTCTAATTATAGGAGCTTCAGCAGCATGTAGCAGAGCAGAGGAGGCTGCTGAAGTCAGTGGCCAGCGTTGGGGAAGACTTACTCAGTCAACAGTGCACAACAAATGGGGATAGGTACTTTCTCACCTTTTCTTTTTTTTTTTTTTTTTTTTAAACCGTAAATATTATTAATATGATTTGGCAATTTTGTGAGATCCTTTTTCTCCTCCCTTCTGCAGTGAGGTGTCTCTTCCTGTGGGGGTGTTGCTGGAGACAGAGAGCTGGTCTCACGGGGACCACTTGAGACAACGTTGGGAGAACTTGAACAAAGATCAGAGCACTAAGCTGCAGCTCTCGCTCAACACACTGGAACACGATCAGTTCAGCCCAGTACGATCTCCTTGTATTACATGAACATCCATGTTATTTAATCTGCACAAGTCAACGCTAACGCTCCCCGTGTGCGCAGATCATCCACCGGTCGCGTCTGACCAGTCCCAGCATGGTGTTCAGAGGTGAGTCCAGCAGCCAGGAGTCTCGCTCTCCCGCAGCTTTATTTGAAGCCTGCAGCCAAGCTCTAGAAAGAATCACTGAAGAGGTAAAACAATCACTTCTAAAGCGCTTGTAACTGCGTCTTGCTTCACCGTGTAAATACTCTTTTTGCTCCTCTTGCAGCCAGAAAGCGGTGACAAAAAGATGGCGTTCTCTTCAGGTGGGATGGAGCTCCAACAGAATCTGTACGGCGCAGTGTCGGCCGCCTCCGCCTGGTTGGACGCCGCTGAGAACGAGATGCTGTCGGGCCCCGTGCTGCTGTCCGAAGACACTGAGACCCAGCTCACACATCTGGAGGTGAGACAGAGGACAAATGGCTCACAAGGATGCTTGCAATGTATTAAAATGCTTGGAATGTGATGATTTTACAAGGTTAGTGCTTACATTTTTAATCAGTTGCTTCAAATGAATTAACAACTCACCTACTAGCTATAAACAGGTCACGTTTTAGGCAATACAGAATACCCTCCAATCAAAATTTGATCTCAAATAAAGGCAAAATATGCTTGTTTGTCTGCCAAAATATTTCTTCTTACAAGGCAGTTTTTGCGTAAGAGCATTTCACTTGCTTCAAGACTTTTTTTCCTTGCTTGCTTTTCCTTACTTATATGAAAACATTTCACTAAGTACATTTTCCTGTTCCATTGGCAAATAATTTTGCTTAACTTATTATATTATTTTATCAATTATATTCTTCATTTCATTACTTTTTTTAAGCCCAGTGCTGGCAGTATTTGAATAGATCCAACAACATATGGACATAAATCTTTACATAAAAGATTTTATTTTTTTCTTGATTAGCTTTTCAGTCTTTTAAGTTTTTTTTGGGGGGTGGGGGTGGGGGTGGGGGTGGGGGGTTAGTATGTAGCTAATCCCATTGCTTATCGTAAAATAAATAAATAGGAAGTTACTGCAGTAGTTTGTTTTGACAAAAGCTGTGAAAATTGTTCTCTGCAACTTTGTAGTAAAGTGAGGGAAAAAATTGACAAAAAATGCCCAAAGGATTTGATTTTCACCTTAAGCCTCTTTTACACCCGCTGTTTCAAAATCATTTAGTTCTTGTAGTTCCTAGAATTAAAAGGTTTTATTTAGATATGCTCAGCCCTGATAAGTTAGCCCAGAACTAAATGCAGTCATGTTTAGCACAGTGTACTGGTGGTTAGCTTGTCTGACTCTTGAGTCGAGAGGTTCTGGGTTTGAATCTCAACTCGGGCCCTCCTGTATGGAGTTGGTATATTTTACATCAGTGTGTTGTCCAGAGATGTGAAAGTCAGTGTGAACGGTTTGTCTACATGTGCTCTGCGATTGGCTCGAAACCAATCCAGGGTTTATGTTGCCTCTCACCCCGAAGTCAGCTGGGATAGGCTCCAGCTATCCCTATATCCTAATGAAAACAAGCACTAGATAATATGGATGGATAAATTCGGTAATGCTGTCCTCCTTTCATCTGCACAGTGCACTAATAAAGATCTGAAGGAGATGAGCAGAGAGGTCAATCAGTACAGAGACCTGCTGGGTGGAGGTGCGGGCAGGTTGTGCGGAGGGGAGGAGCGAGCCTTGATGAAGGACACCCTGGAGGGTCTGCAGGAGCGGATGGGGCTGCTGGACTCCACCCTTGAACAGCAATGCCACACCATGAGGGACAGACTCCAGGAGCACTTAAACTTCCAGGTACCATGCTCATAATAAACCCCTGATTCTAACAGTGTATGTTTTAATTTTAACACCGCTTGCTCTCTTTGGGCCAGAATGAACTCCGAATGCTGTTCACCACTTTGAGCGAGAGTAAACACCTGCTGCTACAGAAGATGGCCGCGATAGTGGACAGGCCCGCAGCCAAGCAGATCGAGGTTCGAGGCCAATGCACACACACACACACACATTATTTTAACGTGCTCGTAGAGCTGGAAACTCTTAAGCCACAGCATTAGCAATTATTTAACCATTTTTATGTAAACTAAAAATAGAAAAATAAATCATAACGAAATACCAATTATTTAATAAATTACAGAAAAATCTTAAATATATGTATACAATTGGTTATTATAACATACCAATGATGTGATTAAATAAATGAATTTAAGAAAAATCAATAAAATATCAATACATTTTAATGAACAAATTACAGTTATTCAAATATTACTGCACTCTTTATAAAGTATATGCTCCTTGGGGCCGGATTAAAGAACGAAGTTTGCTGAATGGGGTCGGGTAGCCATGCTTTGCCCCTGCCCCGCCCGCCTTATATTGTTGCTATGAATGACATGGCTCTCTTTTGCAGACATTATCAGAGGTGGAGGACAGTCTGAAGGAGTTAGAGCAGAGAGTGACCGAGCTGAAGACCAAAGATGAAGGGTTACAATCTGACCGACTCACCCACCAGGAACTCCTCAAACTACAGGTTAAGGAAAAAAAACAAAAAACATACCGAATTCCTTCAGTTCTCTCATGGAATTGGTGACATGGTGGACATTTGTCATGCAGGACGCATACGAAGAGCTGCTGCTGATGGTGGGCTCCAGACGCAGCGGCCTCAACCGAGCCCTGTCGGTCAAGGCTCAGTACGAAGCGGCCCTCCGAGACCTCACAGACCTGGTGGACACGGCCCAGGACAAGATGGCCGCAGACCAGAAAATGACAGTTGCCTCAGTTGTTGAGGTCCAAATGTTACTGGACAAACACAAAGTAAGGTGTCATTCTTTTCATCTAACAACACCTAAATGACAGGACTCTTGATAATGTGAATTCTCCGTTGGACTGGAGTAAAGAACATACTCAGTTTGACCTCCATGTTGTCAATGTTTCCTCTTTTCCCCATCAGGAGTTCTTCCAGAGTCTTGAATGTCACATGATCCTCACTCAGACCTTCTACGGCAAAGTATCTGGTTTGGTGGCACCGCGGGAAAGCCAAGTCCTAGAGGAGACCATGTCTTCAGCTGACAGTGTCCTCAAACAGGCCCACAGGAGAGGGATGGAACTGGAGAGCATACTGGAGGTGAGAATAAGCAACGGCTTCAATAGCTCGATATTTAATTAACGAAATGAGAGTCAGCAAATGTTGATGAGCTTGGCTCCCTGTCAGTCATGGAGCAGGCTTATGGAAGACTACCAGGCTCTGTGTAGACAGCTGGACTCTGTCGAGTGCAGCATTCCCACGGTGGGCCTGGTGGAAGAGACCGAGGACAGACTCTTTGAGAGGATCAGTCTCTACCAGGTCAGACTTTTGGGACAAAACGTTTGGGACACGTGGCCATTACACTAATTGCATTTATATGTGTCGTATGATTTGCTGGCGTCCAGTCCATAGTGTAACCTGCTTCTTACCCAAAGTCACCTGGGATAGGCTCCAGTGACACTAATGAGGTCCAATCTGATGGAAAATGGATGCATATGAGGGAATTGGGGCCATAGGGAAGAAACACAAGATGGCGGTTGGGACAGAGGCAATTGGAAAGAAGGATTTTAACATATGAATGTCATCTTTTGGCACCCATCTTCTCCTCGGTTTTAGCGTCTGAAGGCCAGTCTGACTGAGCATCAGCCCCAACTGTATCAGGTCCTGGAGGAGGGTAAGAGGCTACTTCTATCTGTTAGCTGTTTGGACTTGGAGAACCAGCTGACCCAGCTGGGAGAACACTGGCTCTCATCCACCACCAAAGTCAATAAGGAGCTGCACCGCTTCGACTCCACGCTCAAACACTGGAGCAGGTAAAACTCTGGAAAACTTACCATTCACATCTTCTGTCTGACTTGTGTGCTGTATTTTTGGACTGACCCCTGCATTTTAAGCAAAGGTGCGGTTTATACGCAGATTTTTCCAATCCCGATTTTTTCCAATGTCATGTTCTTGTCTATTAGTTTAGTTTTACTGTTGGTGAATTTCTTCGATGAGCGAAGTGTTAACTGTTCACGTTTTAAAATTAAATCTGCACACGATTAAGGATTAAAATATACAGATTTGCTTTGCTCAAATGCACATCATGACAAAAATTAAAGATATTATTTTTGTTGTGCATATTTTGTTTTAGCACTGGCAGTATTTCTGCTTCTATGTTAGTGTGTGCTGTTTTCACATCTTTATCAGCTACAATAAGGTTGGCAGCCTCACCACCACCCCCCTCAAAGTGTTTAGTTAAGCTAATAACTAACAGTTTAATTAAAGTTTTCTTGCTTCAAGCTGTTTATTTGTCATTTCCATTATCCTTGGCCTAACTAAAATCAGATAGCTTAATGATAACATACAACAGGAAACGCCCTTGACGGGCTCACGGAGATGAGAAACATTTACTTTTGCATAAACACTGCAGTGTCAAATACAAATAAAGAATCCAACAACACTCACAGTTACACAGCCTTTCCACTGTGGAAACAATTCAAACTTCTGGAGTTTATAGCTTTAGGCTAAAGGAATAAACTTCTGAATATGTAGTAAACTAAAGCTAAATTCTGTAGGTTGACTTTGCTGTGCAAGTAAAGTACAGATACTTGGTAAAATTGGATTAAGTCCAATAATGAAGTCACCTGACTGACGTTTGTGGTATTTATTATTTTTGTGGTTCAATCTTTTTTGTCTAGGTACCAAAGGGAGTCAGCAGAATTGAGCCACTGGTTACAGTTGGCTCTGGACAGACTTGAGTTTTGGACGACGCAGTCGGTCACTGTGCCTCAGGACCTGGAGACCGTCAGGGATCACCTCTGTGCCTTCCTGGTATGTGCTGGCGTAAACCCATGTGTGGTGTTCATGGTTTTTTTTCTTTTTCTTTCAATGTCCGTGGGTCTACTGGAAACCTGTGATCAAGTCTGAAATGTGAAAAATGGACTGAAATTCATAGATATGTGACTTAGTCCCACCTCTGGTAAAATGTTTGGGAGCATAAGTGCAGAATGTATTGGTGCTTGAATTTTACAATCCTGCAAGGGCAAGGTCAGAAGCACAAAATGTTCACACTTGGATCAGAACATCCTGTCTATAATATGCGTGTTGAAAATGTGTGTGGCCAAGGAGTCTTGAGTCAGAAAAAACAATCTTGCTTCTTCTTTCTTCTTCTTTCTTCTTTCAATTAAACCACAAGAAAACAGATAATTGTTTTTGGCAGTGAAGAAAAGAGGATTACTATTAGAAAATACCTGGAGTCACTCTTTTTAAAAACCAAAGACCAAGTCCGAAACCTTGGTGTATTGTTAGTTTCCGACCCGAAAGTCATAGCAAATCAATTAGTAAAACAGCCTTCTACCACCTGAAGAACATATACAGGGTGAAGGCTCGCATGTACCAAGCAGACCAGGAGGAGCTCATTCATGCCATGCTTTGATCTCAACTAGACTTGACTACTGTAATGGTCTTCTAACTGGACTCCCCCAAAGGAGCATTAAACAGCTGCAGCTCATTCAGAATACTGCAGCTCGGGTTCTGACCAGAACAAAAAGGTCAGAACATGTTACTCAAATTCTAAAGTCTCTACTCTGGGTTCACGTCAGCTTATGAATAGATTTGCTTTGCTATTCATTTTATTTTCATAAGAAATGAAACGGGTGCCACAGACGCAAACACCATACAGGGTTAAAAAGAGCAAAAGTCACTATGCTCACTGTTCACTGCATCGTACTGAGAGTCACTTGGGCTTCTTGCAGGAGTTTTCCAAGGAGGTGGATGCCAAGTCATCTTTGCGTTCTTCCGTTCTGAGCACGGGCAACCAGCTGCTGAGACTCAAGCGGGTAGACACGGCCGGTCTGAGAACAGCCCTTGGCCACGTCGACACTCAGTGGGCCGAGCTGCTCACTCGCATTCCCGTCGTCCAAGAGAAGCTCCATCAGGTCTGTGGGAGTAAATGATGCTCCTTCTTCTGCTTCTGATGCCTGTCATAACCATTTGTCATCTTTTGTCCCTTAGCTACAGATGGAGAAGTTGCCGTCACGACACGCCATCGCCGAGCTCATCAGTTGGATCGCGCTTATGGAGAACATCATAAACGAAGACCAGGATAAGATCGCTGGAGCTGTGGGCTCAGAGGTGGTCCAGAACGTCTTGCAAAAGTACAAGGTAATAAGAAAAACATATTCAGTGACCCACACTTTATCCTGGCTCAAATTAAAACAGAGGTGGTGCCATGATGATTGATGATCAGGTCATTTGCACAATGCGTATGCCGCACACCCCACTGGCTGAAACACTTCTGTCTTCAGTATTATTTTTTTCAATTATTTTCCCAAATCATGTATTACATCAAAATACAAAATAAAAATACGTAATCCGTCTACTTTTCACAGGGGTTCCGCATCGACCTCACCTGCAAACAGCTGACTGTGGACTTTGTCAGCCAGTCAGTACTGCAGATCAGCAGTCAGGACGTGGAGGGAAAGCGCAGCGATAAAACCGACTTTGCAGAGAGCCTTGGGGCTATGAACAGACGATGGCAGATACTACAAGGGCTTATCGCGGAAAAAGTAAGTCATCTTTTGTCCTTGTCTGTCAGCTACACTGATTTGGCACTGAACTGTCTTTTTTTTTCTTCTCTTTCTTCCAGATTCAGCATTTAGAAGGACTTTTGGAAAGTTGGCTAGAACACGAGAATGGAGTCCAGGCCTTGAAAACATGGCTGACACTCCAGGAGGAGAAACTGAAGAAGAGACACAGGATAGAGGATGTTGCATCAGTGCAGAATGCGCTGAAAGATTGTCAGGTAGCTTCGGCAACGTGGTACTTTGTTACCTCTACCAAGCACAAAAGTACAGTAAATTGATTGTTGTTTTTTGTTCGGTAGTATTGGTTTGGTTGGTGGAAACTTATTTACCATAATTTCACAATAGTGGCCAGACCTTTTTTTTTTTCCCCTGTCCTGTTCAACTGAACTGCTTTGTCATGCTGAATGGTGGCTCTCTATGCAGTTTATGCCAGAAGAGCAGCTGCAATTCTGTTGTTGTTGTTCTAGGAGTTGGAGGAACTTGTGAAGGAGAAAGAGAAGGATCTAGAGAAGGCCGAGGAACGAGGAAACACTCTCATCCAGGATAAAAAAGGAGAAGCCTGCGCTGTTGTCAAGGAGACCCTCAAAGGACTCAACCAATCCTGGGCTCATTTGGAACACATGGTAGGCTCCTACTTAAACCAATCACTGACTTGTTGTCTTTCTGGGCTATAATCAAGTCTTGCTATCACAGATAAGTCAGATGAAGGTGATCCTGCGCTCAGTGCTGGAACAATGGACCTTATACAGGCGTGCTGCGGAGGAGATAGATGGGTACCTGATGGAGGGCAGGTATTGTGTGTCCCGGCTGCACCTCATCAGTGGCTCCTTGGAGGCTGTGCAGCAGCAGGTGGAGAGTCTGGAGGTGTGTGCTGCACACACTGGAACATACATTGTTGTGACCAATGTCATATATTTGAGATATTTAAGGAAATAGTACATAGTAAATTATAAGAAAGTAGGAAGGCACCTTTGCAAAAGACAGAAAAAGGTGTGAAATTTTGCTGCATGCTTTGAATGGGGGAAAAGTAGCACCATCTGTTGGACATTTTAGGTATTTGTGGATATAGTAAACCTACATATTGTAGTAATGTAATATACTTATCAAATATTAATTATATTTTGGGGATTTTAACCCTTTATTACTGAAAAGGTTTGACACTTCATGGACTGATTGTGAAATTTTACGTGTAATTTTGCTTTGAATGGGAAAACGTAGTGGATCTGGTGGACATGGATTTGAGAGATTTTAGGAAGTTGTCCAGAGGATAAGGAAATACTGCATATATATTAAATATGAATTATATTTGGGGGATTTTAACCCACTTGTTATATAATTCTAGTAGCAAGGCATACTTGCAAAAAAGAGGATAAAGTGTGAAATGTTGCTGCATGCTTTGAATGAGGAAGAATTGCACCCTATGGTGACAAATGTAAACAAATATATTGAATACATTTATATATTCATATATTATATTGAAGGGTAGTACTCAAAATATTAATCATAACAGAAATGATTACAATTGTTGATCTTGAAATAAATGTTGGGTCCAAAATCTTATTTTTAATGGTTTTCAAATCGTTTTTTTTTTTTTTTTTTGTGTAAGCTTTGCCATTGTAGGCTAGTTCAAGCTACTCTAAAGAGAACATTTTACATTTTTAAACATGAATATCATTTAGCAAATGGCTCAAAATGTCTCTAGGATTTCTTGAGGGTTAACAAGATTTGTTTTTGTGTGTCACCCAGAACCTACAGGAGGAAATGGACAAGCAGGAGAGTAGTTTACTCAAGTTTGGCTCCGTCACCCAGCAGCTCCTCACCGAATGCCACCCATGTGTGGCAGAAACACTTAACAGAGCCCTGCGGGATGTCAACATGAGGTAAAACGGCAAAAAACAAAACTCCCTTTGCGTTGAATGAAGACATTTGAGCTGAAAGGCCAAATGTTGACATCATTTTCTCAGGTGGAACGATCTACTCGAGCAGATCTCGGAGCAGTTGAGGAACAGTAAGGCTTTGCTGGGGCTTTGGCAGCAATACAAAGAATTATCCAGCACTTGTGCGAAAGCAGTGGAGAGGCAAGAGGAGCGTGCCGACCGCCTGCTCAAGAGCGCCACCGACAGGGACATCACGGAAGAGGAGAGCAGCGCCTGGATGAGGGACTGTGATGTGAGTACACAGGGTACAAAGGAGGCTGCAAAGTTCGGTTATTGGGAATCCAGACAAAACTGTGAAGTTTCTCACCCTGCTGATTTATTACAAGCTCCCAATCGAGAATACTAAACTATACCCTTGCCTTTGTGAGCTTGAATGTGGAGTTACAGTCCAGTCTAACAAAAGCCGTCAAAGAGCGGAGAGACGGGCCCCTGATTTACTCAACAGGGGGCATCCAACGTCCTGCTGAGCTTCTGGGTGCTTTCTGGGAGATTTCTCCTGGAATGCTTGCCTTAATGCTCTTTCCAGACTCTTTAATTCAGGAATCGTTATTTAGGCTAGTATGCAGGAATCGTTATTTAGGCTAGTATGCTATCTAAGATGAGCTTCATGTGAAGTCGGTTTGTTTGTGCTGAATAATTACTGAATACAGTCGTTTATGTAACATGGGTTCATGATTGTGTTGGTGCTTTATGGCCCTCTACATTATAAGTGCTTTTCCACCATCTTGTGCAATTGGTACGCCATTAAAAATCCCTTTTGAGAGCGCGTCGATTATACGTGGATTTTCACTATTCGTGTCAGTGCTCGGACCGTGTCCTCCGCAAATAGCAGGGGTTCACTTATTTTATATACATATATATAAAGGCATGAAACAAACTAAATAAAAAATAATTGAGCTTAGGTATTTCAAGATTTTCCTCCAAACTACTTGACACTTTTATTGGAGAAAATATACTGTACAAGTGAAATGTTGCTTTTGCGTTGAGTCTTAGTTCTGATGTTTTGCCACTATTGCTATAAATGACAAACTAAATGGAATGAATTTCGGCCATTCTAAATGACCAAAATGCCATTTTAACAGATTGTAAATTCAATGAAAATTTGAGTTAAATTAACAGAACATAATCACAACAATAATAATGTGTACCTGTGTAACCCTAAAAAGACACTTGATTGACTTCCAATTATGTTGCTGCCCTTACAGGAGTGTCTTCGTGAGCAGCAATCCGTGCAGCATTCCCTGCAGCAGCTGCAAACTTTGGGAGAACAGCTGAGGAGGCGAGTGGACGCCTACTCGTTCGCAGCCCTGCAGTCGGAGTACATGTCACTGACGCATCGCTTGTTGGCGCTGCCACACTCGCTGCACAGGCAGCAGGAGGCGCTGCAGGTACGACGCAAGAACATGGGCCCTCTTCGGAAAGACAATTGCGCCCGCTGAAGTGTCCGTCTATATACGGCTATGGTTTTTAATGGTTCTTTGTCGTTGACTAGTGTGGAAGTCGGACCTGCGAGGGCTTCAGGGACCAGTTGGACGCACTCATTCAAACGGACGCCGAGGCCTCGCAAGTGTTGAAGGAGTCGGAGCAGCTGGGCTCGCCAGCGCTGAGTGACATTCAAACACGTATGGACAAACTGAAGGTACGACATGTGCCTCTATCCATCCGTTTTCCATTGCGCTTGTCCTCATTAGGGTTGCGAATGAGCTAGCGTGGTTGTTCTCAGGCTCCCCTGTCCAAGCTGAGCAGTCTGTCTCCAGACTTGGAGCGCGTCAACGTGCTCATGTACAGACTGCCGCTCAGCGACGGAGACTTGAAGCGTCTGCAGTGTCTGAACAGGGCGTGGGCGTCTCACTCCGCTCTCCTCAGCGAGAGGTTCAGGTACACCGCTTTGCTGATGCACATCCCCCGTCCATTCGTGCTCTACTCCGGCACTAAAGAATAACACTATTGTGACTACAGTAAACTGCAGGCGGGGCTGCTCCTGCACCAGACTTTCCTGCAGAAATGCGAAGCCTGGATGGACTTTCTGTCTCAGGCGGAGCACAAACTGGCCGTCGAGATCTCGGGCAACTACCAGAGTCTGCTGGAGCAGCAGCGAGAGCACGAGGTCCAAGAGGCTCTTTATTTCTGTGTATTTGTGTACTTCATCTCCAAATGGTGTTATTACACAGGGTTGGCCAAAAGTATAGGCTTTTTAAATTAACTTCTTTAAGTAAAGGAAGAAGGAAGGAAGAAAGGACGGAATTTCATTATACTGTGCACCTGTGTGTTTGATTTGCAGTTGTTCCAGGCAGAGATGTTCAGCCGACAGCAAATTCTTTACTCCATTATCAGCGATGGTCATAGTATGCTGGACCAAGGCCAAGTGGATGATGGGTAAAATAGACACAGAACTCTGTTTTATAACACCGTAGTATGACCTCAAATCTGAAACTGTAGTGCCAATAGCTTCGCGTTATATAGCACCTTTCAAGGGACCCAAGGACCTCTTATAATAACTCATTTTAGTTTAATTAAAATCTAGCTATGGATATTAGTGTGTGTGTGTATTCATGTTACTATATGTATGCTTTCATGAACAGAATGAATCGAAAATAATTATTACCGTAATAATAATGATGGTAATATGTACTATATGGTGTTAATCCTTCAACAGAGATGACTTCAGTGTGAAGCTGGCCTTGCTGGCCAATCAATGGCAGGGCGTGGTGAGGCGTGCCCAGCAGCGCAGGGGCATCATCGACAGTCTGCTCCACCAGTGGCACAGCTACCACGAGATGTCAGAGAAGTTGCTGCGCTGGCTCCAGGATGTGTCGCGCGAGTTGGACGCCCATAACCCAGGAGGAGAACCGGTCGCTCTGCAGCAGGCCAGGAACATGCTGGATCAAATACAAGTATGCAGTGATAACATGGAGGTTTTTATAAGGGCGTACTTACACTGAGTCATTTGAAGCGCGCTCCAGCCAAATTAAAGTCCAGTATGGTTGGCTGGTGCAAATGTTCTGATTCATGCATAAATTCAGTATACAACACCTCCTTAGGGACGGAATAGGTGGGCCATGGCCCTGCACAATTGGTGATGAAAGTGCTACCTTGCATAATAGAAATTAATACAACTTGTCGTAATTCATATTTGTATTTCAAATCATCTTTCCTCTTTGAAATGAACGGCAATGTCATCAACCCATTCCAGCCACCTAAAAAGCACCAACAAACTTTGTGTTTTTAATAAAAACATAACACTCTACAGTATTGTACTTTTGGAAAACATACAGAAACAGTTTGTGCATCATGATAATCCAAGGGGCATTGTGTCAGGTCACTCACAAGTCCAGGTACCACTGTATTCCACAAAGTCAAGAAAGTTGCAGCAAAACATTGTATAATGAAGTGATGGCAAAAAGGCTGAGTGTGACTATGCCCTTAAATGATAATAACATAAAAGTACTGTCATGTTTCCATCTTTACATTTAAAGGCAGTAAGTCAGTGTCTAGTTTAAGTCTAACCCCGCACTACTAAACCCCCACCCCATCCCTAACTGACCGTAGACTCCCTTAGTTAACCTCTACCCCTTCGGTCCACTCTCCCTATCCCGGCTCCTTCAGCTGCGCGAGCGCGTACTCCAAAGGCAACAGGGATGCTACATCGTGACGGTGGAGGCCGGCAGGAGCCTGCTGCTGTCGGCCGACGCCCGGGCCGAGTCCACGCTGCAGACGGAGCTGATGGAGATTCAGGAGAGGTGGAGGCACGCGCACCACCGCCTGGACCAGCAGAGGAAGGAGCTACACACTCTGCTCAAGGTCAGGAAGTCGTGGACCAGCAAATGTTTTCTTAATTGGATGTATTCTTTTTAATTCGTATTTGCCTTTTTTGGCTACGCACGGTTCTTGTACCGTATTAATGTGTTAGAAATGGAATGTCAATCAAGTCAGAGAATTATGAGGAAAAAAAGTTGTAATGTACAAGAGAATAAAGTTGTAATTTTAGGAGACAAAGCAGTGGTGTCCAAAATTACCAGACATACTATAAAGTAAGAAACAAAACATAAAGTCTAATATTACATAAATGAGACAAAAAAAAATTTCTAAGTTCTCGGAGAAAAGGTAATAGTAAGAATGTATAGTAATAATTTTAGGAGAAATAGTCAAAATCATATCTGGGGGAAAAATATGAATAGTAAAAGAGAGTAACACTTTTAGTTGAAATAGTCATAGTAAAATAAAGTCATAATTCGAGGAGACATTATAACAAACCATATACATTTATTTGAAGGAAAAACTGTGAAATGAAAAACAAAATACTCATTAGAAAACCCACATTATGGAGGGGGGGAAAAGTTTAAAAATATATTTATTAATACTTAGCATATTTAAAAACAAAAAAATATTAGGGGTTTAAAGTTGTAATTTTAGCCTGAGAACGTAAGTAAATCGATTTAATTATCAGATTTGATTGAAAGAATATAATGTATTGATTTTATGAAAAAAATATAATTAAGTCATAACTGTACTTATAATAGCCAAAGTAAAGTCATAACTTTAGTGGGGAAATACATTTTAAATGTATAACCAAGAAAGTAACACATTAAGAGGTCATAAAAAACTGCAACTCTGATCAAACATTTTGTTATGAATACCAAAGTAATACGGAAAGCAAAATTGCAATTAAAAAAAGTAATAACGAGCACAGTCGAATAATCCTCTAGTTAGTCAGAGAAGTATAAATTGACGTCGTGTCTTCTACTTTGCTGGGACATTCCTTGCCAAATATGATTGTTTTTCATCCTCACATACCCCATATTCACACGCTAAAAATAGCCCGCGCCCATCGGAGCGGAGCGTTCCCTGCCCGCTGCGACGGTTCCGCGCACCTCATCTTTGCCTTTTTCGAGCGTAGAATTGGGAGCGATGCGAGAGAGGCATCGACGCCTCGCTGGAGAAGCTGAGAGCCTTCAAGAGGAAGTTGTCGACGCCGCTGCCCGACCATCAAGACGAGCTGCACGCCGAGCAGATGAGATGCAAGGTGAAGATGCTGTATATCCTATTATTACTAATACTCATGCAGCAAAGTGATTTTTTTTATTTTTATTTTTTATTTTTTTTTATTTTATTTTTTTTAGTCAATAACAACAAGGTTATTGCTTGTTTTGCTGTAGCAGACACAGCACATCACAGTTTTTAATGGTTGCAAAGGATAATTCCAGGATGTGTGTTCATGTTTCATGCATCACACGTCCTCGGCCTATGGGGGGGAGGACCAGAGAGAAAAAGAGAGGAAGAGGGGGCAGGGTGAAAAAGAGCCAAGGAGGGAGGGAGTACATGCGCAGCAAGCGACTGGGGGTGTATGGATGCATAAATTGATGTATGTGTATGTGAAAGTGAGACAGTCACCATCACAGTGACGAAAGGAAGAGGAGGGAATGCAAGGTGATGATGCTTCTGTTAGGCCTTAGCTTGGATATTACCATGCATTGTACCACTTCTCTCTCCCAACTGATTGCTAATATCAGACGATTGAATCCTCGCCGGATTTGGACGAGAAGCTTTTGACTGTTGTGGAGGTGAAGGCAAACGGTGAGTTTTTCCTCATCTTCGTCATATCATGTGCACACAGGAGCTGGAGAATAGTGTGGAGGGCTGGAACGATGACCTCACTTCCTTGTTCCTCCTGAGGGACGCCTTGGTGGGGGTGGTCGGCAGCAATGACGTCACGCTACTCCAGGAGCGCCTCCAGCTTCTCCAGCGCCAGTGGGAGGAAGTGTCCCACCAGGTACTGTTATATTGATCTCCAAGGTCATGTTCTTTCTTTTTTTTTTAATTTACCTCCTGTTTTTATCAACCTTTTTATTTTATTTTAGCTTTTTACATAAAATAATTAAAATGGTATATTATTTTTTTATTCTAAATTAAATTAGTTTTTCAAAAATAACTACAATTTTTAGAATGATCTTTCCAATACAAAATGAAATATTTTTGATTGATAGATATTATAAATGGATTGAATTTAAATTTATTATATATATATTTTTTTTTGAAGTATTATATTTAACCAGTACAAATGAGATTTTTATTCTGAATGAGGTTTTCTTGGCTAAATAAAGGTTAAATGAAAAAAATATTTTTATTGTTAATGAAATTGATTCTTGATTTTTAAAATGATTGTTTGATTATATATAGATTTTTGTATTGATATGTTTTACATTTTTAGTCAGCTGTGATATTTGTTATTGCTGCTGCTGGTTTAGTTCTATTTGTATAAAGAAAAGCGCATTATAATAAGATATTTCATTGCACAGTTCTCATCCATGTCATCCATATCACTTTCTTCTCATTCAACCATACATGCTTCGAGGTCTTACGTATGCTTGTTGACTTAGAAAATCTCTTTAATTAAAATTATATATTCATGTTGGATTATTCATAGATATTTTTATTCAGTACTGTTTTATTCTTATCAAACTAACTACATAGCTCTCAATTATATTTGTTCAAGTTCAAAGTTAGTGTTTGTACTTTTAAAATGTATATTAAGTTATGACATGCTTTTATCATGTCATTCAATAGGCAGTTTAATTTGCGGTTAATTTAATTTGCATTTCAATATAAGCTATCAAAAATAACAAGGGGGAATACGTCCTGATCCTTTAGTCCATTTTGCAACTACAATCCAAAACCTTTCTCCTCCTCTCGCGCATTGAATGTGTTGCATTGTGTCTTTCTCTGTCTGCGTTGTCAGCTCTCCCTGCGCAGGCAGCAAGTAAGCGAGAAATTGAACGAGTGGGCCGTGTTCAATGAAAAGAACAAGGAGCTGTGCGAGTGGCTGACGCAGATGGAGAGCAAAGTCTCTCAAAATGGAGACATCAGCATCGAGGAGATGATCGAAAAGCTGCGCAAGGTGATCCCGGCCGCACGGTCTACATGTCCGTAAACAATGGCCTCCTCCTCCTGTGTTAACGTGCTGTTGACTCTCCACCAGGACTACCAGGAAGAAATCAGCGTGGCTGAGGAGAACAAGCAGCAGCTGCAGCTCATGGGAAAACGCTTGGCCCGGTCCAGCCAGGAAAGCAAAGCAGCCGACATACAACACAAACTCAATAAAGTCAGCGAGCGTTGGACACACCTCCTCGACCTCATTGCAGCCAGGTACGTGAAACCCATTGCGGTAGTTGTGTCTCGAAGCTGAATGAAGCTACACTTGAATGGCTCAGTTCAGTGAAATGTTTCATTTTATGACAGAAAAAGACAACAATAACAAAACAGATCACAAATGATAATAATGCAAATTTACCAATATTATTGTATTAAAATGTAGGCTGGATTTGAATTTTTTTTTTTTAAATCAGAGGATTATCAATATACATTTGTATAATTATAAAAAAATAATAATTACAATATACCATTATTTAAAGAAATAACAACCTAATAATTGAATTCACTTTACAATATTACAGAAATAGCGGCACGGTGAACGACTTGTTAGAGCGTCTGCCTCACAGTTCTGAGGTCCGGGGTTCAATCCCCGCCTGTGTGGAGTTTGCATGTTCTCCCCGTGCCTGCGTGGGTTTTCTCCGGGCACTCCGGTTTCCTCCCACATCCCGAAGACATGCATGGTAGGTTAATTGGCGACTCTAAATTGCCCGTAGGTGTGAATGTGAGTACAAGTGGTTCTTTGTTTATATGTGCCCTGCGATTGGCTGGCAACCAGTTCAGGGTGTAGCCCGCCTCCTGCCCGATGATAGCTGGGATAGGCTCCAGCGCTCCCGCGACCCTTGTGAGGAAAAGCGGCTCAGAAAATCGATGGATGGATATTACAGAAATATGATTGTACTATGATCTGGACTTTAATATAAATCTATAGCTATGATCAATATATAAAAATAAAAATGGTAAAAAAAAAAAGAAAAATTTATATTATGGAATATATAATATTAACAAAATAAACAACAAATTTATCACAGAAACAACAGTAATATGATGTATTGTGGACTAAAACAGAAACCTAATATAATTATAAATGTACTGTATATAGTTATAAAAATTATAATTGCAAAATAACATTTTGGGAAACATAACATCAATCAATGCAAATAATAAGTTCTGTAAATCTACGCCAGCAAATGTAGTTTATCCACGTGGCGTTGTCGTACCACTTTACATGGACTAGACTCTGCATGAATGTCGTTGATTGAGCCAGACGAGACAAAAGCTTTGAATGGACTGTGAACATTGGGTTTCAAATGTATATCATTTGTGACTTTTAAACACGTACAGCTAAGATTCAGATACTCTGAATCCCGCCCCCATTTTCCACCACCGCCATCCGGCTGTTGTCCTCTGGAGCCATCCAGGGGGAGGACACTCTGACCTCACGCAGTCAGCTGCGCTCTCATTGTCGTCCGCTTGACTGAAGTGACGCATCGCAGGGATATTAACTTTAAAGCAATTAATGCACTCTTTCCTGTGCTTTTTGCATAGGCATTTTCCGTACTTTGCGTCGCCATCATTATGCATGGCTCCTGCAGCCTTCGCCTATGTGTGTTTGCTGTGTACTATTCCGTCCGCCTCTTTAGCACATGCCTCTGACTGTAAGTCCACATTTAGAAACAGCAGTACTTGTCACTCTAACCACCCCCCTCTCAACACACACTTCTTTTTTTTTTTTTTTTAACCTTGGAGCACAACAGTTGATAAGTCTCACTTGTGCCACCTCACTACACAACACCAGCTGCCCCAACCCAACCTCCTCACCGCATAAACTCTGTGGGAGAAACTCCACACACACGGAGACAAAAGAGAAGGGCGGTTTGCACTCAGACGAGGAGTAACGCTTCCATGCTAAACGGCATCTCTGGGAATCTTGCACCCCCATGGTTTTGGACTTCGGGACGAATAAGATGGCAGACAGCCCGGGCGAAGATCTGCCACACTGCGACTGTGATGTCAACAGGCAGGAAAATCTCCGCAAACCTTTCTGCAGTGTTGTGCAGTGTGTTTTGTTCAGACAGTCTGCACTTGGAGCTTAAGTGTACTTTAATGGGGGTAAAATGACGAGTCATGGTTTCTCTTTGAGCTAAGGATCAGGGATTCGAATTGTAGGGCCCTTTTAATTATTGTACAAGTATTGTCTTTCTATAAGTTTGCCAAGGTTGCATTACAGACTATTATAGGGGTGTTAGTGTGTTTCTGGAATGTACACATGACAATGAATGGCATTTGAGTTTTCACTATTTTTTTTGTCCACTGACTGCATTATATATTAGTCATGAGCCAGTGTGAAAGAAATACTACACAGGCACCGTACTTGTTGCATACAATTTTAGGTTGAGAACACAAGTACTGAGTGGCAAGTGAATGTTTTGTGTGACATATTTAATGATGTCACCACCACCTTTATTCTTATCAAGTGGGTTTTGGAGAGAGGTCGGGTCGCATTGCTTTTTGAGGTGAGGTGCCGAATGTTCGCAGTAGGTTGATAGCTGTTCGCATTTGTGGATTGCAGTGCCGAGCATTTTGTGCAGTACAGTGAACCCCCTGTTTATTATGGGGGATATGTTCCAGAACTACCCGTGATAGGTGAAAATCCGCCGTGTGCTGTAGCGAGAACATATCAAAGAAACAATGTTTTAATAGTGTAAACAATGAACTACGATATCATGGGGGAATAGGTCAAATGCAATCAAATGAGATTACTGTCCTGTTCACATAATGTACCGCGGCGAGCATGGTAGACTAATGGTTCGCCCGTCTGCCTCAGAGGTCCGAGGTCCAGGTTCCAAATCTCTGTTTTGGACTTCCTGTGTGGAGTATGCATGTTCTCCCCATTCTTGTGTGGGTTTTCTCTATGAACTCCGGCTTTTGATGCCAGAAAAGTGAATATTTCTATGAAACATTGTAGGGGTTTGAGGGACCATCCCGTAAATTATGTGTGGAATCTGGATAAAGGTGTTTCTAAAGGATTAGCTTTTCAACTAACCATAGTGGCATTTACACCCGACGTTCCAGAAACATTTAGTTCTTAGTACTGAGGGGCCATTCAGATATGTTCAGTGTTGCAAACCCCTCCTTAAAGGTTCTCGGACCTCTGGAAAAGTACTTCTTTCAGCCTTGATAAATTACCTCAAAAACCTGAGTTCGGTAATGGGCAGCATGTCTGATGAGAGGTTCTGGGTTCAAATCGCAGCTCGGGCCTTCCTGTGTGGTGCTTTCAGTTTCTCCCTGTGCTTGCATGACTTTTCTCTAGGTACTCCCACTTTCTCCTACATTCCCAAAACTAGCATGTTGGCTATTTACTGTGCTGTAGAAAGAGGATGGGTTCTCCGGGTACTTTTGTTTCCTTCCAGTAAAATACTCTCAAATTTATGTACTATATCCCCAACTGTTGTATGGCTTATCCCTTCCTGCCCTGTTTCCTTCCACCAGGGTGAAGAAGTTGCGGGAGACCCTGGTGGCCGTGCAACAGTTGGAGAAAAACATGAGCAGCCTGCGCTTGTGGCTGTCTCACATCGAGACCGAACTATCCAGGCCCATCGTCTACGACACGTGCGACGAGCAGGAGGTCCACAGGAAGCTCAACCAGCAGCAGGCAAGACTTCACTTGACAAGTAGTAAACACATTACAAGAACATTATACCCTACAGAAATGTCACAATTTCTTTTACCATGACAGTAAAAAAAAAAAGACTGGTGGCGCGCCATAAGGCTCACGACTCAGTCCTAAGATTTTCACAGTATGCTTTACATGAATGTCAAAATTGCCTCGCATTACAGTAGAAAGCTAGTGGTGTTCCACAAGTCTCAATACTAGTTCAAGTCAACATAAGTGTCAAAATTATTTGACGTTCCAGTAGGAAAGCTAGATGAGATTAATTGCTGCAGTAGGTTCAGACATACCCACTTAAAAGGTTACAAATGGTGTAATTCTTAAAAATTTGTCAGAATACTGTGTCATATGGCGCATACAACCGGGTTACTGGTTGCTGTTTTTTTGTTTTGTTTTGTTTTGTTTTTTGCTCGAGAAAAACAGGTGTCCTTTTTCTCCTAATTGCGCTGCCTTACATTACGTGCAAAATCCTACTAAATTCTCGTAAGAGCTCCAATGACTTGGTAGAAAGGAAGTGACAACTCAAGCAGGAGGAAATCACAGCAGGATACAAAAACCTGAACTTGTTTTCTATCATAAAAAAGTCAGCTGTGTGCAGACGTGCATAACAGCGCATCCTTTTTCAGGTGCTGCAGAAAGACATCGAGAGGCACAGCACAGGCGTGGCGTCCGTGTTGAACCTGTGCGAGGTGCTGCTGCACGACTGTGACGCCTGCTCCACCGAGAGCGAGTGCGACTCCATCCAGCAGGCCACCAGGGGCCTGGACCGACGCTGGAGGAACATTTGCGCCATGTCCATGGAGAGGAGGCTCAAGTCGGTGTCTTGAATGAGCCAGCGCAGCAATAGCGATGCTGTTGTTGTTAAATCTAATTTATGCAAAGCTGGGCCTCGTCTGTGCAGGATTGAGGAGACTTGGAGGTTGTGGCAGAAGTTTTTGGATGATTACTCCCGCTTTGAGGAGTGGTTGAAGACTTCTGAGAGAACAGCAGCGATGCCCAACTCTTCAGGCGTCCTCTACACTGTCGCCAAAGAGGAACTCAAGAAGTTTGAGGTAGGTTTAGTTGCATGATCTCGCAAAATGTCCAAATGGTCTGATCCAAATGTCTCACATCAGGAAGTCAAGCTGGAAGGAGGAGAGGTATAGTGCTCCCTTGACTTCGTGTTGTGAGCCAAAATCTGCTTTATGAGCAACCTTCAGATTTGCCCCTGCTCAGGTTAATTCATTGAAAACGAAATGGAGCATTTAAAGGAACTGTAATTCCCTTGCATGTAGGTAAGGAGAGCCACACAAATACAAAAATGAGAACACTTACAAGGAGCTGCTGTAGACCACAACACACGCCCAGACGGTCACACGCAGACTAAACCACTTCGTACGTAGGCGTCTCATCAGGTCAGACTTTTCTGCATGTTAGTAAAACATTGAGAAGCCACTCCAGGATAAAGGAAACAGTACAGGGTCATGTTACACAAACTCGTCTCAGCCGGTCTGCTCAGCTGCTGCAGTCCCTCACATTGCACGTGCATACCGGCCAACTGTCTTGTGTTGGCCTGCTGCCATCTGTCATGTTTGTGGCTGAGCGTTGGCTCTCAAGCACAAAACCACCTTTCCTTTTTATGCACACATGTGGATAATTAAATTAAAAATACTAGACCCCTATTTTTGTCTCAGGCTTTCCAGCGGCAAGTGCAGGAGTGCCTGACCCAGCTGGAGCTGATCAACAAGCAGTACCGCCGCCTGGCCCGAGAGAACCGCACCGACGCGTCCTGCCGTCTCAGGGAAATGGTGCATGATGGGAACAGGAGGTGGGACAACCTGCAGAAGAGGGTGGCCGCCATCCTACGGCGTCTCAAGGTAACAACTGCACAACTAAAATACAATATCGTGACTCTAGGTAACAGGAATTACACAAGGATTATGCACTTCCTGAACCAAATATTTTTTTCACAGCCACATGTTAGCTATTTTAGTGAGGTTAATAAAGTCTGCTTTTTCTGTGTTCCCACAGCACTTCATCAACCAGAGGGAGGAGTTTGAGACGGCTCGAGACAGCATCCTGGTGTGGCTGACTGAGATGGACCTACAGCTCACCAACATCGAGCACTTCTCCGAGTGTGACGTGCAGGCCAAGCTTAAACAACTCAATGTAGTTCTGCACAACAACTTGACTCAACCGCGGCTTCTTTCTGAGCCTTGACGTCGTCGTCTTGTGTTTGCTTCAGGCGTTCCAGCAGGAGATTCACTTGAACATGGGCAAGATCCAGCTGGTGTTCAGGCAGGGCGACGCTCTGATCGAAAAGAGCGAACCCCTGGATGCCGCTGTGATCGAAGAGGAGCTTGAGGAGCTGCAGAGGTACTACCAGGAGGTCTTTGGACGAGTCAACAGATACTACAAGAAGCTTACACGTTTACCTGTGAGTACGCTAAACACATGGTAGAATACCAGCTATTAAGAGACAGACTAAAGGCTTTTTCACACTGCGCTGACAGGCCGTCGTAGACCAACCAGTTCATGTCATAAAAATAAATAAACTATTTGTACTTTGGTACTTCCCACTAGTGTGGGAATACAACAGGAACGATCGCTTTGTCATCTAACGTTTGTCCGACCTCCTTTTCCAGCTGGCGGATGACGAGCTGGATGGTTCCGACATGGAGGACGGCGGCGACCTGTCCGAGCTGCAGTGGTGCGACTCGACGCCTCCTCGCACCTGCGGTCGTCCGGCCTCCGCGGCGCCCACCCTCATTCGGGCGGAACGCTCGGGCCGGGACACTCCGGCCAGCGTGGACTCCATCCCGTTGGAGTGGGACCATGACTATGACCTGAGCCGAGGTCTGGAGAGCCCGGGGGGACGCAACCACAGGGGAAGGAGCCGAGGGCAAGAGGAAGAGGAGGTGTATTTGAGGACGGCTACTCCAGTGCTGTCAGGTTAATCTTTTCTTCTCACTGTTCTGTAATTACCCCGTGTGGCAATAGAGGTCACTGTTGTCCTGCAGAAGCAAGTTAGTTTTCCCACTTGACTGCATTACTCTTTTGTTTGTCAGTACATACATCTACAAAACCATGATTTGAGGCCACTAAATGCTGGTGGAACAGCTGGCAGCCAACATTAGCACTGTAGCAGTTTGGTATAAAAACATGTTTCCATGTCACTGACTGGTTTTAATTTTTATGTTATTATGTTTTATCTTTTTTTTTTCTTCCCCTGATAAAGTTGAGTTATTATGCTGAAACCGTTAAGTGTTATGGCTCCATACAATTTCTACTCATTTTCACAGTGACTGTGTGTGGGGAAAAATACCTTAATTTATTTAGGACAATAGTGACCTCTGTTGTTATTTCAGCTGTCTGAGTTTCACTTTTGATTATATGTATTTTTTTCTCTCTCTCAATTGTAATGACAGTGCTCTGGTGTGTAGAGGAAGGGGTGGAGGAGCTTCTTGTAATTATGTGATGACTGAATCAAATGTGGAACTCAGGAAGGTGGAACTGAAAAAAGGCAGCCTTATTTAAAAAAAGCACTATAATTGAAAAAAAATAGATGGACAAGAAGAAAATCTGACAATGTATTTTTTTTGGGTCTACTTTATTTTTCAAGGCGTCATTTTTAGTGCCAAAGATTGTTTTGTTGTGAGTACATCTTTTTTTTTTTTTTTTTACAATTTCAAATGTTATTTTCCAGTGGCAGGGTACTGGCTCCATTACACTATGTTTAATGACAATAAATGATGGGGTCAAAACATGCATACACGACACGAACAAAAGTGAAAATGGAAAACAATTTGCATAGGGTCCCCCATTTTTTGACTATAACAGCTTCTCCTCCTCCTGGAAGAAAGACTTTCTGCAGCAGCATATTTGTATCTACTTTACAAAAAATGATTGTTTTGTTTTTCCTCTTCAGACGTAGTTATTCCAGAGAGTCCCGAGGCCTATATAAAACTGACTGAGAACACATTGAAATCGTCCTCCGGTAGGAACCGCAGAGCTGATCAGGAATGTCTCCGCATGAGTCAGGAGCGCATGCCACAAGCTCCTTACTAAAATGTGCTTTTCTAACAAGAGCCCCTCGGGGGGCAGCACGGCAGCTGCACGTCTCATCCATCCACAATAATGTAGATCAGCAGCATGCTAAGATTAATCCATTGCATTTTGAAGGTCCACGCATAATATCCATAACCTGCCTCATCTCAAAACTTTACATTTCAGACTAACGCGTTTATGCTGTATGTCTACAACATGCCTGACGAAAACATGCTGCTCATTTGGGGCGTTTTTCACCATCTTGTGTTTCCTGAGCAGGCGATGGGGGACAGCTGGAGGCCAGCCTCAGACAACTGGACCAGGCCCTGGACGCATCACGGTACCAGCTGCGAGCCAGAGAAGACGCCACCAGCCACTCCAGCCCTGATGCTGACTCCACATACATGGGCTACGTGAGTCGCTGCCTCAATATTAAATAAATGTATTCAAAGGCACAGTTACATGGATTTTAAGAGAGATTCAGTTATATCCACTAATAATAACAAAGTAAAAAAAAAAAATAATAATAATTCCATGGTCCATGGAAAATCGTATGTTCACACAAACATCATTTCCAAGCTGTCAAATTAATGCCAAAGCATTAGATATTTCAGCCAATCAGAAGCCTGAAGAAGGTCATGAAGTCATAAAGGCAGCAAAGACACAAAGATGAATCATAGCTGGGAATGTACCTTTTTTCTTTGGATTTACATTACCAAAATGTACTGAACTGATTTTTTTAATTTTTTCATTAGTTCTAATATTCTTAAAAGGCTTTTGTGTTGTATTTTATAATTTGTTTTGATTTTGTTCTTATTATATATATATATTATATATATATATATAATATTCACCCTATTCAGTTTTTTGGTTTATTTACTCTATTAACAGCCACTCTGTGTGCCTTAATGAATTATAAATAGGTATCATTTTATAATATTATAATATAAATGTCAATCTAAGATATACCTAAGTACAGATTTTACATTTTGATGGGAATCAACAAATCTTATTTTCAACGGAAAAAACCTAATTTGAATGTGAGCAAAAAGTAAACATTATTTTTAAAGTATAATTTTTCTGTCGCAGAAAGTTTATATGCTCATGTCCATTTTCATTGCTCCAGATGCGGCTGATGGGAGAGTGTCGCGGCAGCATAGACGCGGTGAAGAGAGCCGAGGAAGAGCTTACTGAGGACGAAGATGACATGCCGGGACTCACCAACATGACCAGCACTGACAGTCAGAATGCAGGTTTGTCGCTAGCTCTCTCGCTCTCTCGCTCTCTCGCTCTCTCTCTCTCTCTCTCTCTCTCTCTCTCTCTTTCATAAACACTCAGACAAATATAGTGGTATCTTGACCTACACGTGCCCAACTTAGAAGTAACGAGCTGTCGCTTGGTCGATTGTTTTTTGCAGGCCATAATTTGTTTCATGAGCAATCTTAAGATTGTGAAGTTTGAAAAAAGGACAGCCACAAGCATTGATAACACTGTCATTTTTTTGGAATGGAACAATCAATCAAACACACAAATGGAACAAACAACCAAACACACAAATGAAGAATGAAAACAATAGCAAAGAGCAGACGCTTGTAAGTACCTGAAGTGGGCGGTGGGGGGCAAGAACAACAACAGAACTTTGAGCCATTTATAGAACTGGACAAGCAGCCAAACACAAATATGCAAACCAGTTCAGTCAGTGACTAAAATGGAAAAATAAAAGAGAGCTACAGTCACTGATGCATTTTGAGCCGTTTATTAAGTAGCCAAACACAAATTCAAAATGAACCCACTCGCAAGGAGCATGGAGCAAATGTGTAAAATGGCCAATTGGAGCTAGAATCCGAGTGCCTGATGACACTCACATGAACATATGAAGGGTTATTTTCCTTTATTAAAGACACATAACAAAAAAGAGTAACGGAACACACTAAGTGCGTAAGTCAACATACCACCGTATGTCATTATTCCTATAAACGAATCGGGAGCTGTGTAAAACGTAACGTCTGTGCAGGCGTGATCGAGCGCTGGGAGCTGCTGCAGGCTCAGTCGCTGAGTGACAAGCACAAACACAAGCAGAACCTGCAACAGTGGCAGCAGCTCATCTCGGACTTGCAGACCATGCGGGCGTGGCTGGGTCGCTGCGAGGCCGAACTGGGCCAGCTGCGAGGCCTGGAGCTCAGCACGGACATCCACGCCATCCAGCAGAAGATCAAGAAGCTCAGGGTTGGTGGTCAAAAACACGAACGCCTGTCTGGAGTGCTTCGTTCTGAATCATTTTTTGTCCCGTGTGTGGCGCTCAGGAGCTGCAGAAGGAGATGGACACCCACAAGTCGGAGGCCCTGTCTGTCAACCTAAGCAGCGCCGGCTTCCTCCAGTCGGAGCCTGACTCAGAGGAGGCGTGGGAGCTGCGGGACGCTCTGAAGGAGATGAACGCGCACCGGGATCGCCTCGGCAGCTCGCTGGAGGAGAGGAGGGAGGAGCTGCAGAGAGCGCTCATGCAGTGCCAGGTGCTGGACCAACACTCAGAATCAAACATGGTACCACTATCCACTCAGACCGCTTGTAACGCCTTGTAAGAGCAATTGGAAAAATGTCACCTGACGTGACAGCCAGCATGTGGACAGTGGCTTTGCTTTAGAGCCCCTCGTTGTTGCGACGTGGAGAAGCGCCGCCATGACCCGGTGGGATAAATTTCATTTTGTAGAGGCTATATATAAGTGGCTATATTTTCACGGCTCAAACATATCGGTATGTATAGGCAAAAGAAAGATGCTAGATGTATTAGTATCCATTTTTCCAGGTACCAGATTTGATTGACAGTTGAGCGGGGTGTCATTTCAGCGTATTTAGTGGACACGCCCACAGCATCTGAAAGCAGAAACAACAGCTTGATTTTTCATATTTTTGAAGCCTCATTTTGTATACTTTTTTTTCATCATTCAAATTTGGCGGGGTTATCAACAACAGTCTTCTTTGTGGTGTATCAAATTTAGAAGGCATTTATTTTCACTTTACAAATTAATTTATTAATTACTTAAAATTTGTGAGTAAATTGAGATGAGATCATTCTTATTTCAGTACATTACCAAGCCCTGCCACGAATAATAATAAAATAAATGTCTATTGAATACGTACTTTACAATGTATTCCACAAAGTATGATTCCAAAACACTTCAATATTTCAAGTCCCAAAATTACCCTTAAAAATAAGTGGCTTAAAGATGATTTGATTTTGAAAAAATGCACCGGAATTGCGCATGTACATGCACATTAAGCGAAGACTCTCCATCACTTCCATTAACAACCCAGGCTTAAATTAACCTCCTCCCCAACATACAAAGCTTGTCTCTCATTCGCTTTAATATACTTCCTTGGGACCAGTTACTTTACTACTTTGTGACATTTGTGACATTTTAAGGTTCACTGAAAAAAATACCAATAGCTGAAATTGTGAATAATTAACTGTGAATATGCAGGTATTACTGTATATATATACTCTTTGTGAAAATAGTTTGTTGGTGTGTTGTAAGAATTACCTCAAGTCAAATATATGCCTTGGCTCAATAAATGTTGGGAAATAAGCTGATAAAGGACAAGCGCTATAGAAAATGGATGGAATGACTAAACAAAATGTTTCCTCTCAGGAGTTCCACGAGATGAGTCACGGTATGCTGCTGTGGTTGGAGAACATCGACCGCAGGAGGAACGAGGTGGTGCCTATCCCTCCAAACCTGGACTCTGAAACACTACGAGCTCATCACAAGACACTCACGGTACATTCATGCCATAAATTTTCTTCCATTTTTAGTCCCGACACATGTGACAGAACGTCATCTTCATCCTCAGCAAATCAAGGGCGAGCTGCTGGAGTCGCAGCAGAAGGTGTCGTCCCTCCAGGAGCTGTCGGCTCAGCTGCTGGTCAGCACGGCAGCGGCGACGGCGACGCTCCCCCACTCCTCGGGCAGAGAGCGTCTGGAGGCGCAGGAGAAGGTGCACGTGATCTGGAACAGGCTGCGTCTGCTGCTGCGCGAGGTCGACGGCGACCTGGACGATCTACAGAGGCGACTGGAGTGCCAGACCCTGCGACAGGTGGAGACAGCGTCGCTTCCTCGTGGATGACGGCCTCTTATCTTTCAAATGGAACCTTTGCACTCGCAGTTGTTTTGCAGATGTCCGACTTGTGTGCCTTTATTTCGTTATTTTCAGGATTTCTCACCACTGCCCGTCGTCGAATCGAACATCAGCGCTGTGTCCGCGGCTGCTCCTGCTCTTTCTGCTGCGTCCGAGTCAACCAATCAAAGTTGGAGACCATTGGTAATGTTCTTTTTTATAATTAGGACACCAGGAAAGCAATTTTAAAGAAGAGTATGTGGGCCACACTGAAAAAAAAAGTCAGATTAACAAGAAAACTCTCCCAATGTTGTGTGAATTGTTTTGCAATAAAAAAATTGCATTTTCTAAATATTACTAGTATTTTCTTTATGTAAAATTATGACTTTATTCTCATTAAAATATTACATTTTCACATTAAATTATGACTTTGCTTTGGTAAAGCAACTCTTTCTTTGAAAATATGCTACATGATTCTCGGAAAATTACACTTTTTATCTCATTCATGTTCACGTACCACTTTATTGTATTTTTTGTCATAAAATCACAACTTTTTTCTTGTAATATTACATCTTTTTGTAACATGATGGGCTTCATATTATAAAATAAATTAAAATCATTGTAAAATTGCAACTTTATTCGCAGGGTAACCTTTTGTCTTTTAAGTGTGGCCCTAATACTCCACTATTAGGTATACGTGATATTAAGTCCCATTGTTTGGTCACAAAACAAAAAAGTGTCTCCGGTATACCTTCTTGTAGCGCTCCCTGCTATTTAATTTTTTGAGGTGCTGCTTTCCGCATGTCGATCTGGCAAACTAATGCACGAGAAAACCTGGCTTTTCCCTTTTTTTTTTTAAATTTATTTATTTATTTTATTTTTTAGTATGACTTCTTGACACTTTACCAGGGTGTTTATATATTTCCGTAACAGGAATTGAGAAGCCAGATTTCTTGCCGATCAATCAATCACATAATTGATTACACTGCTGCTCAGTTGGCGATTGTTTCTCTGCAGATATAATTTTTGGTTTTACACTTTTAAGTTCTTTTATGTCCTCATTTGCCTCTTGACTGAAACATTTCTTTTCTTTCTTTTTTTACGCCTCCCTCCCTGCTCATTACGCCCTTCAGCCCCGAGGCAAAAGTAGTCAGGCCCCACCCGGACCCCCCGAGAGCGGCCCGCGCCACAGGTACCTTGAGCACCCCTCCTTGAGCTCTTCAAAGACGGGACCGTGATGGAACCCAATACGCAAATCAGACAAAATCGGCTACATTTCGTATGACGTGATCTTTTCGTAATATGGCGTTCCATAGTGTCCCGCTTTTTCTAGAGGTCATGTGACCAGCTCTTAAGTGATCGGGGAAAAGCCTCCTGTCAGGCTCTTCCCTTTTCGCCTTTGAATGTTTTCTTCCACTGCTTCCCTTTGTTTGCTGTCCCCCCAATACCTCCCAGGCCCACTGGATGGCAACGTCTGTATTTCACTTTTTTTCCCCCCTTAATGTTTCCTCTCATTCTCACAAGCATGTGATGTAATAAACTGTGAAGTTTCCCCTTTAACTCCCATCTTCTTTCCTCTTACCTTACTCCCCCGCCTTTCATTTCATTCAAATGTCCCCAAATTAAAAAATCTTAAACCACACTCCTCATATAACATCTTTCGGATCTTAAAATTATCTTTAAAGGAGACTTATAATGCATTTATTTTTGCAATGTAAAACTTTTTTTTTTTTTTTTTTTCCAAAACCATAAGGATGGAAAAAAATTTATATACTTTACGCATTTTATTTGTGTGGCAGAAATTAACCTGTTTTAAGGGACTGACTCTGTCTCTATCTCATGCAAGTGAGCGACTATACCGTGGCCCATATACTGCTGGGTCAAAGGCGAGTACATATCGGCACTATCGGGCAGAAACCTCATATGTCCAAATATGGTAAATTTTATATTTTTTCACAAATGAATACTATTGGTCTGTCCCTATGTTGACTGTTTTTTTATGCAATATTAACCCTTATAAATTGTTGAAAATAGCTTCAGAATAACTATTAATTCTTCAATCCTTAACTGTCTAAACTGTGCCGCTTCCCTCACTGCGGGAGCCGTGTGACATTATGTCGCCTCAAGGTTGAACGTTAGGATGTGCAGGCTGGCATCCAGAGACCCAACTATTTGTACACAAGCCATTCAAAAGTTTATTTCCATTAAGCAAAAAAAAAAAAGGCAGCAGGCCTGAAATATGAGGCTACATAACACTTTTTGGCATAACAATTTGCAGATACATGCTCAGTGCACAAACTCACTGTTGTGCAATTGCAGGCATGTGTGTGTGGGGGTTGGTGGGGTGATGGAAGAACACATCGTCCCTCCTCCTGATTTGTGGCGCTAACAGGGAGAAGTGTCCAGACAGACATTTGTAGCATTACCGCCACTTGTTTTTATAAGGAGAACACATGACATTGAACTGTCGCACCCGACTTCCTCCCATTGGCTCTTCCTCCACGTGCGTGATGCTTGTTGCTTGGTTTACTTCTTTGTCATTTGTAGCAATCAGTGTTTGTGTCTACTGAGCATGTGTATTTATGTATGTGTGTCTTTACTCTGTTCAACTTTGGTCAGCATAAAAAAAATAAATCACAAATTATTATCAGCAGTAATAGCATAGTTAATAATAACAACCAATGGCGTCATGATGCCTATTTTGTTTTAGTAAACAATTCAATTAAATAATTAAAACATTAAATAAATAAATACATAAATAAAGGCATAGGAAATCAAAATAATAATAATACATTTAAAAATATAATGTTTTGATACTGTTTACTATAATAATAAAATGTTAAAAAATAAATGCAATAATACCTTTTGGTCAGTTTCCAAAACAAAGTCATAAACAACCCATCCAGATAATAATAATTTTTTTCAAGCAATCATAAAAAAATACATTCTTACAGTTACTATAATGTTGCTACTGCTACTATTGATAATAATAATAATAATAAACACAATGTATTTGTTTTTGGGGTTTTTTTTGTAAAATGAATGTGTCTTACAACAGCCACCTCCCAAAAACAGCTCTCTGGCCAAAACATCAGGTACACCGCACCGAACATCTTTACAAAGAGGATCATGCTCACTTTTGTTCATATAAAAGTTGCTGAAAGTTTGCCCCTCTTATGAAGTTGTATAAGGTCACCAAAATGTTAGTACCTCAATATGATGCAGTGAAGCAAAATGCATCATAATAATAAACCTGTTGTAAAATGAAATGAGCAGAATGTTTCAAGCAGCTCTTGTGGTGCCTCTCAGGTGTACCTAATGGGGTGGTCATTAACTAAAATGAAGTGTCCAAAGTATTTCAGAGATAAGAGAAAAATGTTATTTTGGTGCACAAATACCTCAATTGAAACAAGTTTCCTGCTGCCCACAGCAAAGCTTTGCAAACACTCGAGTGCTTGACTCCTTTTTCTGTGTATCCTCCCTCCCAGCCGCAGGAGGTCACCCACCGGCGCCGCTGGCTGCGTTTCCTCCCGTTCTGACCTTTCGGACGGCGTCTCGTCGCCATCCTCCCCCTCCTCCAAGCATCCGTCCTTCCTGCAGAGGGTCCTGCGGGCAGCGCTGCCCGTGCATCTGCTTCTCCTGCTCCTCATCGCCCTAGCCTGCATGGTGCCCATGAGCCAGGAGGACTACAGCTGCCACCACGCCAACAACTTTGCTCGCTCCTTCCACCCCATGCTTCGCTACACCAACGGACCTCCGCCCATATAGATGCTTTTGTTTGTAATCTCAAGGACTCCTGTGATTGTGCCCTTTTCACCCTGTGCCCTACACCAACATTATACTACGACCAGGGCGTGAGAACAATATGTCAACAATATAGCCCTTTAAGAAGTACTTAAGAACCTTCATTCAATATTTTTTATTTTGCTATATGTATGTATATAAATGAAGGTTGTTTTTTCCCCCAATAAGGAGGAACAAAGCAGTATTTATATACACTCAATGGGAGCCAAAGTTTTCCCAGTTCTGCTACTATTTATTGGGTTCGATCAGCTATGAAGATTAGTCAAGTGTGTACCTTTAATAACGAATAAACACCACAGGAAACAGACACTTTGAAAGTTAAAGGAAAACAAATGTGACGTGGATAACCACAGCTGGTTTATTTACATTTACGGAGTGAAAATGCCCGGATGTTTGTTCGCTTCCGGGAATAAATACCAGGATGTCACGACCGGTTTGCTAGCTAACTTGGGACGTGCTATGCTACGTCGCTGGTGAGGGAAAAATAATTAGTTATTTTGCTCAAAACTTGCCGTTTTAATTCGTATAAACGTCGTTATGCCCACGTTCTTGTTAACTTTGTTATGGTGCGTCGGACCACTTGTTGTTTGAAAGGTACTGCACTGACGAACTGAAAAGTAAAGGCTTTGAGACATAACGGCTGACTTCTCCCCGTCAAATGTCAAGGCTTGTGTTCATTTTTTTATTTTATTTTTTTTATTTGTGTCTTCTCCCCGTCAAATGTCAAGGCTTGTGTTCATTTTTTTATTTTATTTTTTTTATTTGTATGTTCAGTACTATTTAATCAGTTGGGGCATTTTTTATGAAAACAAATACACGAATTTTGATACGAATTTGTATTAAGAAATGCTGACTTTTTTTTTTTTAAGCTTGTGTTTGCGAATGCACTTGAAATTCTCCCAAAGCCAAACAATCACTGGTTGTGAAGCTAATAATGAGCTTGTATTATTATCATGATGATTATTCCAGAGTGATCAGGACATGGGAATCGCTACTTTGTTGAAACACGACGATGTGTAAAAAAAAAAAATATATATATATATATATATATATGAAAATTATTTATGTTTGTACAGTTTGCTAACACTGAATACTCTTTGCAAATAAAACAATGAAATATTAAGTAGTGTGTAAATGAATAAGAATACTAGTAGCCTTGCTAAGGAATAAAATCAGACTCATATGTTATTAAGTGGTTATGGAAGGAGTGGGTGATAAACTGATTTTATTTAAAACGAGTTTGTCATGCAATTTTAATGGGGGTTTTTTGTTTCGTTTTTTTGGGCAGTTTCCATAGTTGTTAAGCCTGACCCACAGAAATACAAAGCTTCCACTAACAACAGGGCTCCAAACAGAGAGAAGCTTGTTTACAAAAGTACAGTAATTGATTAAAACACTTTTGTCACTATATTTAGCAACTTTTCCATCCCTTCTAGCAACTTTAAATAAATATATATATATATATATATATACTTTTTTTTTTTAAAGCCTGTTTTAATTTCCGCTAAGAAACAGTCAATATGCGTGGAGTTATATTCACATTGTTACGGATGTCAAGAAAGGAGAGCCTGATGGAAGGCAGTTAGTTATATTCAATTTGCACTGAACATTTATATGTTGCAAAAGCAATGATATTTCGACGTGTTTTAAATTTTTGACCCGAGGTACAGTATGTCCTTTCAAGCCACAAATATCAAAGTCACCTTAGCTCACCTATACATACAGTAGAACCTTGATTTAAAGGACCGGGACACAACGGGCTTTGGATCTTATTGATAGAATCTGTCTGCTTGGGACTTGAAACTCCTCCTTGCAATGGACAAAGTCCGTTAGTTCTAGAATTGGCTGCTGTTGTTTACTGTTGTAATCACCATAGACTGGTGCCTGTATCTAGGAATACCCATGCAGTTTGACAGCTAAGTGATAAATTGTTGAAAATAAAATTAAATATGTTAATTGAGGAACAAGTTTCTGTTTTGAGAAAGAGACGTTTTTTCATGTGGGATCACTTCATTTTCATATCTGCAAAGTAAAAATATTTCTGGGTAGAAAATAAACTCACTTTAAAAAAATTTCCTGGGTAGAAAATAAACTCACTTTAAAAAATAAAAATTTCAAAGTTTTTTTGGTGTTTGGGTAAACAAAGCAAATTCCAGAGGGGAAATGCAAAACAAAAAGCAAAACTCATTGTCATTTACTTTTTATTTAAGTGAAGGGGAAACTTTTTTTTTTTTTTTGTGAGGAAAAAAAATATTTCAAGGCCAAAAAATTTAACATTTTGAGGCAAATCCATGGCTCAAAATTATTTATTTTCCAAATAAATGTTTACATACAATATATTTATTTCCAAAGACAGATTTTTTTTATTTTATTTTTTTTATTTTTTTCCCCATCAGTGAATACTTTTCAGCACATAATCGTGATAAAACAACAATTGGACCAGAAATAATCAACATTTAATACAAAACAAGTGCAAGTGAACAAATCAGTAACCCAAATACAGTTTGGCTCGGATTTGAAGCTGTGTAACTTGCAGGTGGTCATTTTTTTCCCAACGACACGGCAGACGGAAACACAAACAGTTATCAATCGCGATCAATATACAGTTTACAAATATGATCAAACCGGTAGTAGTGTAGCAAACGTTAGACATCAGACATGCTGGTACTCAGCTGGCAGGTGAAGAACCGACACATTTTTCAATCACAGCTTATTATGCAAACAAATGAAAGTAATGCCCAGTAGCCCCTTCAAGCTAAGAGGAAGTGCACTTTGGTTGAATGGGAATCAAAATGAAAGAAGAAAAAAAACATGAATTTCAAACAGTGCAGCTGAGAAGCCGTGTGAGCGATCTCAAAGTGATGTCAGAAATGTATAAATATTCATCAAATGACCTTCAGCACAACACTGATCCTTTGTCCATCTCACAGGATTTCTGCGCAGTCGGGCCGGGACCCTCCGAACTGCAGCACGCCTGGACACGGGGGGCTCCTACTCATGCTCTCTTGGGCGCCGCGGCCTCCTGAACTGGAGGTGGCGCCGTTGCTGCCGCCAGGAGGCGTTCTCTCCGCCTGGGACCAGATCTGCGTGGGTCTGACGGGACGGTGCAGGCGGTGAGCGTCCAGCATCTCTAGCAGCAGGTCGTACAATGGCACCTTGTTCTTGCACTTCATGCTGTACAGGTGCTCCATGCCTTTGTTACTGCAAGGATGCGTGAAATGTTAGGGTGATGCTACTGGATCCTCGTTAGGGTGATGCTACTGGATCCTCCTAAGTTGCATCAAATAGGGAATTTAAGGGAAAAGTGTCTCAGTGGCAGCAAATTGTATATTGCACAAGACATCAGTCAGTTAACTCATTCACTGTGGTGGCCAATTATATCCGTTGACTGGAATCCAACCTGCCACTGACGTATATATTCGTCAAGTACGTTTTTTTCAATGGGTAGATGTGGAAGAGGAGCTTGCCCAGCTTGTCTATGAAATTCCAGTTTGTAAACCACTGTAATGACTAACAGATCCCTGTAGATGGAGATGTTGCATCTCATGCAGCTTTTGAGTAGAAGACGAAGATTAAGGGTGACTATCAGGTGTGGAAAATTTCGAAATCACTATTTTCATTCACACTCTGATTGAATGGCGACCTTGCAATTAGGAACTCTACTTTGAAAACGTTTGGCAGTGGATGAGGGAATTGTGTATGTTTTTCTTTTTTTTTCTTTTACTGCGAGCCCATGTAGTGTTACCATGATGCTAGAGGAACCACCGAAGTTGTACGCAATACAGAATTCAACCACATTTTCAGGAAAAGCGTGTCTCAAAGTCAGTAATTCGTATCAGTACTTTTATGAAACATCAGTCCATTAATTCTGGGTGTCGCGGAAGACTGTGACAGTGTACCTCACAAGACCTCAGTTCAAGCGAGCATCATTTTTTTAACAACGCCAAAACGTACACCAACATAGTGGAGGACGTCACGTGACGCAAGACCGCAGATTCAGATTCAGTGAGCATCAATGAATAATCTTTGTGTACTTTTTTGCAATAAGAGCTCAACAAGGAGTACTTAGAGAAGTACGTGAGACGAGAAGAATATACACCGGAGGCCTCGGCAATAAGCATGTAAAAGTGAATTATGACAATGAATGTATTCTTCAATTACATTGCTTAATTGTTGTATTTTTAATACGGTATTATATTTAAGAGGATAGGGGAATCTCTCTGAACGCCTGTTTCCATGCCAGATGTATTGAGCAGAATAATGGAGGAGTTGCCATAGCAAAGATGCTGATGTCATGTTGTTGTTCAATGAATTGATTATTAATATGCCCCTCCCCATAGTGCAGCCTAAAAAATTTAAAAAAAAAGTGTCTTTTACCTCATGTGTCTGATGTGAGAGAGGAGGAGGAGCAGCTGGGCCTGGCGCCTGGCCTGCTGCTGCACCGAGCAACCCGATTGGCTGATGTGATGTATGAGGGCGTCCGTGATGGTGTCCAACATCCCCTGCACCGCCGAGCTGTCGTGCAGCGGCTCCATAGTGCCCGTGCAGAACGCGAAGGCGCCTGAACGCAGACAGAAGCAGACCAGCGATGAGCTCGCGGCCTTCTCGAAGATGAGCGGGAGGCTCTCGTTTGAATGCCAGCCATCCATTTTTTTGTACCGTTTATCCTGTTCAGGAACTTGTTGCCAGTCAATCGTAGGGCACATATATAGAGACAGAAAACCGTTCTCACTCACATTCATCATCCGTGCGAAACATATACACAGTATAGTGTATGAATTCAATGAGTTAAAACGCTCCAGAAGCAAGCAGCGCACTCTTATGGCAAGATCGTTGTTGATGGAACCTAACTTGCATGAGTGAAATTAAAAAGGTGTTGATTTCAGTAAGAAAGGAAATATGCTGTCTAAAGTGTGTCATAGTAACTGGCACGTTTTGAGGAGAGCAAGTACAGACAGGTTTATGTTATGAAATGTATGTTTTAAATTGTGGGGAGGGAATGCATAATATGTCTGTTTGTATGACACACCCAGGAACTACTAATTGCGTCATGGCGTCTATTAGCGGTGCAACTATTTGAGGACATAGTGCACGAAAGTTTATATGAAAGGTCGACAGCGGAGGTTCGAATGCCCACGCAGCAATCAAATTCCATTCGGCTCACGCAGCTGAGTCGCCAACGTCATCTCTCTGGTATTTTCGCTTTCCCGCTCGAGCCTCGGCCCTTACGCGCGCGCTGCCGCGTGTTGCCGTGACAACGCTCGTCGTCCTCACCGGCGCCGACGGGCCCTTCCGGGACACCGTGTTCGCGCTCGCCGCTGCGACTCCGGGGGCGTCGTCGGGACGCATCCGCTCTCGAGAGTACAAACAATCAACAAGGAAGGCGCGTTTTGATGAGATGCATCTGTTGCCACCTTTGGGACAGATTGATCAAGAATAAAGAAATCAGCTCACCGGAGTTGAGCAAGATGATTGCTTTGAGGCAGACGAACTCCTCGGGCTTGAGTCTGAGCATGCGGAAACGAGAGGCGGTGGCCAGCAGCATGTCGAAGATCTCCGCCATGCCTTCCACGCAGTCGCCTTCAGTCCTGCACGACACAAACATACATTCCGCCAACGACTCGTCCATAAAGTCACCAACCACTTTTTTTCAGACCGATAGCGGTACGAGTATTCACTCGAGTACTCGCCGATACCACCAGAACCTTTGATACCTAACATTTCAATTAGCACAATGACAGATAATTGTGAACGAAGACCTTTCTTTATTTCTGACGCACGTGATAATTCGCCGATGTGTTGAACTACTTGCGAAGAAGACTTCGGTCCATACATGGTACTCCTAATCATATCAATGAAGGCATTCACGGTCCGACACATTTGCCGCCTTTCGCGAGGTACGCACATGCTGACACTCAGTGACACTGAATTGTACCTCCATTGCAATTAAAAGTCAGCAACGTTGTTTAACTGTACTTGAGTTGGGCCAAAAACGGTTCCTCTCGCTTTAGGTTTGATTACATTTTTTCCATATCTTTATTTTTATCGTCCACTTTTCTCCCTGTCTGGAATCTAATGTATCAATTTGAGATTCTATAGTGGGAAATGATAAGAACACAGTCATTATCATTTGGTTGGCGATCTCCGACTTTGGCGTTTTCATGTCCGTCATCAGCCTTACTTACGTGAGTGCACAATTGACTCTTTTAGGTTAGTTCTGTTTCTCTTGCAAGACTGTTAAAAATTTGATTTCAAACGTTCCCTGTGTAAAGTTCCTATGAGAGGAACAGTTCAAATCTGGAATTGTGTTCAACCTTAGAGGTTGAAATAGTGGTTAGCACGCCTGCCTCTTAATTTTTAGGTCCAAACACACAGGCTTTCTCCCATATTCAAAAAATATGTACAATATGTTGGGTTCAGGAAAGTCTCTAAATTGTCCATTGGTGTGAATGGTGGTTTGTCTATATGTGCACTGTGATTGACTGGCGACCAGTCCAGGGTGTACCCTACCTCTTACCCAAAGTCAGCTGGGATAAGCTCCAGCTCACCTTTGACCCTAACGAGGACAAGATAGCGCTAATGGAGTGAATGGCTACGGAGCTCGACTTTTGGGCGTAGTAGACAAGCGACTGGAAGCCGGATGCTATCACAGCGGCAGTGGCGCTTTCAGCTAAGGGAATGCGTCGACCCTGACCCGCTGCGTTTTAGCCATCACGTCCAATCTGGCAGGACACTTAGACCAGGGGCCATCTTTTTAGAGATAATACGCTAATAGAGTTCCCGATCAAATGGGACCATCAGGCACAGCGAGCTAAAAGCTTTGTCTGTCTGCCTCTGGCTCATCTGTCATTCTCGCTCTTTTTTTTTTTTTTTTAGACAAAGGTAGAAGTGATGATTGGTCAGGTTGTTTACTCAGAACACGGTTGGTGCGGAAGGGGGGAACAGCCGTCCCTTCTTCCATCTCTATTTCCTCGTCCTCTTAACTCTCCCTCCCTCCGCCGCCATTCATTTTCTATCATTCTGTACGTTGAGGCTTTGATTACATCTGTCCTGGTTGCCAGCTAGGCTCTGTAATGATGCGGCGGGGGGTGGGGAGGGATCCTCTCTTCACCGCGGGGGGCACATAATTAGTCTTTCACTGTACGGCACTGAATGACAAGACGTGTTGGGATGGCACAATGGCCGCAAAGGTGCGAAATGGAAAATCTACAATGCTGATGTGTCACTCTTGAGGTGTGTGTGAGAGTGTGATGGAGAAGCAAAGAGGACGTGTCCCAGAAGTAGGCCAGTGCACTTCTCCTCTTTTACCTGTCCAGAATGAGGTCCTGAGCGAAGATGAGCTTGCCTGGACAGTGGACGGACCTCCAGACGAGGCCGATCATCAGCACCTCCAGCCACGAGCTCTCCAGCAGCTGCACCTGGTCGTGCAGGGACAGCTGGAGGAAGCCTGAGCACAAAGTCACGTCACACGCGTACAGCACACTTGACACTCGCCGTGCGGCACGACGGCACTTGCTTATCATCCGGACCAAACACAGCGAGCTTCATCGGTGATGATTAATCACCGTGCGCGTTATTAACAGCATTTAGCAGCTTCTGCCTACTCACTCAACACTAAATATGCATGCTGCTGCTGTTGTTGTTGTCTGGCTAAATGAAACCATGTGCAGTCGGCGTTGTCACCAGAAGCCTTATCAGTGGCACTCAGCCAGCTCACGTGACATGTAATTACCATTGTTATCCCCTGGAGCTTCTGGTGATTCGGTGATTTCGAATTTACTCATTTAAGAGAGCCAAAGGTGACATGTGGTCCATTTGGGCTCTGAGGTGGGAGCTTGCCCAGTGCTCCAACAACTCTCGCAAAGGTGATGACTGTAATTACCAGCATTGTTATAGCTCTGCTTGTGTGTGTGTGTGTGTGTGTGTGTGTGTGTGTGTAACAGGTGTCACACCCCCTTTTTGTCATCTAAGACGTGGCATTTTAATTGTGTTCAAACCTGCCTTCGATTTGCCAAAAATCCTTTTTAATGTAAATATTTGGCATCAGTGCTTCCATTTTAATGCTATGTGTACGTCAAGTGCAAAGTCACAAAATACAGGCTGAATGCAGCGGAACATCCAAGGTTGAACACAATCCAAGATCCACAATACGTTCGGATTTTGAAACACATTTTCGTCATAAGATATTTATTTAGTCTACCTATTACAGAGATTTATTTTAAAGACCCTATAAAGTGAATTCCGAGATTTGTTTCTCAATACATTATACATGTTTGAAGATAATTGCTGAAAACATTTGCAAAGACTCGGAACTATGTAGTACTCAGTTGTGGAGGTATAGCATTAAACTTTTTTTCACCATTTCAGTTGTCCTAATTTTTTGGGGGTGCCTAAAATGGGGCCCAGTGACGCACTTCGGCCCCTGAAGGAGTTGCCCCCCCCCACTATATATAAAAGAACTGAAGCACCAACGTTCACATCAGTGGTTACCCAGATTTCCAGGTGCTGTTAGCTGGCTAGCTATGCCTACACCCAAAAACTGCATCTTCCTTTCGGGTAATCCCCCAACGTAGCCACTTTAGAGCGCATCGTTGTCGGCCATGAGTGCACGAATATCACGGCGAGAAGGGGGTTAGAGCGAGGTACAAAATATGAGAAGTCCGACGTGACAGCTAGCGTGGCCGCTTTAGAGAGCCTCGTTGTTGCGCTGTGGAAAAGCCCCTTGACGAACTCCTGGGATATGTTCCAGCCACTGGAGGCTTTAGGCAGATATAGTTTTGCATTTGGCTCAAATGTAGTTATGTGTACGCATAAGAAAAAAGCCAGATGAAGTAGCATCCATTTATCCAAGTCGTAGACATGGTATTTATTTGACAGTTGAGTGCGGTGTGGTTTCAGCGCATTCAGCGGTCATTCCATTTGGAATTGTTAAGAAATTACCGTTATTACACCGTGTCGCAAATAAACGACATCGAGTCAATTTGAGTCTTTTGCTCAGGTTTAGCAACATTAGCACACAGATCTCGACCTCCAAAATGGTGGCCCAGCAAATAACCAATCATATGATTAAAATCTATGTATACACAAACACACCAGAGGTCGGCTGAAACAAGACCATAAAACAGACAAATGAATTTGCCGGACGCCGTTGCGTCTAAATCGAAATGCTCATATTTCATCACAACAAAGTCAGCAGATTCGATTGCAATTTTTTTGGGTTAAATTCTGCTGTGAAATCAGTCGTTTTAGGCCACAAAAAAAGTCTGCAAAATCCTAGAGGGACTACTGCTACTACTAATTAGTGATAGACTCGAGCGTGTTCCGAGTGAATGTGACACCGCTTACTTCACTTAACTTCCTGTGTAAATCCTTCTCTTCTCACCATTCCTTTCCACTTAATAGCTCCTGATGCGTCTTTTGTGTTGTAAGAAAGCAAAAAAAAAAAAAAAAAAGTTGTTCGCTGAACTGAGCTCTTTTGTGTGTGTGTGTGTGACTTTAAAAGAATATTTTGCCAAATTCTGACTTCAATTTTGACTTCAGCAGTGTTCAACTTCAGAGCTTCCAATTGTTGTCATTTATAGCAGTTTCCAAATCTTTATTAGGGGCAGGGCCAGGAATTTTACAAGTGGGATGGCCCAGTTTTTTACCATATTTTCCTCCACCCAGAACGACAGCTCATATCTAAAAAAACAAAACAACTTGTAAGTTTTGTCTCTCATATCTCAAAGCACCACCGTATAGTGAAATAATGATCTCATAGTTTACTCATAAATTGACTTACACAGTCAGTCTGGTGACGTATGCGCAGGTTACCTTGCCATTCAGTGGAAAAGAATTTAATGGTTCTGTGTGTCACTGTAAAGTACGTCGCTAGCAGAGATAGATTTTTAAAAAAAAATTAAAAAAAGATACATTATTTTGCATAAATAAATAATTTTCTGACCAAATAAGTAACTTTGGATAATTTACCACAGGTAAATTTGTTGGTCGTGAATCAGTGATTTCTTTTTTAGTATATTACTATACAGTTAGTACATATTTCACAGGCCCGTGTCCTTATATGCTGTTTTTGGAAGTCTGGCTGCCATTTGATGCTCGTAGGCAGTGTTTGTTGTTGGGCTTCACCTGGCAGCTTCTTGGCCCAGGTGATCATGTGTACCAGCTCCTTGTCAGCCATGCTGGTGAGCAGCGTCATCATGGTGACCTCCGTGTAGGGTCGGCTCAGCTTCTGTCGAGAACATAAAATTGGGGGTTCGGCCCCCTGCAGCAGGAGGAGCACCTGACGAGGCAGACAATTAACACATTCTTCAAATTAAATGATGTCTCCATCCATTAAAGAGTTCATTTTTATTTTTTTTTGCCTCTGTGTGATTCAGAACCTGGTCAGGAGGGATGTCCGTTACCGATGATCTTCCCCCTCCGGCAATTCCGCCACCGCTCTGCTTCCGCGTTTCCTGGGGGGCCATTTTTCTGTGATCCGTCTCCTTGGTCAACTTCTCCGTGGCGCCGGTCCGCCGCTTGTCACGGCGTATTACGCGACCGCGGTCTTTGCGCACACCTTGTGGAAACAGTAGTGTCATGCCAAAGGAAATGGTGCCCTCTAATAATACAACGTATAATCCACGCCCCCCCCCCTCCCACACACACACACACACACACAGAAATAAAAAGGTGACAACTGTACCAGACACAAAATAGTTAACCACTGAACCCATTTGAACGCTGTTGCTAATCAAAACATCAGCACCTACCGAGGCACATAAACAAGTCTCAAATGCAGTGAAAGAAGGAGTCTTACCGGCTGCCACCGGCTGGAGTCTTACCGGCTGCTATAAATGACTTCACGGCACAGTATGAAAGCAGTTAAGTTTCGTGGAGACGGCCTTCCAGTCGACCCGTTGTACTCACCACTACATAGTGTTGCGTGCATGCAGTTTTCTGTTTGTGTTCATCTCCAGATTCAGATGAAATATATTGTAATGTATTGTAGTTAACCAAGAAAATAATCAAAATCTATATGAATACTAATACTCTATATGAGGAATATGGTGTGTGTATATATATATATACGTATATATGTGTGTAGGAATTTTATAAATGCCTAAAAGTAATAGATGGAGAGTGGGTGACTTGGTCTTGGCAGAGAAATCAGCAGGCTAGCAGCACATAGTTGATGCGTATGTGATTCAAGAAGTATGAAAACAAAAGTGGGGGTGTGCACTAATCAGTACTCGTACTCCTTAAGAGGAAATCACTTCAAGGTTAAAGTTAAAGTTAGCCTCGAGAATGCCAGCGAATGCACATATTTGTGGCTTTCACAGAAAGAGCCTCTCCTACTAAGCATTGAGTGAAGCTAATGGAGTTAATGTATAAAAGTAAGAAGACTTAAGAAGAATACTTGGGTGTTCCTGCCCACCTCCTTTCATCATGCCCACTTCATAACACTTCCTTAGTCGGCACGCTTGGCAGCTCTTCCTGCGATTTCTGTCAATAGTGCACTGATTGGTTGCCGGGCACACGTAGTCATTGTGACCTGAAAATGGGGGGAGGGAGAAAAAAGTCTATTACAGACTAGAAGGGCCCATGCCCCAGTGTTCGGTTCACATTGAGGTTATTTAGTGTCCAGGAACACTCCATTCCCATTTTAAATGGATCTGTGATGGAGGAAATTAAAAGGTGGCATCCTTGGCTTTGTCATCGCCATGGAGACTATTGGTTTCTCTGACCGTTCTTTGCATCAGTGTAGCGTCACAAACATGACTAAGCCACACAGAGCAGATGGAGCTTTTGCTCTGTAGGAGCACAACCTGAGGGAGGTTGGACACACTAAGTACGTTGGACAAACATTTTTGCCTTTTTTTTGTTTGTTGTTGTTTGTCGCGTCACGTGGCAACAAGCGAGCTTCTGGTTAACTGTTGGTTTCGCTGTCTAGGTTAGACACTACCATGAGCCTGTTGGGGTGCTGACACCATCTTTCAACAGCCACACTTCTCTTCAAAGCCATTTGACCTTTTTCTCTATAAAAGGGAGAGCTCCAGCCAGACTAATTACTGACTTGAATAAGTCGTACTTCAGCATGAAATCATGTTACGAATGTGAATTTACAGTTTTCACTCATCATTAAGTGTGTATTTTTGTTTGCAGAAACTTGTGTCTACCTTGGATGCTCCTCTTAAAGAATGCCTTGCATCCCTCGCAGGACCACACCCCGTAGTGGTAGCCGGAGGCGTAGTCGCTGCACACGGCACAGAAGCGCGTCTCCTTGGCCATCTCGAACACCCCGATGGCGGCAGCGGCGGCTGCCTCCGAGCCCCCCAAGACGTACGCCTCGTCACTAGTGCCGCACTGGTCGTCCCTGGACGCCTGCTGCTGACTGACCGTCTCGCTGGACCTGCCACAGGTACGAGGTTTCTTCAGGTACTTGTGACACAGCTGCATCCAGTCGAAAGGGCATCTTTTTACTATTCAATTTTACACACATGGAAAGATTTGGCTCTCACGTGTCAGTCCTGGCTCAAGGTCCCCGACAAAGTGCTTAATCTCTGGAATTAAAAAGCATTTTGATCCCGTCCACAGTGATAGTGGCCATGTTTTGAATCAAATCAAAAATTAAACTACAGTACTGTCACATAATTAGTGTTTGTGTACAACTCGCTGTTTACAATAGTGGGTTTTTTTTCACAAGCCGTCTTTCAGCGAACAAGATAAAAACGCGTAATTTTCCTAAAGGCGGGTTAACCGTTTTATCGGTGGTTTTGAGTTGCATAATCAGCAAACGACAATCGGCGTTGGGGGGTGGGGTCACCTCCCAGCCAATATATGCTGAAACAGACAAAGAACTTGATAGACAAAGTTGAAGAGAGTTGTGTCTCACCTGTAGATGGGTGTTGAAGTGGCTTCCAGATAGTGATGGCCAGGGGGGTGCATGAAGGGGCTGAGTCGGGGGCTGGTGGGCACAAACACGAGGGGGCTGGTGGGCCCGCTGCCCAGCGACTGGAGGCTGCCGTCCGAGGGCGATCCGTGCGTGTCCAGGGGGGCTGCGTAATAGCCCGGCACCGGGTGGCTGTAAAGCGGCGTCTGGGCCGGAGTAGGGGAGGCATAGTTGTACGTCCCCTCCAGGAAGTCCACCGTGGCGACCCCACCGGAACCCCGGCTCTCTTCGGGGTACATCCCGCTGAGGGGGGCGCGAGGCGGGGGCGACGGGGACAGGTTCTCCAGCTCTGGGGCGGCCGGGCTGATGCCGGGTGTCGGCGGTGATCCGCGAGGCTTCCTGCTCTTTGCCGGGCTCTGCCTGAGCAACATCACAGCACAACAGCACTGATAAGCAACATGATTTAGACTTGCTCTCCCCTTAGCGGGGAGAGGAGGTGGGGGGGCAGGAACGAGTGGCGCTCTCTCTCCCATTCAACCGTCTCATGCACACATACAGATGTGATACTCTTCTTTTCCCTTTTCCTGCTTCTCCTAAAGCTTTCCCCCAAAAGACAACTCCCAACCTTGTTCCCGCCCGTCTTTCCTCGAATGTGTAAGAGGGATGGCTTGTAAGGATGGGAAGAAAAATACACAAAGTTGGACAAAATGGAAGTAGTGCTTCCCGTAGAACTTGACTGTCCCGTCCCACGCCACCACATCATCTCCACCTCTTCCTCCGCCTTTGCGTTACGCAGGAGAGGCTTCATCTTGCAGGACGCTCTCGGAATATTCGTGGGTTCATTTCGGTGATCTTTGGCATGGCGTACAAGCGCGCTTTCTGTTCGTGGCCACATTATTGAACACACCTGAGGCTCCAGTAAATCAAATCACAGCCCGGACGAGGATGGGGGCGTTGAAACAAAACGGCCTAAAAGCAACAACATGACAAAACACTGCTCACCTCTTTAAACGACAGCCATCCTCTCTGCCGCTCGGCTCGTTTCGTTCATCCCTCCGACTTGCGCTCATTCAGCTGGACTCACTGGGCAAAGTGGAAACAGTGGGGAGGAGAAAAAAAAAAAAAAAGGGAATAAACAAATTAAAAGATGCAGTCAAATCGATGGAGGCGGTGCATTTGAGCGCCAGGTCACCATAACACAGCAAACAACGCAGGAGGTCAAATCTCATTTCAGCAGCCAGTAATTACACAATCCACTCCCGATGATGGAATCAAAGAGATACTGAGTATTTTGTATTTATCATCATTTCATTACATGAATACAGCTTTGTTTTGACAAGAAGATGACACCATGATGCCAAGTGGTGGATATTTTACAATAGAACAAACTAAGGGATTGAGTATCAATGCAAATAGAAGACTTAAACGCGCACGTGTCAGGAGTCCTTGCATGTTTCGGGACCACAAGTCAAGGTAAAGAAAAAGCCTTGCGATGCAGAAAACCAGTGACAAGCTGCAATGTGGCTGCTACATCAACCCTGCAAGAGATTACCAATACAAAACAATCTGCTTCTTGAATTAAAATGTTGATTTGCATGCTTACCTGTCAGCTGCGTCGTTCTGATGCGAGGGTTAAAAGCAACTGCAGACCTCCAGCGAGAGAGGAAGAGCTCAACATTTGGCACAGGCTTCATTTTCCCATCTCTTTCTTGAGTAAACAGCCCCATTTTCAGAACATGTCAGGTCAAGTGGAAAACAAGTAGCCCTGATGATGATATATATATTTCATTGCATTTCCCCAGAGGGGGACAAAATTAAGTCATATTAGATTGCAAGAAAATACAGGGAGCCAACTAAATCACCTAATTGGCTCATTTAGGGCCACTTAAAGCTCCTTTAGCATTGTCATGCACGTTTGTATCTACAGCTGTTTCTCAGGGTACAAAGTAAGAGTCTAACCTGACCTAGAATAATCAGGAGGTCAACGTGTCAACTGTAATGCGAGCGTTATAACACAACCGGTGAATATTAATGGTGCATTTGTACAACATCGTCACGTTTCGCCTCATGATTTGCCTGCATTGCGCCTGCCTAGCAGTCACGGTTTTTTGTCTTGTTGACATCAAAACGCGCTACTTTGGTAAAAGCGAATTTGGATGCAAATGAGGTCGATATTAGAGGCCATATTTCATGTGTGTAAATAACAGTGAGCAGGGGTCTCTGCAGCTCTTTATTTGATGAAAAAACATTCATTAGAAGGATATGATCTTGCCAGGAATCTAAAATGACAGTAAGGGCTCGGAGTGTGCAGACATGCATTTTGATCATATGAGGGGAAAAAAAGTGTGCAGTGTTGCCTTCATTGGATCCAATTCATGTAGTACAAGTCCATAACACTGTCTCCCCCCCATGTTTGGGTGATTGCACGACAAGGACAAACAGTAGTGAAAGTTCATAATCTCTTCTACATGTAGTAGCAACATGGGTCAACATGTTCTCATGAGAATTTAGTAGGGAAATGCACAAAAATCACACCAAGGGATCAATTTAAAGACATATTTTCCCACCGTTTTTGTTAAATAATCTAGAGATGTAACGATTGATCGATTAATGGACAACAAATCAATGATCAAACTAATCGACAATACCAACTTAAAATTGTCCAAATCCTCAGGAGTTCAGCCTCTCAACAGTAAATTTTCCTTCATGAAAGCAGACTGATTAGCTTTGTGTTGAATCAAAATAAGACATTTGCAAACATCTGCTTTTCCTTGGAAAAACAATGATCAACATTGTTGCCGATTTTCAGACAGATCAATTTATAGGTTTGCATTTTTTTGCACTCTCAATATGAAATCAAGTCATGTCCTGTTTTTTTAATAAAAGGATGGAAATTAAAAAATATCTTTATCTGAATCATCAAAAACATAATTCAATCGACAGATAAATCGATTATTAAAATAAACAATAGTTGCGGCCCTAAAGTAATCCCAAAAAGTTTTTTAAACTAAATTAGTGCATTACGTTTTGTACAAAAACCTAGTAAAATCTAATGAAAACAGGTTCCAGTAGTAAATTAAAATGTAATGCCTAAATCTTACTTTCAATTTTATCACTTGTAAACAAGACATAGCACAAATTTTATAGATGTATTTTTAAATGCACTTTAATACGCTATCTACATGCCAATGAGCCTGTGACTGTTTTAATTAATCAATGTTTGTGTCCTTGCTTCAGGAGTTGTCATTAGGATATGATTTTTTTTTTTTTATCCAAAACACAATACATTTATTCATAACATTTAAAAAAAACAATTTAAAAAAATAAATGGGGGGGAAAAGTGTTTCATTGGACGACCATAAAGTTTTTTTTTATGTATTCCATTTAAGTGACTAAATGATTGTCTGCACTCTAACTTACTCACATTACCATTACTTTGCCTAAATTATTTTACAGCATAACTAATTCCCCACTAGGGAGTTTGTGGGCAATTTGATGAAAACTTCTATAATTGTTTGTATTTGTTTTTTATATAACCTTGACTATTGACGCTACCCTTGGTGCTTTTACCTCTACAAAGCCAGGTTGCCCCAAAAACTGCAAATAGTATTTTCAGTGTTTGCATGCAAATTTGAAGCAATGTGACAGACAGATTGTTGCAGACAAAACAACATTATCGCACTTCAGTTGCACCTTGGCGAGATAACGAGCTCTACAATAGCACCCTCCCACTGGCACTTCAACTTAATGGGGGACATATTATGGAAAATTGACTTTTTTAATTATTTGTACAGTATACAAATCGGACTCTGAAGTGGCTCCTTACCCATCAAGTGTGAAATTAGACAACCAAACAGTTTTGTGAGCAGTCCATTTAAGAAAGTATTTCTGTAAGCAAGACACATTTTGTGACATGAATTTGGCATCAAGCATTCTGATTTCAACCGGGCTGTTAAAGGGCTAAAAAGTGCCGAAATTCTTTATCCTATTTATTTTGACCAAAGCTTGTTAGACATTTTACCAAAATCCGTGGAACATTTATTTCCATTTTAAATTGGAAATCAAAAATAAAGTGACTGATTGTGTTATTCTTTTTAAATCCAACATAAAGCAGGAAAAAAAATGTATGCCAGGATCAAAAATACAAATTGAAAAACCAGGCCACAGGACTGAATTTGATCAACACTAATGTTCTGGGTTGTTCCAATTCCAATGGTCGCTGCATCCACACTGGTGTGAATGAAATCAATGCGATTGGACAAACAGCAGTGGAAGGGTTTCCTCCTCCTGTGGTGAACACGAATGAATTAAGCAGATAATTCTTCAAACACTTTTGTCCTTGATATAATATGGATCATGGTCCAAACTAATTTAACAAGCCAACGTAGGTTTACTAATGCTCTTTACTAAACGCATGGGTCACGTAATTATATATTTAAATCAAATTCACTCCAGCGGCCCATTTTTACTTGATGTATTTTTGATCGAGCCTACAATTGAATTATGAAAACCAAAACATCAGTCGCTTTCATTTTGACTTGTCAACGACCAATTGAAAATGAAAAGTACAAATGATTCACCGATTTAGGAGGAACTACAGGAAGTATTCACAAATTTAAATATGTGGGGGGAAAAAAAGCATAATATATCTCCTTTAGGAGAGTTAAAAACTGAAATCCTGAGAGAAATCAAACATTTGTAGTTAAGTGCTTTCTGAATAAAACATTGCAAATTGACAATGACCCCACCATGTGACGGCTTTAATACAAGTGTTGATCATTGATTCTTCTGAGGTCATTCCTGCTGATCCGAGTTCGGCCCGTAGAACTGAATGACTGCGTACTTTCCGCATGTCATCCAATCTGATTCTTGAGAGCTCAGCTTGCTCCCTTGGCCTGGCTGCAGACCCACTTGAATGTTAGCCTTAAGAGTCCTCAAACTGCACAGCGGTGCTGGTCCAAATCCCCTCAGCGCAGTGTCAAAGCCCACCGTGTGGTCCCAGTCCCGATCTCCTGCCAGCTTCCTGTAGTTGAGATCGCCTTTAAACAGCACCAAGTCTGCCGCCTGCAGAGTCGCGTACAGCTCCGGAGCGTCGGCCGCCATGTCACAGAACTCGTTCGGCTGCGTCCAGAAGGGATGGTCGTGATAGGACCATGTGCCCTCTTTCATGTATTGCTGCCACTGCACCCCTCTCTGAGACATCCACCTGTGATTGGCCGCCATGGTCTGCCGGATGGTCCAATGAAAATCCTCGGCCGTGACGTCGGAGACGAACCACGGGAAGGATTTGCCGTGGAAGCGGACCTCGCGGGCCAGACCGGAAGACACCAGGAAATCGGCCAGGACCAAGTCGGTGACCAACTCAAAGCCAGCGTTATCCAGAACAAAGTCCACTCGAGTGGACCGCCTTTTCCCCGACTGGGTCTGTCGCCGGGCAGAAATGAGCGCCGACCACACGGCGTCGGAGTCGTCCACTAAGATGAACATCTGCAAGGCGACTAGAGAGTCGATGGGACTGCTCTTCTGCGAATTGTCCACGCCAGCAGAGATTGACAGATCACATTTGTTTCCCCAGAGAGAAACCTTTAAAGAGTCAAGCAAGCATAGTCAGAGATTTGTAATTCCTTTGCAGTAATTGTGTTAGTGGCAATTTAGTGGTAATTAAGGACCGCCCACAGATGACTTATGGGAGCTCAGGTGTGTTTTTGGGGGGCTTGTACCCTACCTAAGATGAACCTTGGCTAAGACGCGTTTATTCAAGAGTTTAGAGAAGGTCAAATTCAGTTCACCTGTAAAGGTCATAGTGCATTTTAGATGAATCCTGAAATTTCACCTGAAAGCCAAATATCCCGAACTTTTTGTGAGTACCGGTATTGTATTTTAGTTCATTTGGGTTGCAGGGAGATCTTTAAAATGTTTAGGAAAGGCTCTTCAGACTATGTACTGACCTGTAGCAGTTTGTTGAAATACTCCTGAAGGTGATTTTCAGCGATGTCTTCCATTTTCTTCTTGAAGGCCTCAAAGTATGTGCATAAAGCCATTATAGCCTGCTGAGACTCAAAGAAGCTCTGAGTCTTGCCCTCATTGAAGACATCATAGCCACTGATGGGAGAGCTGGAAACGACAACATCATCTATTACTGACCAGCGATATTATAGAAACGAATGTCATCTGCATCACAATACACAGGAATGTGTGAAGATGTCCATGCTTCTCACTTGAGCCAGAGGGCCTCCTGTATCCTGCGGTACATGTAGCACTCTACATACAGCCACGGAGACTTGAACCAGCTGACCACATCCTGGTCCCCATGCTGCCCCTGTTGTCGCTGCAGATACCGGTTCCAAGGGTCCGCGTCCTCCAGGCCGTCAGTCAGGGCGAGTATAGGTTTGTCTGTTTGCAGCTCGTTCCTCAGCTTGGACAGCAGAGAAATAGCTTGCTTCTCTGCTTGGATTCCCTCCTGATGTCGACAGGACACAAACCAGGTCAGATTTACACACTCAATACAACAGAGGAACATTTACAAATAACTCAAAAAGTTCAAAGTATTCGGTATTCAAGTGAAGTTTCAGGATGAACCTAAAATGCTCTATATATATTTTTTTTCCCAAGTGTACTTAATTCGACCCCCTCTCAACCTTTGAATGCACACGTCAAATCGTTTGATGTTTCGGCTCCTTTTGCTGTTCTCCAACAAGAAACTGCATGGAAAAATTCACAACAATTTCTCTGCATCTCATGCATTAGTTGATTCATAGTACTGAAATGTTGAACATGTGCATTCAAGTTTAGAGAGGTTCATGTAAAATTTACCTGGCTGAAAGGGTTCTCCGGAATTTTCCTTTCATCTTGAAACGTCACCCTAAAGCCAAATAGCCTCACCTACGTATTTGGAGTAGTGCGCCTAGCCTTACTTACCTCCCCATATTCTTCAAAAAACTTGTTTTTGTTGCGATGGATTGTGTCTACGACTTTAGTGAGGATGGTGGGCAATCGGTCTCTTACAGTCAAGTAAGCAAACGACCTACAAAGGAAGAAGATGCACAACATTGCTTTTCAACGCCAACTCCAATGCTAACCTAGCCTGGCTAACATGCGACTACGCAACACATTCAGCTACGTTTTCACGAACAGTTAAGCAACACGTTTGTACAGCTCTTGTGCAAATATTTGGACTGGTATCGGACATATCCTCCCAGTCAGACGTGTGGTGCAACATTTGACAGCTAAATGCTAAAAGCTACTTCTCGTTCGATCCCCTCATTAATTACCAGTTAATAAACACTTGTTGTTGTATTTTTAACCGCATAGTTGAGAATCCCGACGACTTATTGAAAGAAGCTCTCAACATACCCAACTACTTTAGCTGACAGAGAAGGAGGAACTACGTCGCCGGTCTGCTCGGCCGCCATGATTGTAGGAGCTTCCTCATTCAAAGTACAACTTTATTTAAGTCTTCAAACCGGAAGCGTAGGGTGGTTACGTTAAAGCCAGTAATTCAGGAATTATTACTAGTATATTGTTTATCTTGAATTATATAGTTTCTTGAAAAAAATAGAACTACAGTACTTCACTTTTTTTGTGCTAAATTGAAATAAACGTTTGACTTGTTTTTGTCTTTTTAATGGTGCTTTGCTGTCACCTAGAGGCCACCAACATAAGTACCGTCTTAACAACATCTTAACGCATTTTCTTTTATATATAGCGTGATTACGTAAGTTATAGTCACTTACTAAAAGTGGCGTAATTCACATATATTCGTGGCCCACATCCTGCGCCATCCGGGGTTCTCCGTGGCAACGGTTGCCAGGGAAACGCTTGGTGGTCCTATCAGGAAACGACAGATTTCGAAGCCCCAGGGCTTTTTTTGGCGGGAAAGAAAGGAAGGTGGGGTAATGCTCATTTTTTGATGAGGCTAGAAACTCATCTAGTGAAATACACAAATAGATGTGTTGTACACTTTACTTGTATGTAATTATGCAGTTTAACCTTTTTTGTTTTTGTAGAAATAAAGCCAACCATGGTAAACAAATCATCCGTTGAAGAACAGGGCGATTCATGTGGGACGTCCCTCGCCGCTCCCGAGTGTCTCTGCGTGACCAAGCGATTGGCCTCAGGCTACCGTGCTTGTCTAGAAAATATAGGCATATCAATTGATTCTGGCGCCGTCACTATGGGAACATGGCGGCCCATTGTCAGGATGTTAGGGGGGCCTCTAGTGTGGGAGTCCAGCTGCGTCCACCTCCGGTGTTCAGCCGCCGCCGGGCCGGGCCACCCTTCCCCCCACCGGGCTCCAGCCTGGCTGGATCTGTTTGTTGTTTTTTTTCCACCGAGAGGGGAGTGACTCAACACTCCGGTTTCCAAAGGACGCGGAGTGGGGGGAGGGCGGCGTTTTAACGTGAAAGGCCCTGTTTAAACAGGTGTTCCGGAGCGTGCTTGTGGCATTGACCCGGTTGCATCCGCGGCAAAGGCGGTTCTGCCGCATAGTTGCGCGCTGATGTCAGGGTAATGTCACCCGCTTGTACCCTGATTTCCGTCTGTCTGTTTTTTATAGCAGGAGCAAAAATCTATTTAGTAGTGGGACAGTCATGTGTGACACTCTCTTCAGATAGAAAAGATGACTATAAGGAGGTTTTAACACACAAGAGTCAAGACAAGAGTCAACGGATGTAAGCTACCTGCTGGGAGCCAGCCGGCATAAGTAAACAAGCTTTTTTGTGCTGTAGCCATTCAAATGTATAGCACTGCTCCACCGGTGCATTTGTTTGCCCAAAATTTTTCTGTGCCCCCCCCCCCTCCCAGCGACCTCCAGTCACAGGCACGATCAGATGTTGTTTGTTGATAGGACAAACAACAGGGCCCCGCTTGACAGGACAGTCCCTCCCTCCCATGTCTCCTTTTATACACTCCACGGCTTTTCCTGCCCGCCAAGCGGCCGCAGCCCAGCGTCCTGTGGACTCCCTGTCCTCGGGCTGAATGGCTCACTGTTTTACAAGAGAATAACGCCAATCAATGGCAGCCTCTGATGACGACACATGACTTGAGTGCTTGTGAGGCAGGGGCCATTTCAATGTGAAGTCCTGTGAGGGCCACACTAAATTCATGAACAAATATGCAATGATGGAACAAATGTTTAGCAGAATTTGTATGTTATTATTATTATTTTTATGACAGTTGCTCTGAGGTTTTATTTGTTTCTCAGATTGCATGGAGGGCCAGATCAAATGCTCTTGCCCACGGGCCTCAAGCGGAGCATGCACGTACCGACAATTGGGACAAATTTGGGAATTTTCCGCCCCTTGTGATCAAAGTAAGCAAAAGTCCCATTATAGGATGTTTCTAAATATTGTCCGAGGCAACTTTCTGGTTGGAGTAAGGTGTGATGAGATAATGAATAGAGAGAAATCAAGTTAACAATCATAAATGTCGAACATTTTCAATATTTAGATCAGTTCCCAGTCGGTGATAGTGTGAATTGTTGTCCGTTACTCCATTTGCCCTGCGATTGACTGGCGACCAGTCCAGGGTCTATAGTTCGCCTTTTGCCAGAATTCAGCTGGGTTAGGCTTTAGCTCCCCTAAACAGGATAAGCAGTATACAAATTGGATGGATTGGTCTTCAACATTTACAACGGCAAATTCTTTTATGTGTGTGGTCAACACACTGTTTAGCCGAGCCACGGACTGTTGGATTGGCGCGTGAAACGGAATGACAGCCAATTAGGAAATGACCTGAAAGCTGGCGCCGTTTACTGGACACAAATAGAGGAGCAAGGCTATGTCGAGTGTTCGTATCGTGGCTCACAAATCATTCACCGCAATCAAGATGACAAAAAGAGTTTGCAACTGCAATGTAGTTTCCAGACAAACTAAAAGTTGGTTACTAGCTATTCTTCTTCTTTGTATTTTCCAGCAGTCTGGATGGCGTGCGGCACCATACTGCCTCTCACAGGTCAGTCTGGGTACTTTGACAGACGTGGTTTGGGGAGGAGACTCGCATATGTCGGTGGAGATAATGTTATGTATGTTTGTGATGTGTTGATGTGCTATGTCGGTCAGCTCAAGTAGACCACACAAGATCCGTCTCACGTTTTAAAAATCAGTCAAGATGTTTAAAATTATGTGTGTACACCGCTTTAGGTTTTTCTATCCCTCGTCTAAAGTATAAAATGTTGCCCCCACAGCTTTGAGTAGAGTATGATGAATGTGGTATATGGTTTTTATATGTTTAAAAATGTTAGTTCCCTGTTATTTTTTTTTTTTTAGTAATTTGTTAAATCAAAAAACTCTTAAAAGTGTCTAATAAGCAATATATTTGTGTACTGCCATACTATACTGCTAATGGATTTTGCTTCTAGAGGCAGTCTGTGCATGTTAATGCATGTACTTTACCAAGACACGGATTATAAAATCACTAAATTATTCCAAGCAAAATCAGCATGTAAGTAGTTTTTCAATACTTTTACAGCGAGACTAAATATATTTAATGTCTTCATAAAATGCTTAATTAACTGCAAGTGTTAAAAGTAATAGTACATACTGTACAGTAGTTTGTGGAAAGCAGAATAAAGAGTTGTTATGGATGAGTTGGATTCAGGATTCACCTATTCAGTGTGTCTGTTGGCAATTTGATTATATATATTATTATTATATTCAAATTGATCGGCACATAGGGATAAATGTTGCGCCTTTCGAGTTGTCCCATCAACGGTCGGCACAGCGAGTCACTCGCATGATTTGGTCTGGATGCCCTTCCTGACGCAACGCACCGTCGGGCTTGGGACTGGCACTGGCTGGGAATTGAACCCATGCCATCTCCATGAAAGTACCACTAAGGGACTTATGGACACTTAACAATAACTCACTGATGTAATTAAAATGTTGAGTATGTTCGGAGCACCATGCTAGCAGAGATAAAAGATACTAAAGATAAATGATGACAATATACTATGTGTTTTAAAAATGAGAGTATATTCGGGTATCACTGAGTGAAAACCCTAATAAATGGCTAATAGTAATTTAGTAATTGGTATTTTCTTCCAGGTTGTGAAGCTGTGACATACAAGCCTGCATCCTCAAACCTCCGCCCCCCCCCCTCCCCCCGAAAAATAAATAAATCTGTAAACCACTTATTTTCAAGGGTAATGTCATAAAATGAGTTTGTAATTATAATAAAGTGTCATATGGTGTGGTATCAACAATGATAAAAAAAAAAAAAATTTGGGGGGGGGGGGGGGTGACAATTGGATTTGCTCTGGTGGTGTTGGGGCTTGGTGACAATTAGTGAGAGTCGACTACTGTATTGTAGTTGGTTATTGGGGAAGCTATATATACATTATTTTTTATTATTATTTGGGGTGGTCTTGAGCTGACAGATTTGGGGAAATCCAGTTTTCCCAGAATGACATACAGTATTACGCAAAAGTATATATATTTTTAAATATATTGTTTTCCATAACAGATATTTGTGATATCAGAAAACACGAAATAGTTGGCCAGGTTCAGGTGTTAGCAACTTCCATGAATTAGGCTTCCATTTTTATTCAAGCTAGTGCAAAAAGAGGTTTCAACAAAAACTTGCAAATTGAACCTATATTCGTTTGAAACATAGGAAACTATTTGGTAAGGTGATATACGAGTGTTTAATGCACGGTGGCCCTTTAAGAGTGTAAATACGGCTTTTAATTGAGCATTAAAAACAAACAGTGGCACGTTGTCGTTCAATGAAAGCGAGCTAGCCGTTAGCGTGTAGCCGCGCTGGCTAAACTCGCCGGCTCGTCTTCGCGGGGCTTTTTTTTTTTTTTTTTTTTTGCTCCAACGGCGGTTTTAAAACAACAAAAAGGACAGCGCTTGCGCTGGTGGCGTGTGTGTAGGAGGGGTGCGGAGGGGGGGAATTAACGTTAACGCGACCGCCCCCTTGGCCAACGGATCCTTGCAACGGTTGCGTTTGGCTGGGCTCCTTCGCCACAGTCATGTGATTGTAACGTAAAACCCCCTAACCGGAAAACAACCGACGACCCTCTCCGCCGCCGAACGAGCAGCCTACAAAACTGCTGGGAGCCCGGAGAGGACGGACGTGTCCCCTGCCCGGTGACAAACAACCACAAAAACATTCGGCGGTGGCGTCACGGCGACGACAATTTAGACGCACGAGCAGCGGCTAAGGTAACGGCTCGGCGACACGCGAACACACTCGCCGTTATTTTGTTCTTATTTGTGTGCGTTGGCCATACGGAGAAGTTCGCGGACGCTAGCAACCCCCATCCCCCCTCGCGTACGTCCGTGCGCGCGCCCCTTTCCGTACGTGGATGTGTGCGTGTGAGCTGCGCGTGCACGCACGTCCGTTTCTCGGGCTAGCTAAGAGTAAACCGGGAGGCGGTGGCAGGCACGACGACGGTCCTTGTCGCGTCTCTCTTTTCAGCGTGTCTCATCGGCTTTTCGGCTTCTCCTTACCTTTCCGTCCTCTTTTTTTATTATTATTATTTTTTTAAAACACATGTTTATACCCCTCAGCTGCTGCCCACACACTCGACGAATGTTGTCGGTGGGGAGAAGTTTAAAAGTCGGACGGAAGTGAGCGCTCCACGTGTCTGCCTCCCTGCAGGGGCGGCGCTAAATCGCATGGAAACAATCGTTTTACTAAGCCGACTGGAGTCCAGTCTGAACTGACTGTATTTGGGGAATCGTGAATTCTAATTGAACGATCTGGCGGGTTAAAAAAAAAAATCAATTTGAGGGATTAAATTATAGCAGCACAGTGGAGTGGAGTTTGCATGTTTACCCTGTGCGATCAGAAGTTTCGGGGTGCTGAGCTCCCGACCAGGCAAGATAAATTTCACGATTTTGTACACTTGAACACAATTTTCATTCCCACATACATGAAAGAGAAGCATAGAACTTTTGTGGGAAGTCTTCTAAGGATTTAAATGTTGAGCCACAACAAAAGAGGGATGCATTGGATTTATAAACCAAATATTAATGTAACCCTATTAATTCTTGAGAAAAGACAACTAATTTTGATACAGCAGCACCGAGGTGCTCATTACATACGATATGCATTTCTTCCTGGGGTAGACAATCCCCCTATAGTGAGCATTCACAGTAACAAAAATGGACCTTGGACTTATTTTTTGGGACTGTTACATGAACTGCAATATGCGAAAATTGACTTTGGTGAATACTTTGAATAATAATATATAAAATCCTCCAACTCTGTCTGTCATAATAGGAGTTGTAATGTTAATGGGGATCCAGTCAGCTCGTCAGTAGCACCTCGGCTTTCATATTAACATGAATCAGTCTTCTTTATTTTCAAAATATGTCAAAAACACACGAGGAATTTGTCTCCGGTAGTTGTAGTCGCTCTAGTACGACAATAGACAGCCCTTTTGACAAAAAATACTTTTGAGACATAAAAACATTAAAACACACAACTGAGTCACTGAGCAATGAAAGGTTACCGGTAATGCCTATGATAATATAGAAATGGGATGGATGGCTTAAATAATTAAAAATTATACCAAAAAAAACACTTTTGTTTTTAATACGTCTTTTTGTGTCCGTGGAAAAATTAAATACAGTGGTGCCTTGAAATACAAGTTTACTATGTTCCACGACCGTGCTCATAATTCAAAACACTCATATCTTAAGTCATATTTTCCCATTGTAATTAATAGAAATGCCATTCCTGCATTCTACTGTAAAACAACAAAGAATGTTGTAATGTGTATTTGAATGAGAAAAAAGCCACTTATTACTGTACTTCATAAAAATTAAAACAGTTGTGACATCACAGAATGAAACAGTTTTTGTCACTGCATCAATTGAATGGCCATTGTGCTGCCCCTTCTGGTGTGCCAATCTTGGCCACCTGGGGGCAGTATAAGACAGACAGACTGATTGATAGATTGTTAATTGAGATGTCTCAACTCCTCTCTGGCTCATTAGTACGGCACTAATATTAGTCATTCGTTACACAGGATAAAGAATATGACTTAATACTGTTATTGTTTGTCTACATGTGTTGCTGAACTGTTTATGTTCAATCCATCGCTTAAAGGGTTAAAACCCCACAATATAGATTTTTGGTGGTGGGCATTATATTCAAGAGCGTATTATACACGTGAAATTACCCAGTATTACATATGGAGTAGTTGGCTGTAAGTTTGACTGTGATTTCTTTGCACTGCATCTTTGCATTGTTTCTGCTACGCTTATACCGCGCAGCCCCGTTCTCCCGAAACACGGCGGCGTGGGATTCAAGTCTTGCCAAGTTTTCTCATGGTATATTGTGTCTGTGACGTGCTAGGTGGGGAGGGGCTGCTGAGTCCCAGAGACTCAAATGCAGACTACAGTTCGGCCCACGATGCCTTTACGCTCCCTCCTGACTTGACACATTGTGATGGGGACCCTCATGTTTCTCGCTTTCTTATCACGGTCTAACATGTAACAGGCAGGTTTCTAGCATGTTTGTGGCCACAGCAGACTGGAATTAAGCTCCCTGTCGTGGCCCGGGTTTATACCCTCTTAGACCGTAGTAGAATGCCACACGCTTGGCCTGTACCTAATCACACGCCTGGACGCACCGTGATTGAACTCGCCGAAACGGCTACTGTACACTAGCTTGCCGTGAGAGCAGTGACAAAACTTAAGGACTGGGAAATGGTTTTGTTGCTCTCACCACGTTTTACTATGGCTAACTAAGTTTCTCAACTGCACTGTGAATGCTGCGGAAAATTTATTTCACAGTTTAGTGTCACATAGCTCACCCTTGTGTAGCTGGTGAGGTGTCAGCCAACTGGGGAAGACTCCAGTCAAGCTCAAAAGACTCTATTTATGTTCGTTGTGTCAAAAAGGTCCTTTTTAAAATGATATTTTTTAAACCCCCACAAACAAACACTTGGCCACGGTGGCAAGCAAACCCCCCATTTAAAGGGGAGGGGAGCGACCTGAGGGTAGCAGCACAGCACTCTGGGTGTGCGACCATCTGGTGGAGGCAGATGGCGAGATGGGATGTTGTGTACAATAAGTCGCCGGTTAATAACGATTACCTAATGCCGTCTAATTCAACAGTACAGTAAATAATCAATTGTGATCAATGTTGTTTTGCTGTTGTCTGAAAGGCTGCAAAAACAACAACTAAAGTATGCGCATGCCAGGCCAGTGAGTGGCAGTAGCTCTACTACTACAGCTACCACCCCTGATACTGCTTTTACTACTACTGCTGGTACTTCAACTTCGGCCGCTACAACTTCAACCACTGCTTTTGCTACTACTGCCAGTCTGCCACTACTTCTTCTACTGCTGCTGCTGCTGCTGCTACTACTACTTTGGCTACTATTTCCACTACTACTACTACTGCTGTCAAATCTCCTATTGCTACTAGTGCCACTAACTCATCTGCTACTACCACTACTGCTGCTGCTACTACTTGTACTACTATAACTACTACTACTGCAACTTTTACTACTACTGCATCTGCTACTGCTAATGGTATTACTACAATGTTGTGTTTTAAAACAATGCCACCCTGATTCTAAGTTTCAGTTGCCACTGTAAAGTAAATATGTCCAAAACAATTGTTTCTTTGGCAAAAAACAAGCATTTGTGTGAAAATATGGTTGATGTGAAACATAGATACTTTTCGCAAAAGGATACATTGATGATATCTGTAGCCATCTGATATCTGTAGTGTCTAACATGGTGGGAGCACAGTTTTACACTGAAGGTTATCATCCATCTCGCTTTGCCTTTCTGTATGGAGAAAGTGCTGGGCTGCCATCCTTCATCCTTCCCAGCGAGAAGGGTGGGTGGGGGAAATGGGGGGGGGGGGGGGGGTATAACCAGTTCTGCACCAGGAATGCGGGCCACCGCCCTGATCATGTGATGGCCCCAAGCCGCCCCAGTCCTCCAGTGACCTCTGGGGGTCGACGACAACTTGTCCCGATTGGTCAGCCGGATAAGTCACGCTCTTGCATGTCCCCTGAGATTGACTTCCGGCAACCTAGGCTCTTGATTGCATAAACAGAGTCGTGCATGTGCAAACTTCTTTGGACTGAGAGGCTTGGTTAGTTGGTCCCCTCTAAAGTTAGTGGTCCTCTTCCTGACCATGGAAAAGTGGTTACATACCCAAATAACGTGTACTTACAACCTCAATTCCAATGAAGTTGGGACATTGTGTTAAACATAAATAAAAACAGAATACAATGATTTGCAAATCATGTTCAACCTATATTTAAGTGAATACACTACAAAGACAAAACATTTAATGTTCAAACTGATAAACTTTGTTTTTAGCAAATAATCACTAACTTAGAATTTTATGGCTGCAACACGTTCCAAAAAAGCTGGGACAGGTGGCAAAAAAGACTGGGAAAGTTGAGGAATCCTACAGGTGAACAGGCTAATTGGGAACAGGTGGGTGCCATTATTGGGTATAAAAGGAGCTTCCCTGAATTGCTCAGTCATTCACAAGCAAAGATGGGGCGAGGTTCACCTCTTTGTGAACAAGTGCGTGAGAAAATAGTCGAACAGTTTAAGGACAATGTTCCTCAACGTACAATTGCAAGGAATTTAGAGGTTACATCATCTACCATCCATAATATCATCAAAAGGTTCAGAGAATCTGGAGAAAATCACTGCATGTAAGCGGCAAGGCCGAAAACCAACATTGAATGCCCGTGACCTTCGATCCCTCTGGCGGTACGGCATCAAAAACCGACATCAATGTGTAAAGGATATCATCACATGGGCTCAGGAACACTTCAGAAAACCAATGTCAGTAAATACAGTCGCTACATCCGAAAGTGCAACTTAAAACTCTACGATGCAAAGCAAAAGCCATTTATCAACAAACCCCAGAAACGCCGCCGGCTTCTCTGTGCCCGAGCTCATCTAAGATGGACTGATGCAAAGTGGAAAGGTGTTCTGTGGTCCGACGAGTCCACATTTCAAATTGTTTTTGGAAATTGTGGATGTCGTGTCCTCCGGGCCAAAGAGGAAAAGAACCATCCGGACTGTTATGGACGCAAAGGTCAAAAGCCAGCATCTGTGATGGTATGGCGCTGTGTTTGTGCCAATGGCATGGGTAACTTACACATCTGTGAAGGCACCATTAATGCTGAAAGGTACATACAGGTTTTGGAGAAACATATGCTGCCATCCATCCCGTCTTTTTCATGGACGCCCCTGCTTATTTCAGCAAGACAATGCCAAACCACATTCTGCACGTGTAACAACAGCGTGGCTTTGTAGTAAAAGAGTGCGGGTATTCGACTGGCCTGCCTGCAGTCCAGACCTGTCTCTCATTGAAAATGTGTGGCCCATTATGAAGCGTAAAATACGACGAAGGAGACCCCGGACTGTTGAACAGCTGAAGCTGTACATCAAGCAAGAATAGGAAAGAATTCCACCTTCAAAGCTTCAACAATTAGTGTCCTCAGTTCCCAAACGTTTATTGAATGTTGTTAAAAGAAAAGGTGATGTAACACAGCGGTAAACATGACCCTGTCTCAGCTTTTTTGGAACGTTTTACAGCCATAAAAGTCTAAGTTAATGATTATTTGCTAAAAACAATAAAGTTTAGCAGTTTGAATATTACATATCTTGTCTTTGTAGTATATTCAATTAAATATAGGTTGAACATAATTTGCAAATCATTGTATTCTGTTTTTATTTGTTTAACACAATGTCCCAACTTCATTGGAATTGGGGTTGTACATGTCAGTCCAAAAACATGTTACAACACAGAAGTAACCAGACATGGGAAACATTAGAAAGATAAATTTCATCCTTTTTCATCCCTAAGCATAGTATAGTGCTTTTGGGTTTTATGTTATGTATAGGTTTCTCAGGAACAGCAACAATGTTACTGGGTCAATTTGAACCAGGGCGTGTTTCATTATCCAATTGTCAGAAACCTAAAACATCTCTGACATGGTTGTTTTAAGTTCAGTTTCACACTGAAAAAATATGTAAACTATTTTTCTGTTTCTTTCTTTAACTTTTAAATGGGTCAATTTAAGCAGCTACATAACAGGAGGGCTCTGTCGAAGCGTCCTGGTGGGACAGGCGCTAGACCACACTGATCATATGAGAGACACTGCTCAGGAAATAAAATGTTCACAATGAGCTGACTGTTTTTGCAAAGCAGTTTTAATGCTCATTATAGAAGGAGTTTGCTTAGCTGCTACTCTCTCTGTTGTTAAACTTCCAAGCCTTTAAAAGTCATCATCTCTGTGCGCCGTGCGGTTGCTGTCGCCTCCGGTCTCGTCGCAGACAGGAAACTGACTCGTGCATGTGTGCTTGTGTGTGCGTGCAGGTTGAAGAATGGAGTTGGCCAACCACGGTCTTATCCTGCTGCAGCAGCTCAACGCTCAGAGAGAGTTTGGTTTCCTGTGCGACTGCACTGTGGCCATCGGAGATGTGTTCTTCAAGGCCCACAAGGCTGTGCTCGCTGCCTTCTCAAACTACTTTAGAATGCTCTTCATTCACCAGGACAGGTACAGCACACAATATGCACACACACACACACACCTGATCAACAACAATAAACATAGTGTGGAATAGATACTGTGTGACAATTGCCTCAATATTTTTTCATATTGTATTTATATATTTTTTAATTATAATTCATTATTTAATAAAATACGCATTTCCTCAAGTGAACTGTTGATAAAATGGAGCAATTTTCATTTTACTCCTATTTTTACAATAGATTATTACATTATGTAGTGGGATAAATAGAAAATACAAATGAATAAATGCATTTGACCAATTAATACATAACAATGGCTAAATTAATGCAGAAAATATATCAGCACATTGTATAATGTAAATGTTTGATATGATATACTTTCTGATACAGATACAACGCTACATAACCTCAAAGTAAATTGTAGATCGGATGGTTGATTGGTGTTTTTTGATGTTTTGTCAAATTGAGCTCCAGATGAAAGTAGCTAATGACTGATGTTGTTTCAGTGACTGTGTGCGTCTGAAGGCGACAGACATCCAGCCTGACATATTCAGCTACCTGCTCAACCTGATGTATACCGGCAAGCTAGCCCCCCAGCTGATAGACCCCACGCGTCTGGAGCAGGGCGTGCGCTTCCTGCATGCCTACCCTCTGCTGCAGGAGGCCAGCCAGTCCGTTTACGCGCACCCCGAGCAGAGCATCAACCTCGCGACCTCCCTCTACGGCATCCAGATCGCCGACCAGCAGGCGGCGCTGTCGGGCAGCTTGCCGCTCTCCTCGCCTGTCGACATGGAGACGCTGGGCTCGGAGGCCCAGTACCCGTCCTTGGCGGCGGGGGCCAAGCCGGCCGCCTCCCCTCCGGAGGCGGAAGCGTCCACCAGCGGCGTCCAGCCCGCCGCTGAGGAGGCTGCGTCAGAGTCAACGAGCGTAGACGGAGGCACCTTTGCCAATGCCATTCTGCACGTGAAGCCCAGCATCATGAAGAGAAGCTCGTCCTTCCGGAAGCACTACTCCTGCCACCTGTGCAGGACTCGCTTCAACCAGAGGAGCCTGCTGAGGGAGCACCTCCTGCAGCACGCCCAGGCAATGGAGAACCATAACGTCCCCTCGCCCGTTATGGTCGCCGAACAGAGCGTGCTGGAGGCCGAGGGGCTCCTGAAGGGAAGCGGAGTCGCCGCCGTGGAGATAATCAGCGACAGCGAGCAGACGCACGCTTCTGGCAACAACTCTGACTCCCCCCGTGCCGAGGTGTCCAGCTGGGGCGCGGGCGGCCCGAACTCCCAGGCGGACACGCCACCCCCCTCGGACATCGCCGACATTGACAACCTGGAGAACGGTGACCTGGACCGCGAGCTGAAGCGGCGGAAATACGAGTGCTGCACGTGCGGCCGCAAGTTCATCCAGAAGAGCCACTGGCGCGAGCACATGTATATCCACACAGGCAAGCCTTTTAAGTGCAGCGCCTGCGGCAAGAGCTTCTGCCGCGCCAACCAGGCCGCCCGCCACGTGTGCCTCAACCAGGGCACCGATGCCTACACGCTGGTGGACCGCCAGAGCATGGAGCTGTGCGCGGCCGGCGACGACAGCAGCCAAATGGAGGCAATGTTCATGGCCACGTCCAAGCCGTACAAGTGTAACATTTGCGCCACCACCTTCTCCAGCCCCAACGAGGTCATCAAGCACCTGTGCTTCACGCAGGGGGGCCTGGCGGGGCTCCAGGGGGGCGCCGCCCTGATGCTCCCGCACGACGAGCTCTCCAAAGACGACGGCTCCGATCTGTCCAACTCGGGCACGCCACTTGAAGCCATCAAGGCCGAGGACATCCTGGTGGAGTAGCTGCCAAAACTGCCAGTTTTTGTCCTAAATTATAACTCATGACTAAGCTATCAGATGTCAGTCAGTCAGGTGTTTTTGTTTTTGTGTGGGAGATCTAACCTTTTTGTGTTCCGTTCACATCGACTTGAATAGAACGAGGGGAAATAACCGCCATCATTTCTCATCTCCGCGCAAAGCCGTTTGACCATTTTCTTTCCCCGATATCCTACTAGTGCACTGAATTGTCCATGTACTAACTAGTATGCTATTTTTCGCCCAGAAGACAATGACTTGGGCGCACTAGTAGAATGACTGTCTTACGAATGACACTTTTTCCACTACTTTGACATTTTTACATACTTGCAAAATGCACTAGTGTACATCTGCGTGCTACCAGTACTACGAGTGAAGCGCGAGGTCAGGGTTCAACAACATGGTGCCCCCAGGCACCAGCTCACCCTCAAGGACCACATGAGTAGGTGTTCTCAAACTAGCTCACCAGTGATGGGACATTGTGATTTCCTAGGAATGTTGAAGTAAACGCGTGAAATTTGTAGAAATAACGCATTGCATATTAATATTTGTTTCCTACCTTGTCGATAATTATTGAAAGAAATAACCGGGGCTTAGTATTGATTATTATAACAAAATTAAGGGTAATTTTAGCAAATCTGTTTTGTTTTTTTTTCCCAAACGTGTGTATCACACTGGTAGCCATTCGCATGACTCAGTACCCAAGAAGTAGCTCTGTTTCGAAAAGGTTTGTGACCTTTTGCTAGAATGTTATGTCACTCGTCATATTATCACACAGATGTCAAGTAGTGCACAGTTTTCCCTCGCAAGTAACATGTAATTGTCCTACTTGTGCGCCGTTGTCGTTCTACTAGTGGGCAGAAATGTCAATACAATAGTGGAAAGCAGAAGTGGAAGAAAAAAAGTCACTAGTAAGTTCTACAAGTGCGCCCTAATCATTCTGCGACTGCACGGAATTGTCTTACTAGTGAAGACAGCATACTAGTGCATAGACAATTCAGCACACTGGTAGGTCTATCAAATAAGTGCTCAAAAGACGCGTCGCACCTCACTCGCGCTGTGGTGAGGACGTTTGCATTTTAACAGGAAGTAAGGGGCCCGACTTTGGGGGGCAGGGGGGGTTAGGCGTGTAGTTGTGAGGCCAATACATACAACCTAATAATGCTTTGCTGCAGGAAGATGCGTTAAAATTTAAGCTTAAGTCCACAAAGACACACGCCCGAGACAATCTGTGCTCTTGACGTCTTCCATTTTGTGTTCAGTGATCAGCAAAATTAAGTGAACACAATTTGCACATTGTTCACTTGTTACGGCATCCACCACTGGGAAGCACCCTTTACTTTCCACAACAAAGTTTGAACAAAGAAAAAGTAAAAGCATAAATGAAAACTTGAATTCACCCCTTTTCAAATAAATATTTCTAATTTTATACACAGTGCTATAATATAAAGAGTCTATTGTGATTTTAAAAAAAAAACAAAATTGCTTTCCGAGTAGAAATGCATTTGATTTCGCAGATCCACATGTATTGGGGATGGGCGAGACAAATAGTTTTAACTTTAGCCTTAAATGAATTATGAATTTGTAATAATAGTAGTTACAGGCTGATAAGATAGCTGTTGGTCATGGGTTCCACCCGTAGGAAACATTTGCATTCCAATGAAAAGCATGTGACTATAGTTTTTTATTTTAATACAAAATTTTGTTCTTTGTCCTTTTTTGTTGTTTTTACCTGAATACAGCAAACATTTGTACACGTTATTTTTTTTAAATTGCTAAAGTCAAGTAGTTTTTTTTTTTTTTTAATCCAAAACAATTTTTATTTGTTTACAAACAAAACTGGGTAGTTTTAAACTTTATCAGATTTAGTTTTAAACTTTTTGTCATATTTGTTTCCCCCTATTTGTATTACTAAATGTCAGTTTTATCCAAAACTAGATTTGGGGATAAAAAAAAAAAAAAAAGACAAAACTTGGAAGTACATGCTTTTCTTTGGATATTATGTTTTCCTCTATAGCTATGGTTCCACTAGCTGAACCCATGTTCTCCTCATCTAGAATAACATGTTTGTAATATTTGTTCTCCATAAAAGGTGCAAAGATCAAATGCGGTTGCATTGTGGCAGTTGCCCCAGTTTTGTGGCTAAATGGCGCTGTTTGACTGCGCTGCAGTGCACCAACCTGAGGACACGTCTGTGTTACTCACAGGAACATCAGACATCAGAACATTCGAATATATATATATATTTTTTTTTTCAAGTCATTCACTGCTCAGTGAGTGTGTGCGTCTGTGTACATGATGTGACTATCTCAGGAAGATGACAAACTTTGGCACCGTCCTGTGTATGTGTGTGTGTGTGTGTGTGTATATATATATATATATATATATATATATATATATATATATATATATATATAGGTGTGTGTGTGTGTGTGTGTGTGTGTGTCTGTCTGTCTCCCATGATGTCATGGAGACATGGGACGAGTCCATCCCATAATACTTGAGTAACACATGCTGATGTTCCCTCTCAAAGCTCGTCTGACATCTACTGTGATCGATATGTGCTCTCAGGAATGTGACTCTTTTTTTTCCTCCTTTCCTCTATCAATAGCTTTTTTTTTCTTTTAAAGTGAAGATCAAACAATAAAATTTCTTTTGATAACACTGACTTTTTTAAATTGTACTTTTGGGAATATGTTGTAAAATGATTCTCCTTAGATCTAGAATAGTCCTCTTGACTTTTGTTTTTTTGGATTTCTTTTGTTTAGGCACACAATTAATTTGAACAAAAGAAATCCAAAAACCTATGATCATCCATAGTTGTAAATTACATTAGTGACTTGAACACTGTTTGGTGTGTCTACAAGATTGTGAAGTAAGACTAAAAATAAAATTAAAAAAATCAGTTATTGTATATGCTCATTTTACCCAATTGAAATATATTGATTTATCTGGTGAAGATCTCAATTCAATAATAAAGCAACTTTTACTCCTTTTATTTTGGCAATCAGGTGGTTAGTTTGACAGTTAATCAATAAGCTTAATTGTTTTCATTATAGTTTCTATAGCCATAAGGTGCAAGGCATGAGGCATTAGAATTTGATTATGTTCAAGTTGAAGGATTAGGTGGTGGGGTGGGGGGCGAAAATATGTACTAAATACTAAGTTAAAACTGATACATGATACATTTGTAATTTACAATTTACAAGCACTGCTTGGTGTTATAGTATTTCAGATTGTAATTACTATAACATCAAGCGGCGCTTGTATATCCCGTAAACTCCCAGCGACCCTGAACATAACAGGATAAGACGTGCAGGGGCGCCATTTGAGGCGTTTTTCGTGGCGTATTAAAATGTCACGTTTACAACACGAATTTCTCACATTAGTTCATACACGGAGTCAATTAAAAGCACATTTTAGTTGGACATGAGGCACGCTGCCTATTCTTTATTTCTTTTTTTTAAACTTGCACTTTTCATTCAAAGCGATTGCGCACGTTCGTGTCGTAGAGGTTTGTTGGATAGAGGTGTTTCGTCACAGACAAACTGACCATATAGATAAATAACCACGTGTTAAATACGATATATATGCTCCATAGTATACTGTACAGCATAACTCGAAAATCACAAGTATATAATGTCATCATCATATTTATAGAACATGTTACAGTAAATGTGTCGAAAGTGCATAAAACATACATCAGACGTTTCTGGAGTGTTCTGAGCGGAGGCCTTGTTGACTGAGCATGCGCATTGGTCTCCTCGTTTTTCCAGTTTGAAAAGGAACCTCGCCTCGCTGTCGTAGTATAGATAAAGTGACCGAGAAATCCGCTTCAAGTTTGATAACAGAGTTCATGGAAGCTCCTGGTAAGACTCTAAACCGCGTTTTTATCCACGTAGTTGGTCTCAAGTACCATTAAAAATAGCATAAACTGCCGTGCTACCCAGCGCGGGCTAGCTAATTGGGGGAAGCCGTGGGGTTCGTCTATTTCCTGAAGGAGGAGGCAAATGGCGCATCTAACCTTTTCGGTTCGTAGACGCGAGAAGGTCAACGCGGCTATTTAAGTGGCCCGATCGCTATTAAAGGTAGCATTGTTTGTTTGCATTATACGACCTAAAAGTGTAGTGTGTTTGTTTTGGCAAAAAAACGCCGATATGAAACTAGCTTTTGTTCACGTTAGCTGCGGCATTTGTTTGCAGGAGATAGACGCTAGCCAAAGGCCCAACCTGGAGTTGAACTTTTCATGTCTACTGGCGGGGTTGTTTGCACGGAAAAGTAGTATCAAAACTAACTGATATAATACGTACCTATCTTTAAAATATGGAATGAAAATTAATTTGTCTCCATGTCGGCGATTATGAAGTCAAATAGGCTCCCCCCAATCTACACGGTGTCCCTAACGCCTAGCTAACATTTTTCAACATTGTTAGCTATATTTCTAGAGTGTTGTTCAATTCCTTATATGTTCAAATAGTGAAACTGTGCGACACAAAATTAAAATAGGCCGTAATAATGCTCTGACAATATTACAATACTCCGTAGAACGAGATGGGCTGGTAATGCCAGTGAAACGTTTGTGAGCGTATGAGTTAACACTTAATATGCTGGTGTAAATGTAATGCTATTTTTTTATTTCATTGTTTTCCTACTGGGTAGATGACTAACAATGAAACCATCTGATACTTGTCAAACTGACTTAAGTGCTGCAGCCCACAATACCAGTTCCAGATCTGGTGGCATTGGTACAACAGTCCTAAATATTTTATGGTACCTGCTTGTTATATTTTTATTTGCTTCGTATTATAACCTATTGTCTATGCCGGACCTCAGGTCTGTATGTATAGAACTGGGATGTTATCATATAACAGCTAAAGTATATTTTTTTTCGTTAGCAAAGGTTGCAAGACTCGACACGATTCCACACTGCTCTCAATTGCCCAGACTTTAGGGACACCCTGTACAACAATGTTTTTTCATAGTAATTTTTAGTCAATAGTTAAACTGAACTTGTACTGATTCATTCCAGCAGGTCTTCACGTCCCAGAAGACCCCATGACTGGAATGCTGGAATCAGAGCCCCATGCCATGGCGAGTAATGGGGAAGCGCACCCTCCTGCTCTAAACCAAACCGCTGACTGGACCATGGAGCCAGCCGCCCCAGAGCCGAGCATGGATTCTGTATCCGGGGCAGGAGACCACCCCAACCCGCCATTGCCACCGCCTCCTCCTCCTCCTCCGGAGGTGGGCTCATTTGAGAAAGGCGTGGAACAGTTTCAGATGGCCAATGCTCCACTGTATCCGAATGAGCAGCCGCCGCCACCGCCGCCGCTTCCACCTCAGCCCCCAGAACAGCCGCCAGAACTCAAAGCCGACCCCATGGCTGCTCAGCCGCTTAACCAGGATGTGACCAATCAAGGTAAAATTAAAAAATGCCCTGTCAAACAAAGGGGCAGATGTTTGCATAGTGGTACTTTTATGCAGTGTTTACTAACCTTTATTGAGCCAAGGCATGTATTTTGCATTACAAAAAGCTCACAGCACACCACCAAACAAATGTCACCAAAAGTATGGTCATTAAACTGAAATTATCCCTACTCAGTTTCCTCAAAAATTTACTTAATCGGTGTGAAATCTGGGCATGTTCAGCTCAGCACAAATCTATTCTGTTTTATGCATGGTAACAGGTGGATACACTGAAGTGTACTTTCTACCATGTCGTGGAAGAGCAATGAATTGTTCTTCCTGTCACTACGTTTCATATCGCTGGCGTTGGGTAGTATCTCCAAAACCATTAGTTTTCAGGAAAACAAAGAAAACTGCTGTTTGTTGATTGATCCCTTAGTGTAGCGTCATCAAAGAGCATGCTATTTTAAATTCTTAAAGGTACAATATATGCAGTTGAATGTAGCCTCTGGTGAACATTACAAGGTTTTTTTTCTGGCTCAAATTGAGGCAGTGGTGGGTACCATTATGATAGTTTGCACAGTTGCGTATGTGTCATTACCTACTGCCTCAAACCCTTTTTTCTATGTAATATTTATATACTACATATACATTTAGATATGTAGTAAGTAAATGTAAAAAATACATATAAAATATGTACATACATATATGTAACCATATTGTGTATGTATTTTGTTTTAACATTTTCTAGTTCTCAAAATGTCCCTCCCAACCCTGCCATAAAAAAGCATCGCTTAGGTGGAGGTGGCCATATCTAAATTAAACATTGTATATGCAGGAAAACACTGATTATTTGTAGTGATACATATTTTTCAAAACAGTTAATTAAAATTTGGTAATTTGCCGTGGCACACTGGGGTTTGGAATCACTGCATTATGGCCTCTTCTTGGTTTTCCCCACAGATGGCACTGAGGCGTCACAAGCGGTTGAGGATGTCATGGAGCTCGAAGATGCCCCCAAAGACGCAGCTCAAGAGGCCGCCGCCCAGGAAGCAGCCGCCCAGGAAGCAGCCGCTCAAGAAGCCGTCGTTCAAGAAGCCATCGTTCCTACAGAGCCAGAGCTCCCGAGCGAGTTTGAAAAGCTCTTGAAAGGATGCGAAGACAGTCCGGAAGACTTCAACGCCTGGGTATACCTGCTGCAATATGTGGAGCAAGAGGTAAATACAATACAGACGCCACATCGGTGACAATGCAGGCATCTACAAAATGACACAATGAATGAAACTCTCTTCTTCCTTCAGAATATTCTCGAAGCGGTGAGGAAGTCGTTTGACATTTTCCTCCTGCGCTATCCCTACTGCTACGGCTACTGGAAGAAGTACGCGGACATAGAGAAAAAGCACGGCTACATACACGTGGCGGAGGAGGTGTACCGGCGAGGCTTGCAGGCCATCCCGCTCAGCGTGGACCTTTGGCTGCACTACATGACCTACATCAAGGAGAACTCTGACACGAACGACCCGGAGACTGAGGGACGCATTCGAGCGTGAGTAGCGAGGCCCCACAAATCCACTTTACAGGGGGTCCTCAGTTTACCACGGTCGCACCGAACGACGTGCAATGAACGTCTGGCCTTCAAATGTTTTTCACACGTTATTCGTATTTACCTGAATACTATATTCATGTATATATGTATATTTATATATGTACCATCCAAGCACTTAAATATAATTTCAAACACATCTCACTGACGTCATTACCATTAAAAATAGATGCCTTACAGATTATTTGATTTTGACAAAAATACACCAAATGTGCAAGGGCGCTAGTGCGTATGTCACAACTTTGCAGCCCATAAAAATGTTGTACTACGTTCCTCTTGGCAATGGTATTAAATTTTTGATTAAGTGATGCGTATATTACAAACAAATATCTATAATTGGGCAGTTACTGTGCCTTTCTTTGAGCAGCTAGCTATTATAATACCAGGCAATAAATAGGCTGTTAACTTCCACTCCTAATGGCAATCCATAACTTTCTCTGCGTCATCTTGAAATTTTACTACCCTGCTCTGAACCCCACATGGAGCCTCACCTGCATTTCCACGCTGTGGTTTGCTGGCCAACACTAGCCCCGCCTCCACTAACATGGCACCTTAAAAGGAGCAGGGCGTTGGACGTCATCTTAGGGCATTACAAAAAGAGAAAACAATTCCACAGACAGGTACCAAGAGGTGGGTTTTTCCGTGAATAATTTTAGTGATGTTCTACACACAAAATCGTGAGTAGGTTAAATACTTTGTTGGCTTAATTAGGCTCGTGAAGGATAACGATGTATTCAGACGTGTACAAATTGGGGCTGATACTTTGCCATAGGAGCAGAATGCTGCCGTAAAACAAGGACCCCTCTGTACTAAAAAAATTTCTCTAGCCCTTTTATGCAGAGTGCAAATCCCCCCCAAGTCAATTTTGTCTTTGTTTCCTTCCCAGGGCATATGAACATGCAGTGCTCGCGGCCGGTACAGACTTCCGCTCGGACCGCCTTTGGGAATCCTTCATCACCTGGGAGACAGAGCAGGGAAAGCTTGCAAATGTCACCGCCATCTACGACCGCATCCTGGGCATCCCGACGCAGCTCTACTCTCAGCACTTACAAAAGTAAGGCCAAAGTAATAGAAAACAGTTGAGCGATATCACCCTGAAATAAAAACTCCACAATTTTTAAAATTTATTTTCTAAAGTTTAATTTTCAATTCCACCCTTTTGCTTATAGAAAAAGCAAATGACAATGACATGGGCACCATGTTTATGGCAATGTTCTGCCCGCTGCATTCCACTGTGCTTGTTTCTTGTCATACAGAAGAAGACAATGTGAAAATAATTCAGCCCATGGTATCTGATTCTTAATGGAAATTAGTCGCTTGTCCCTTTTTTTGGAAAAAAATAGTTGTTAGAACAGTCGTAAAATGCTAAATTGGCTACACACGACATCGACTGCTATTGTAAACTAGGTCCTGTCTGTTTAAGGGTAAGCAGTGCACATCGGCAGGGATGCGCTTTGAACCAAGGAAGCTGCAAAAAAATCCCCCTTGACACACAAACTCAAATCAATGAATAAATTCGATTAATTACGCAGCCTTAATTTTAATATATTTTTTTCTTTTTTCTCGAGACTATAGCTCATTCACTGCCAGTCCTCCATGTTAACATTAATATTTGAATTCAACAGCTGTCAATGGCAGTCATTAAAGGTAAAAATTTACACATGCAGGTTTAAAGATCACGTGCAGAACAACAACCCCAAACACTTCCTGTCTGAAGAGGAGTTTGTCCAGCTGAGGCTAGAGCTCTCTAAAGCCAACCTGGCCTCCATGGTGGGTGAAGACGGAGAAGCATCCGCCCCCCAGGAGGACTTGCCACCTGGCACGGAGGATTTCGCCGACCCAGCCAAGGTAAGAGTCCGGTCTGCAATCTCTCAAGGGAAGAATTTTTAAAGCACAACAAAAAAAGAAATTCTGGAGTTAGATGGCGGTTGCCTTTTGTCCACCATGACATGGATTAAGAGAAGAGTTTGAAGAGTTGTCTTTATGTCGGCAGCAAAGCCAAAGACAGCCAAGGGGGGCTTCACGCTGGCATCCTGTCAGGGACACTCGCCCTTAAACTAAAAGGAACAACCGAGGCCCATTGACCCGCAGCACCTCCACCTAGAGGTTGATATGCAGGGTGCATATATACGCCCCCCCTCTGCAGTCCTCTTGTCTCTGGTGATGTAAATCTATGGCTGCGGGACCGCCACCGGCAGCTATTACATCAAGTGGAACAGGTGATTGTTGTCAAGCCTTCCAACAGAGTTTGTTTTTTCTGTGTTTTCACATAGAGAGTGACAGAGATCGAGAACATGCGCCACAAAGTGATCGAGGCTCGACAGGAAGTTTTCAACCACAACGAGCACGAAGTCAGCAAGCGCTGGGCTTTTGAGGAAGGGGTACGACTGTCAACACAGCTTCAATTGTTTGAATGCTGAATTCAGACAAGTTTCTGCACCACAATTCCTTCCACTTCCAACTTTCTCAACTGTTTCAAATCATTCAAACTTTCAAATATTCACAAAATTCTGGACGTTCCAGCTTGTATTTGTCACATTTATGAAATTTACAGATTTTTCCACAATTCCACATTTTCCACAAGAAAAAAAATCAAGTAAATAAGATGTTTTGGCAAAAAAGTTCCTTATTGTTCCCATTAGGCTTTATACGATCAGGATGTTTGGGACCGATCAGCAAGTAAAATAAAAAACAACGATAACCGATCCAATCACAAGATGGAGCAATCTGTCTATTTACATGACTTGTTCATTTATTGTATATACTTGTGTACTGTATCCATCCATTTTCTGTACAGCTTATCCTCACAAGGGTTGCGGGCGTGCTGCAGCCCATCCCAGCTCAAATTATTTTCTAGCATTTTAGACAAAAGTTAAAACACCAATGACCTATAGGGGGCACTGACATAAGTTTAGGTCAAAACAACATTACAACTAACAGAAATACTAGGTGCTAACTAACTGTAATTGAATTACTTTATTGCAAATAAATAACTTTAATAAACACTATTAATGACATGCTTACTCTTAACTTTCTCACTGTCCTGGCTATATGGACGGGTGTTGTCCAGAGTTTGAGTCCGTTTGACACTTTTCTTTCTAGTCTAGTTCCCATTCCAACTTCAAACTGTTCAGCTCCTTCATCTTGGGAACGAATTGTCCACATTTCTAAAATTCCCAAATGTTTAATTTCACCTTTTCTATGTCAGCGTTCTCACATTAATGCAGACATTTTACATGTTGACCTCCTTCCACATTGTTTCACTGATTCAAACCATTCCAACTTAAAAATGTTCACCTCATTCAGGACATCTATTTTTCCAACGTTCTCAATGTCATTATTTCACCTTTTTCATGTCAACGTTTTCAAATTAATGCAGACATTTAACTTGTTTACCGCCTTACAGATTTTCTCGACCACTTCAAACCATTACAACTTTACTGTTCAGAGTACAACAGAACTGTTTCTAACGTTCCCCAAATTCACATATTTTCACAATACAATTCCCAATTCAAGAGATTTTACATTTACCTTATGTGTTTTTTGGGCATACTTGGCAAATAAAGATGATTCTGATTTCATGACAAATTTAATTCCAATTTCAAAATGTTCAGCTTATTACACATCTTGGAAAATAACCACATTTTCTATTCCTGAATTCATGGCGACAATTCACAAATGGTTCACCTCTGTCAATTAAGTGAAACCTTTGTCAGTTTCACCAACATTTTATTTACGTTAATAAATTACTCAGCATTTCAGTCTGGTAGCAACTCATGAGCATTTACAAAATGTATTTCTAATATGCAACACTTACAATTTTAGATCAAGAGGCCGTACTTCCACGTTAAAGCCCTGGAGAAGACTCAGCTGAACAACTGGCGGGAGTACCTGGACTTTGAGATGGAGAACGGCACCCCAGAGCGCGTGGTTGTTCTCTTTGAACGCTGCCTCATCGCTTGTGCTCTCTATGAAGAGTTCTGGATCAAGGTATCAAGGCGTTTTCTTTCCCTCTGCTCCACTTCTCCTATCGCCGCTTCCCTGCACTTCCCCCCCCCCCCATCATCGATGACAATCACATGGAGTAAAACGGAAAAAAAACCAACAAAAACGACAAAACGTCCTGCACTCTTTGCGTGTAACGTTGATATGTGACTGTATCTGTTGTATTAGGGGATGGCCAGCTTGCCACACAAGATTTGACTGCAGCATTTGCCAACTGCATCTTCTTCGTCTCCCACTACCTTACAGAATCTTATCTAATTGGTTCCATGAAGGTGCTGATGGGTTTACACAGAAAAATTCTAAGAACGATCTTGTCAATGACGAAATTCACCGGGGTCCGAGAAGCGGGAAATGTAAACGTTTCGTTTCTGTTTTTTGCCTTTCTTTCTCTCTCCGCTTTCCTGTCCTCTGCTCGCTCTCCTTCCCACTTTCTCTTATTTTCACGCTTAAAAAGTACGCCAAATACCTGGAGTGCTACAGCACCGACGGGGTCCGGCACGTCTACAGGAAAGCGTGCACCGTCCACCTCCCCAGGAAGCCCGCCATCCACCTGCTGTGGGCTGCCTTCGAGGAGCAACAGAGTGAGTAGCACAAGAGTAAATGAAACCATTTAGTACGGTGGTTCTCACACTGGTACACAAAATACCACCCATACCAATACCTGGCTCTCCAACTACCACCATAATGACAACATTACTATACAGTTCGCCAAATATAGAAACACTGCACTGAAATATAGGCTATATATCATTATTGGGATGTAAACTTATCTGTATCGGCACATACTTTTTTGTCCATATTGCACAGCTCTAAACTATACTGAATTATTTTATTGAAATGTATTACACTTAAGTCAAATTACATTTTTACCTAATTAAGTCAAAACAAAAAAAAAGTTCTTAAGGATTAATTGCAAATGTACTAAAAAGTTAAATACAACTAAACTGTACTTAGGCAGTGAATATTTCGTGTACCACTAGAGGGAGCTCACGTACCACTAGTGGTAGGAGTACCACACTTTGAGAATCACTGCTTAAGTGCACTTAAGTGTCAATTGGCATTGCAGACAAATAAATAATGCACTGTCAACTTGCAGTGGTCCATGTACAGGAAGTCCTCGATTTACGAACGTGTTCCATTCCTACGCTGGCGACGTAACACGATTTTACGCGTAAGTCGGTTTTCACCGTTAAAGTCAAAATTTACGGCGAAATACTTCTGTTACGGGTATTGTCCCACGTGATTGTGACAGTAAGCTCAGTGTGTGTGGGCGTGTGCGTCGATGTGTGAGTGAGACGGGACTGCGAAGGAGGAAGGAGTGCGCGCTGGTGCGAGTGTCTACAGTGGCAAGTGTAGTGATGGCGACCGGGGAAGAGTAGCGATTAGCGGAGGACCCGTTGACGTCGAATGTGCAGAAGAGCTAATAAAGCCACTAAAGCAGCAAATCAGTGCTTCGTGCTTGTATTGTTGCTGCCACCCAGCTCAGCTGTGCAACGAGAGAAGGGAGTTAACCCCTGCGTCTCCCGGTGACCGTAGCAGGAAAGGTTAACACTTTGTTATAAAGAAACTAAAATACATTAAAATAAAAAAATAAGATGCTATACTTACCATTACTGCTGAGAGTGTGAAAAAAGGAGGACGAAAAAGGCAAAGATACTCCCGGCGCACAAACAAGCACTATGCACTCGCTAAGCAGAAACACTATGGTGCTGGGACAAAATGGTGGACGAGGCACGGGCGTCGTAAAGTCGAAACGTCGTAGGTCGAGTGCATCGTAACTCGAGGACTTCCTGTATATATAACCCATTAAACTTTAAACTACAACTACAAAAGTAAAGGCTATTTGGTCTTAGTTTTAAGGCAAAATAAAAAGATTGAATCTCCAGCAAAAATTTCATCTTACAATGAACAAAAAAGTAAGAGGCAAACAATATATTTTAATAAATATTTACAATGAAAATGTTCCGTTTGGGGTGTTACTCTGGGAATTTAACATGAATTAGATCAGTCATACCGACATCAGGTTACAGTCGCTACAAACATACAGTATGTATCTAGCCATCGATGATAGGCTATGTTTGCAGGAATTTTGATAATTTGCCACAATACCTGCTGGTTGAAAATCACTGATTTGCGTTATTTTCATGGGAAAATTTAGGTTATTTTTCATAGGAAATGTGCTCGAATTTCATATTTCACATGCTTTTGACTTGTGATATGTTGCAGTACTTAAAAGGTCAACTCACAGTTTTGCCTGCTCTTTCTCTTCTCCGCTTTCACTCCTCCACAGGCAATGTGGAAGAGGCCTGCAGCATCCTGAAGAACCTGGAGGTGGTGGTGCCCTGCTTGGCTATGGTTCGTCTGCGGCGGGTTAGCCTGGAGCGTCGGCGCGGCAACCTGGACGAGGCGGAGGCGCTGCTGAAAGAAGCGGTGGAGTCATCCAAGACCACCACTGAGACGTCCTTCTACGCTGTTAAGCTGGCGCGGCAGTTCGTCAAAGTGCAGAAGAGTCTGAGCAAGGCCAGGAAAGTACTGCTGGACGCCATCGAGAGAGACCAGGTAACAACTTGTGAAAGCCACACCTCAAATAATATTAATATCTTGGACTCATGTTACGTTACGTAGCACCTTTCAAGGGACCCAGGGACGTATATGTACAGTGAATACAAAAAGTATTTAAGACATTCACTCTGTCATGTTGCAGTCATTTGCTAAAATCATTTGACCATTTTTTTACTTATGAATGTACTAAGGCTGCAGCTATCACATATTTTAGTATTTGAATATTCCACCAAGAAATGTATAGAGTAATCGAGTGTTTGGGATAATTTAGAATTTTTTTTGTAATTAATTTTATTTATTTATTTAAATTAAATTCAGCTCAATTTCTTTTTTTTTAATTTCTGCTTGGTTAAACGGCCATTATGAATACTCAAGAAAAAAGTCATTTCACTTATTAGCGACCGATGGGTTTTCTTTTTTTGATAATCAACTGTTTTTTTCCCCCATTGAGCAGCAAACTGTATTTTCTTGTCTCATAACATTTTCAGTGAGTCAATTTCAAACAAACTAAAGACATATACATTTCAGTTTAAACTTAGCATTTCTTATAAGTACCCAAAAAAAAACACAACACCAAGACATTAATTATAAAAGGCCTTAACAGTGCTTGTGTTGTGCATCTTCACTTGAGCAGCTAGCATTTTAGCATGTGACATAATACAGAAGAGGTTCGTGGCGGTGCGTTGAGCTTATAGACAAGCTGTCTAAACTCAAATGAAGACACCTCGAGAGGAAGCACAAATGTATATGAACTACACAATGGCATAACATGAACCAATACTTTAATAGTAATGCGTAGCCTGGAACGACGTGAAACGATCTTAATATTTGGCCGACTACGGCTGCAGGTGTCTCGTAGAGCCATGGAACATGAATGGCCAAGTTTATAGAAAACTTGGTGTACCTAGAGTACTCACACATGTAAACAAGTGCGCCGCTTCTCCACAGGCTCCAGACAAGACGAAATGTAACCACATTATTGACCAAAGCTGCGCAAGGCATTAGATGCATAACGGACATCAAAGAAATGAGCCGCAGCTGTCAGTCAAATTGGCGAGGAGCCAAAAATGTTCACGGAAAAAGGCGAGACACATGAGTACAATTCAAACTTAGAAATCAATAGTATACTCACTGTGGTTGAAAGACACACATGATCACTACAGTGTTGTACAAACTCAAATATGCCAGCGTCGTAACAAGTCAATTGCAGTCCCTGGTCTGTGGTAGATGCGAGCAATTTGGTCTTCACCTTTCTGCTCAGTCTTAAATGCACTTTTGGCATTTCATTTATCTTTTCTGATGTTGATGCTATCTTCTTTGTTGTGTTTAACACGGTTTGCAAACTACAATTGTACATTTTTAACATTTTCCCACTCGTTGAATCAAATATGTGCGCCTCACACTCATGAGAGTATTTGTTTCCACCATAGAATGTACACAAAGCACTCCATATTGACAATATTAAAAAAATAATAATAATTGTAGGAATTTTTCAAGTTTTATTAAAATGAAAAACTGAAAAATCACATGGCAATAACTATATTTAACTCAGGTGCTGTCCATTTGTTTTCTTTGGCTGGTCCCTGAGATGGTTCTACACCTTCTCTGGAGTCCAGCTGTGTTTAATTATATTGACTTGGAAAGGCACACACCTACCTGCCTATATAAGAACTTAACAGCATGTAGTGCATGTCAAAAGCGAATGAGAATCTTGAGGTTGAAGGAACTGCCAGAGAGCTCAAAGTATTGTGGCAAAGCACAGATCTGGCCAAGGTTACCAAAGAATTTCTGCTGCACTTAAGGTTCCGAAGAGCACAGTAGCTTCTATAATCCTTAAAGGGAAGAAATTTGGGATGACCTGGACTCTTCCTGCAGCTGACTGGTCGGCTAAACGGAGCAATCAGGGGAGAAGAGCTTTGCTGAGAGTGGTAAAGAAGAACCCGAAGATCACTGTGGCTGAAGTCCAGAGAGGCAGTGGGAGATGGAAGAAAGTGCTACAAAGTCAAACATCACTACAGCCCTCCCAGTCAGGGGTTTATGGCAGAGTGGCCCGACGGAAGTCTCTCCTTAGTGCCAGACACATGAAAGCCCACACACGCACAAATAATGCCAAATAAGAGTCTGGTATGATGAAACAAAGACGTTCTAAGCGGTATGTGTGGCGATAACCAAGCATTATATAGCCAAATACTGCAGAGAAGCTTCTCTTTTATATTAAAAAAGAAAATAACCTCCTCCTCCTGAGAAATAAGCAGTGGTGTGACATAATGTATCACTTCAGTTGTCCTGACAATTTTTTTGTTTTTTAGAACATGAATGCCTTGTGTTACAGGCTGCATTTAAGTGAAATACAGTGGGGCAAAAATGTATTAAGTTCTCCCACTTAAAAAGATGAGAGAGGCCTGTAATTTTCATCATAGGTAGAACTTACCTATGAAAGACAGAATGAGGAAAAAAATCCACTTTTTAAAGAATTTATCAGCAAATTATGGTGGAAAATAAGTAATTGGTCACCTACAAACAAGCAACATTTCTGGCTCTCACAGACCTGTAACTTCTTTAAGAGGCTCCTCTGTCCTCCACTCGTTACCTGTATTAATGGCACCTGTTTTAACTCATCAGTATAAGAGACACTTATCCACAACCTCAAACAGTCACACTTCAAACTCCACTATGTCCAATACCAAAGAGCTGTCAAAAGGATACAAGAAACAAAATTGTAGACCTGCACCAGGCTGGGAAGACTGAATCTGCAATAGGTAAGCTGCTTTGTGTGAAATAACTAAACTGTGGGAGCAATTATTAGCAAATGGATACAAGACCACTGATAATCTCCCTCGTTCTGGGGCGCCACGCAAGATCTCACTCCGTGGGGTTAAAATTATCACTTGAACGGTGAGCAGAAATCCCAGAACCTCACGGGGGGGACCTAGTGAATGACTTGCAGAGCGCTGGTACCAAAGTAAAAAAGACTACCATCAGGAAAACACTACGCAGCCAGGGGCTCAAATCATGCAGTGCCAGACATGTCCCTCTGCTTAAGCCAGTACATGTCCAGGCCCATCTGAAGTTTTCTAGAGAGCATTTGGATGATCCAGAAGAGGATTGGGAGAATGTCAGATGAAACCAAAATAGAACTTCCATCCATTGGTAAAAACTCAACTTGTTGTGTTTGGAGGAGAAAGAATGCTGAATTGCATCCAAAGAACAGCATACCAACTGTGAAGCATGGGGGGGGGGGATTTTGAGTTTTGAGTGAAAACCTCCTTCCATCAGCAAGGACATTGAAGATTAAACGTGTCTGGGTCTTTCAGCATGACAATGATCCCAAACACACCACCCGCAACGAAGGGAGTGGCTTCGTAAGCAGCATTTCAAGGTCCTGGAGTGGCCTAGCCGGTCTCCAGTTCTCAACCCCATAGAAAATCTATTCTAATGTAATACTTATCATTTTGTCTCTCATAGGTGAGGTATACTATGGTGAAAATTACAGGCCTCTCATCTTTTTAAGTGGGAGAACTTACACAATTGGTGCCTGACTGTATGTGGTAAGACTTAGGGCTGGGCGATTACGGAAACGTAATGATCAACATTATTTAGAGTGACAATGAAATTACGATTAATAAACATTATGTATAACTTAATAGAACCAGAAAATAAATTGGTAACAGGTAGAGTAATTGTATATCAAAAGAACGAATAAAAAGGAATACATCCATTGCTAAAAAATATTGGCACGCCTGGATCGACTGTATTGTCTATTGAGAGTATTTGTTTAAAAAAAATCCTGTCAATATTCTGGCATTAGCAAATAGAAATAATGTTCCTGATCCCAGTTAACCTAAAACAGGAACATTTTAGTCTGATGACATGTCAGATAGTCGGGGGAGAAAGCATTTGTTATTCAAATCCATGACTGTATCCGCTGTACATGCCGTGGTTTGTTGGGGGTAGTGTCCGATGCATGCATGGAGCTCCGTATTACAGAAGTCTTAAAAAAAGACAAGAAAGTTGGAAATACAACTTTATTGAACTCGTTTTTCCAGAGTAGAAAGAATATATACCTTTTAGTTTTGTTATATTGTCTGTGTTACAAAGGCCTTTGTGTGCAAATATTTATTTGAAGGTAAATCGGAGGGATTTACCTTGTGATCTAATGCTAAAGTTAGCCCTTCAATAGGATTTTCCATTGACTAGCATAAGCTGGCGATTTCTAAAACAATGTCTTGTATTTAAATATTCAATGTGGGTAATGTAATTATTTTTGTTGTTTTTAGTTTTACATTAAACTCCAACTGGGTTGTCAATAAACACCTTAAAGTAAACTCATGGAGGGCAGAAGAACATGAATCACACGCTTACTACAAGCAACATGGTGTGCGTTTACAACGCAGGAACTTGCATACACAACCGGTGCTGCGGCACATTTTTCTACGATTGCGTTTTCATGATCTTGAGAAGCCAAAATTTAAATCCCGATTAAATTTGGATTAATCACTCAACCCTATGACTGCTAGAAAAACAATGCAGTTGCATGTTTAAATGTCAGTAACAAATTATTAAATCCTAGTTTTTTGATTTAAGATTAGATTAAAGAACAAAACCAGCCCAGCCTTAGCCCTTATTGATGCCTGGTACTCACTGCACTTCAGTAAATAAACTTCCCCAGCCACTAAATGTGGAAATACAGTAGTAAAGTTCTTGCTCACCATCGAACATAGTCCACGTCTGAATCCAAAATGGTCTTACTGCTGCTTTTCCCTCTTAAGACGAGTCCGAGGCTTTACCTCAACCTGCTGGAGCTGGAGTACAGCGGCGACGTGACTCAGAACCAGGCCGAGATCATGGCCTGCTTCGACCGGGCCCTGAAGAGCCACATGGACACGGAGTCGCGCCTCCTCTTCGCCCAACGCAAAGTGGAATTCCTCGAGGACTTTGGCAGCGACATCCATGCGTGAGTTTGTAGCAAATGTCCTAAAGTTACTGTATCTTAGGCTCGCTTTACACGGTGTATTTAAAAGTCAGGTGAGAGGCAGAGTACACCCTGAACGGGTTGCTAGCCACTCACATGGCACACATAAACCACCATTCACACTCACATTCACACCAACAGGCAATTTAGTCGTCAATTAACGGACCATGGATGTTTTTGGGATGTGGGAGGAAACTGGATTACCTGGAGAAAACCCACGCTGGCACGGGGAGAACATGCAAACTCCACACAGGCGGGGCCGGCATTTGAAACCCGGTCCTCAGAACTGTGAGGCAGATGTGCTAATCAGTCGTTCACCGTGCTGACTTGAAATGTTAATGGGTATATAATTGGATGTAGGCACTTGGACCTGCAGTTTAAATCAAGCCTTGTGTGTTTTTAGGCTGGTAGCTGCTTACGAAGAACTACAGAACCTGCAGAAGGAAGTTGATGCATCAAAGAGTAAGGCGGAGAACGGCTACGACAGCTCTCAGGAACCCGATGCCAAGCGGCTGCGCATGGACGACGGCTCAATGGGGGCCGCTGCCGGGACGGACATGCAAGCAAACAGCGCGTACAATTACAACAACTGGTACCAGGTGAGTTTTTACAGTTGTTTTGACCGCTGTGCTGTGACAGATCAAGTGTATTGTGGAAAAAATTATCCATTTTCATTTTTGCAGTGTACGAATTTAATTAATTCTGTGACTAGCTCGCATCTCAAATCCCTTCCCAATTCAAAAAAATTTTGATATATTTTTAATGAGAAAATTAGCACGCTGCAGTACTGTACTTTATAAGAAGATACAGTAATAAATAGAATGTTTAGGATAAATAATATACGTGTATTCACGCAGACGACGGTCACAACTGCTCATTAAGCTGCAGTAATAGTCATTTTTTTGCAGATGATAGATATACGCCTGTGATACTGTTCAAGATGGTCAATGGTGATTTGCATTAAGATAGTGGACTTTTTAATACAAAAATGTGAGTAAATTGAGACTAGCTCATCATTATCTCAGTATCTATGTGTGACAGTTTTTTGGAGTGTTGTGCTGGGAGATCTTTCTCATATGTGCCTCGGTTTAAAGGTTGGGAAACACTGGTCTACCTTGTATTTAAACTTTTTCCATCTTCTCCTTTTCAGCAACAGTATGGCGCCTGGAGCCAAAACTCGTGGGGCCAGTACAACCAATACGCCCAGTATAACCAGTACTACCCTCCTCCTCCGACATGATGGACGCAACCGTGATCTCAGTCTCTCATTGGAGAATGTGTCTTAGCTTTTCAAATTAAAAGACAACGAGCGCCACTGTTCCAAATTTTGTGTTTTGGATAGTTTGAATCGAGCTAATTATTTCAAATACTTTGTAGCTCCTGTTTGGCGATATAAAAGTATACACATTGATGGCGTCAGGCTGAAACCTCTCATGTCCAAATTTGGTCAGTCTTTTTTTTTTTTTTTTTTTTTTAAAAACAAATTGATACTATAGGGAAGTTCCCACGTTGGTCTGTCATTTTTTACAAGTTATTGACCAATATTAAGTGTTGAAAATGGCATGCTCTCTTTGACAATGCAATGTTTATGGCTCAACAAATGTTTTTTTTTTTTTGGTTTCATGAAAAGTGATGGTTTTGGAGATACGAGGATTCCTCCCTGACGCCAGCGTCATGATGCATGTTGTTTGTAAAGACCGGCTTACTTGCACCCCCACCCACCCCTGTGCTCTAGATGGGAAGGCTTTGTTTTTCATTCCCCCTGTGGGTCTCTAAATTTAAAGAATTTTTGTTTCAATAAACCCCAAATGAAGAGTCCCTGTTTTATCTTTTGTCTTGACTTGATTTCATAATAAACAGATTATCCTAATTTTTCCCTGCTCCATTTATAACCCTTGTCATACATAACTATTATCATGAAGTCAATTTTTCATAAAGTAAAGCACATTTGTATGCGCCATACATTTTAAAACTAATTAAAAGTCACCTAGTATTACCAATGAATTAAAAAGGGTAACTAAATGTAACCTTTAATTTTGAATAGTAACTTCAAAATACTCGGATGTGGGAAGGGCAAGTGGCCATTGACAAACGTCGGTACATCCACCATATTGGGTAGGGCAAATACAAAGGTTTCAGGACTTATACTTTGCCACATCCAATATGGCAGCAACGCATAGGCGTGGCTACGTCTATCCTATGTCAGTTCACACGCGCCTTACGTAAAGAACGTATAACAGCACATGCGCAGTGTGGTACCCTGTGCCGTCCTTTTCTATGCTGCGCGTCTAAAGACTAGCATCAAAACGAGGTAAGGCCTGTACAAACCGAGTGGCAAAAGTCCGTTTAGCCCGTCGTCTGCTGTTATCACGTGTCGTAAATGCACCTAAAGCACAGTTGAGCACGTTAGCTAAACGTTTAATTGAACACACCGATGATAATTTGTGTTTCGGCTCCTCTTTTTCTTCCCGCATGTCCCTCGTTGAGTTAGCTTAGCATTAGCTTCACAGCAACAACTCCACGACTTGTCTCGCTCCCTGCCCCGAAAAGTGTTTATTTTCTCGGTTTCGCTAGTGATTTAAGGCGGAAAGTTTGGGTTTATTTTCCCCAACGAACCCGAGTGAGCTTCGGCAACGTGACAATTTTACAGGGTTAACTCTTCAAAAGTGATTTCCTGGTGTATCAGTGTAGCGTTTTTCTCCTTGGTTATACAGTACTTTTTTTGTGTGAAAAAGACCAACATATATATATCTCCAATTTGTTACAAATTATTAAATATTTTGGGGTAATTTGCGATACAGCAACAGTGTTTTGCTTCCAAACCAACTTTCCCCTACAATTTATCTCACTTTATACGTCCCTAGGCTTACTTAAAATATGGCACAAATATGAAATGCAAATAACATTGTAAGGTTAGTTGATCTTCCTAGCATTTTATTTCTTAAATGTATGTAATATTAGTGAATTTTTATTCCTTAATATTTTTACTTAATTGTAGCTGTGATAACTATCATCCAGGTCATATAATTGTTTGAAAGAATTTGTAAATTGTTTGTTTAAATGGAGTATTCCTTTGTTAGCATCAACATGCAGCTCTTCCTGCGTGCCCAGAACACTCACACCCTTGAGTTGACCGGACAGGAGACTGTGGGCCAGATTAAGGTCATTGAAATTTAAAGAAATTATTTTAAGTAAGCAAGCCAGAGTGGAGTTTGAGCATTTGTTTGTTTTTCCACCCCTCAGGCTCATGTCCAGGCTCTGGAGGGTCTCCTGGTGGAGGATCAGGTGGTGCTGCTTGCAGGTTGCCCGCTGGAGGACGATGCTTCGTTGGCATCGTGCGGCATCTCTGAGCACTGCACCTTGGAGGTTGCCGGCAGGCTTCTGGGAGGTCAGTGTTGCATTATTCTACGGTACTTTATATCATTTGGAATGAACCACAGTATAGCGCGCGTTCACTGTACATCCTCATGTGTTGTGGCATTTCCCAGTCACTGACTTGACCTTTTTACACCATCCAGTATTCAAGTGAGTTTCCCCCCTCTCCCGTCTAGGTAAGGTCCACGGTTCTCTAGCTCGTGCTGGAAAAGTGAGGGGCCAGACCCCCAAGGTGAGGATTGTTTCCTGAATGTACATCACTTTAATTGTATTAACCACCTCCAACATTCAAAGCTCTTTACTTTTCACTGTTCTTAACATAAAATATGATGAATTTCAATGTGAGTTTGTAATATAAAACATGTTTCTTTATTTATTAACTGCTTTTCAATTTAGAAAATTTGCAGATTTATTCATATTCAAGGGACCCAAGGATGATTAACAAAAAATGTGATCTTTTAGCAATCTAATTTGTTACAGAAATCACTGCACGTTGACTCGTTACAGCCGAAACACTGATTGTTCCGAATATTGGGAAAAAAAATCAATCCGGCGTCTGAAATTACTGGCGCGTCCACATTGCGCAGCTGCTTGGTGCAGGCTATTTTATTATGCCGCCCGGCTGCCAAGCCGCAGAGGCGAAAGTTCTCGTTGTCAATGCATTGTAAGTCACTGATCATCGCCTCCATGGTAGAGAATAAGCTTACCACGCTTCTTACAAAAGTGCCACGAAGGGAGGGCGAGTGGATAGGCGATGTCAAAGATGCCGTCAATGCTAATTGCTAAACTATCGTGACACAGAACACCGCATCTGAACCGGAAATTAATTCTGTCACTTCAGAACGTGGGCATGTTAAAAGTATATTGTTGTTGTTAGTAAATATTTGTAATGTAAGATAACCTTTATTAGTCCCACAATGGGGACATTTGCATTGTTTTAGCAGCAATTGTTCCTATAGGAAATATAAATATGTAATATAGCATTGAAGAGAAGATGTAATTACATTTCTTCTTACATGTATTTGTACAAGTAGTACATTGCACAAAATGGAAATCTCATGTACTCGTACTTTGATTCAGGCTGCAACGGCGTCCACCGTTAAAAGGTTGATGTACTAAAAACATTAAAATGACAAATGTTGAAGCCATAATTTGTTAACGATTGTGATTGTCGCACAGAAATGTTCTTGACAAAATATGGAAATTCAGAAAAATTTGGACAAATTGTTCTGGAAGTGAATTTTTATAGGTTGGCAGCTCTGTATATCTTTCTGTCTGACAATTTTCAAATTTACCGTCCAACACAAAAAATACAAATATATAGTAAAGAACGTTTCTAGATTAATATGTCAAGTTATAGTTATTTGCATTCCTGAACAGAAATAAAATATGTTAGGTTGACATGTAGGTATGTGAATTTGGCTTGAAATTGCCCAGGTTTTCTTCTAAATGGTTAAATATAGTGTAGTGATTGCAAAAATATTTTGGATTAAATGACATAATTACTATAATTTGACATTTTAGTCATGATTTTTTTTTTTTTGTAAAACTGTAAATATAAAAACGCTTACTGATATTTTAACAAAAGATTGTATGCTAGTATGAGGCAAAATTTGGGTATAAAAAGGTTTGAAATTACTCAAACTTTGTTTAAAATGGTAAAATGAAGCCTGCTGAAATTGAGTGCATACAAGTAGCTCATGATTGTCTTAAATGAAGACTAATCATCGTTAATGGCACTCAAGCGTTAAATCTACAGACCTAAAAAAACAATTTTTTTAGTTTTTTCTTTGGAAAGAACGTCTTTAATCACACTGGGAATGCTTTTACGTAGTCAAAAATATTAGGGGGAAATGTGTTATTGTAAGCCCGCAGTATTTGGATATGTCTTAAACGTGATGGTTAGGGACAACTTTACAAGTCTTGCATTTATTTGCCAGGTTGACAAGCAGGAGAAGAAGAAGAAGAAGACTGGCCGCGCCAAGCGTCGCATCCAGTACAACCGACGCTTCGTCAACGTGGTGCCCACATTTGGCAAGAAGAAGGGACCCAACGCCAACTCCTAGAGTGTGCGATGACCATACCGAGCCATTTTAGCAGAGTTCAAATGCTTTCCTGCTGTTAATAAAACATTTAATTCTGCACATAGTAGTAGCGCGTCTTTATTAGTAAAATTAGGTTAAACTGCTTGAATATTTGAATCTAAATGCTAATGTGGCTAAAAATCGATAGGTATCACACAAATGTGAGTGCAGCGTAAACTCACTGATCTTGTCAGTCAGTTTGATGTCTTTGAAGGGCACAGATTTGTGATGTACACACACCCTCGTCTGCCCAAAACACTCGCTGTTCATCTGAACTACATCAAAAGCACTGACAAATATGGTATATTACATGCACAAAACTAAGTTTTCTAAGTATCTTCGCGTGTCCCTTTTCAATAAGCAAAATCAATTGCTGACAGCAGCCAGAGGAGTAATGTGGAGGGAGCACACAAAAAAATGTTTTAAAGCATGTTTAGTCAAGTCAACCTTAATGTGTGTAAAATAATGAGAGGAAAAACAACAGAAGTCTTGTCTGTAAGTTATATTTTACGCAAGCAAAAAGATTTTCCCCAAAAGTAGGGCATTACATTTTGACAACATAAAAAGGAACAAAACGGTTACACATTTGGGATTCCTGTAAAACAACATACAATGCACAGAAAAATGGAAAAAAAAAAAAACCACAACTTTTTTTTTTTTTGGGTGAACTTCCCAGTTTTCCTTCTTTAATCCACAGCCACCAGCTCCACCTCAAAGATCAGCTTGGCGTTGGGTGGAATTCTGAAAGTCAGAGTTAAGGAGCAGGTGGACAGTAAAAACAAGGCAAATTGAAGCGACTGAGTCAGGACCCTTAAAATCCATCTAAATAAAATTAAAAAAAAAAGATACTTGGAGTCGGGGAGGCCCTTTTTCCCGTACGCCCACTCTGGTTCGATCTCCAGGCGGGCCGTCTCCCCTTTGCTCATGGTCAACAGGCCCTCGTCCCACTGCGGGAGGGCGACAGATGGCGTTAACTCCACATGGGGAGCAAAAGAAGTCGAATAATGGACGTACCCCTCGGATGACTCGACCCAAGCCCACTTTGAAGCTCAGCGGCTTGGTTTGCCTTTTCTTTCTGGCCGCTGCAGAGATCAGAGTCAGTCATTTTCGTCATCATCAAAATGGAAACAGTGGTTCATCAAATTTAATTGCCCAATGGTGTGACCCTGTAATTCAGTATTTTGAGAACAAATTGTGTTGGGACCTTATTGGTTCGACTGCATTCTCTATATAAAACCGAGGCCTGTTTTGGCTACGCCAAGCACCTGAAGGAATGTTGGTGTCAAAGATGGTCCCATCCTCCAACGTCCCGGTATACCAGCAGCTCACTGTGTCTCCTTTCTTCGGGAAGTTTGTCTTGTCGCCTTTTTTCAGCGTCGATTTGGTGAACCTGGGCGGACCCTGAGGGTAAGCAACATTTGCAATTATTAGGAGTATTGTACAAAAAAATAAAATACGAGCCGCCAAGTGCTCGGTCTTTACCTCGTCCACAACTTCCGCCTTGAGCTCTTTGGGCTTGTCGTCGATTTTAACGGCTTTCATCTGCTTCGTCGCTTCTTCCACGGGCTCTGTGCCTTTAAATCGCTACAAAACAGCAGTGTGATCATTTATTCGCTCATTTCCTTTCATTTCAAGCACGGTGTTTAACACGTTTGCATCACAGTTCTGAGGTTCTGGGTGTCATCACTAGAAAAGGTAAGAATTATACTTTTTAGTCCACTACTTAAAACAATCTCAACAGTGCGTTTTTAATTCAGACAATGAACGGTTATTGTGAGCTGTAACATGGCAAAACCCCCATCAAACTTATAATAACTTTCAGGGATGTCAATTAGTTCCCAAAAATTGTGGAGATTCATTGAAAACTCAAAATGTGTCCACATGTGCCCTGTGATTGGTTGGAGACCAGTCCTGGGGTTATTCTGCCTCTCGTCCTTGTAGCCCCTCTCACATGCACAATATGAATACATGTTTAATTCACCTGCATCTACTGAAGATAAAGACAAACCAGCTAACCAATTTGTTGCTCAAACCCCCATAACAGTGTTTGTAATTCAGCTAATAGTTGTGACTATGTAATGTACTTATCCAGCATTGCTTAATTAAATCTCAATGTGGAGACTGCGTCATTATGACGTCACTCACTTTGCTGGCAAATAGCTCGTTGTAGGCAACAACGAGCTGCTCCTTCTTTGCTGTCTTGGCCACATTCTTGATATTTCCCAGCAATTTGTGCTCGTTGAGGAACTGAAACACAGAATGGGAATGTTATTACGTGAAACCGCATGAGGTTGTATATGTGACGTAAAGGAGCCACTTTGTTTGCAAACACTGATTACCGCCTCGTGGGGCTACATCGCGCGAAAGGCATATTCCCACCAAAGTGCACGTTTCAAAATGACAACAGCGGCTTCGAGATACTCCGTTGACAACGTACCGAATGCGCCGCATTGTCCTGAATGAACTTTATCAGGTCTTTTTTGGGCAAATCGTCACTTTTGAGCTGCTCATCGCTCCACTCTCGCGCTGGTTCGTCCGCCATTTTGAGTGGACCGCTGACGACCTATGACCTCGGTCAGGCATGTAAAAACGAAAACACGTAAAAAAATCATTGTTCTAGATGTCACATTTGTTATTATAGAAATACTCATATTGATGCGCTATATGTATTTAGAAATGAAAAAAGGAAATAATTATAAATGAGTAAAATCGGGGAGCGAGGAAGTAAATAAAGATGGCTGAAATGCTGTCGCTGCCATCTAGTGGCTAATTGTAATCCGACTCGAACTTTTCTCTTCTATAAATTTTGATTAAAAAAAATCCTTTCTCGAATTTTTTTTCTCTCGATAATTGTTTTATTATTTAAAAAATATTTTAAAATAATTTTCGAGGAAGTGTACTTTCGGGAGAATTTATTTTGTTCAATAATAAAAAAAATAGTAATAAAGAAAACGTTTAAGCAACGTTTTTCAAGAAGGCTGATTTATTTTTGTGAAAATTGTTTAATTTTTTTGTTTCCCCTGTTCAGTAATTAATATTCTGTTTTTCAAGTAGTATTTCCTTTTCAAGAAATTAAGATTCTCGAGATACAAAATATTTTTAATATACTTTTATTTTTTAAGAATAATGTATCTTAGATTTCTTTTCTCTATTTTCTATTTTTTAAGAAAAAAAAGTAACATAACAAAAGCAACACCCCGTCACGCACACACACAAAATAAAGAAATAAAAAAAAATACCACAATCCTTGCTATCCATCTTGTACAAATTTAGAGACGAATCTCGGATTTGATATTAGGGGTTCTGCTGTATAGCTGACTGACCGTTATTATGTGTCCCTGTTGTTGCCTGGTGGAAAAGATTTAAAAATAAAATTTAAAAAAAACTAGCTTTTGAGGATAAAATCATGTTCAATCCAAAAATTGTATTCATAAAATAATTTTAAATTTGTCATCAATATTGTGCCTTGCGATTGGCTGGCAACCAGTTCAAGGGTGGACCCCGCCTCCTGCCCGATGATAGCTGGGATGAGCTCCAGCATGCCTGCGACCCGTGTGAGGAGAAGCGGCTCAGAAAATGGATGGATGGATGGATCAATATTGTGCGGTTGAAGTTGTAGTTTCCCCTAATGCGGTTACATTTTAACGCCACACGGGGGCAATATGCGCACGCTACTGACAGGCTGCACGGAAGAAGAAAAAAGTTTCATTATAAAGAAATGGCAATATGCTTTGACATGAGGGAAAATTAATACTCAACAAAAGTGTATCATACAAAAAACGTAGATAGACAAATTTCTTTAAAAAAAAAAGTTTAAGTTGTGCTTATGCGCTAATGAGTCAACCATGTATGTGGGTGTTGTGTTGTATTGCTGAAGGCAAAATTTCACACCTTGGATGCAAGTTGATGTACTGTACTGTATTGTATATGTAAAATAAATAGATCACAAATAGATCATCTTTATCACCCTTCTACCAATATACTATTTCCCCTCTGGATGTGTACAAACCATCCAAGTCTGCTCTCTCTAGCTTTGTCTCCAAAACATCGAACCTTGCCCCCCCCTGATGAGCTCATGTATAATCCTATGAAACCTGGTCACTCCTAGAGAGAACCTCAACATCTTCGTTTCCGCCACCTCCAGCTCTGCTTCCTGTTGCCTCTTCAGTGCCACTGTCTCTAATCCATACATCATGGCTGAGCCTCACCACTGTCTTATAAACTTTGCCCTTCATCCTAGCAGACACTCTTCTGTCACATAACGCACCTGACACCTTCCTCCACCTGTTCCGACCTGCTTGGACTCTTTGCTTCACTTCCTGACCTCACTCACCATTGCTCTGGACTGTTGACCCCAAGTATTTAAAGTCCTCCACCCTCGCTATCTCTTCTCCGTGTAGCCTCAACTTCCCCCCTCCGCCTCTATCATTCATGCACATAAATACTGTCTTACTTTGGCTCATCTTCATTCCTCCCCTTTCCAGTGCATGCCTCCACCTTTCTGACTGTTAGCCGCTAAGACTGGAATCCCCGTGGACCGTGATGCAAACATCATGGCCCACGGAGATTCCGGTCTAAAGTCATCTGTCAGCCTATCCATCACCACCGCAAACAGGAAGGGGCTCAGGGCTGATCCCTGATGCAGTCCCACCTCCACCTTAAATTCCTCTGTCACACCTACAGCACACCTCACCGCTGTTCTGCTCCCCTCATAAATGTCCTGTACTATTCTAACATACTGTACTTCTCTGCCACTCGAGACTTCCACATGCAGCACAGCAGTTCCTCTCTGCACGTACTCTGTCATAGGCTTTCTCAATATCTACACACGACACAATGTCGCTCCTTCTGACCTTCTCTGACCTTCTCCATCAACACTCTCAAGGCCAATAATGCATCTGTGTTACTCTTTCTAGGCATGTAAAAGAACCTTAAAATCGACCCTGAAACACACGGGGAGCCAAGATTAGCGTTAGCATTGTTTTCACCATTCGTAAGCACGTCACCTCACGAAGACTCTGTTTTAGCATGAACATGGGCGGACACCGTTAAAGACTCTCCAGTTCACACTTGAATTCAACTTAAAATACCAAACATTTCCCAGTTAGCATTTCAACCTCGGACCTTATTTACATTGATTGCAATGAGCATTTCACTCTCCGAGATAATATATTAGCATTAGCAACCATAGGGAATCATCACACAGCCTCTCTCGTGTGTATACAAGCGAAAAAGAAAGAACAACTATCACGTAAGATTGAGACCATGTCTAAGAGAGGATCCACACTTTCTTCTACCAAAATACGTTTTTCCAACTAAAATGGGTACATTGAAATAGGAATGTTTAAGTGACATCAAAAGTTGTACCCCACCTGAGCAGGCTTCTTCCTGGTTCAAGTAACCCGAAAGATGTTAGTTAACAAGACGAGTCGAAAAAAAACATTTCATGCCATCGACTGCCGCATTCTTGTCAGAGCGCACGCAGGCAGCCTTGCAGAAACTGCCGTCTCTTTTCCGAGATTTCTCTTTCTTCGTGTTCTTCGCATCCTTCAACTTCAAAACAAAAAAAGCCATTCGAACGCGACATTCCCAACAAAGTCCACAATGGGAACGTGACTGCCATGACACTCGTTCCTCTGTCCTCGTCCCATCTTTTTATTATTCTATGCACTAACAGGCGAGATTATTCCTGTGAGGAGGAGGAAGAAAGAAAAAAAAGCCATGTGGAGGTGTTTCATAAATACTAAGCAGAATAAACATGTTTTCTTATCAGCAAGCCGCTTCGCTGATACATCTTACACGTCCTGCTGATGGAAACCAAGGGATGAAGATGGAATTCCAAAGCAATTTTCAATTACACAAAAACCCCTGTGTGTGTGTGTATGTGTATGTGTATGTGTGTGTGTGTTAGCACTTTTTAAAAATGGAGGCTCACAAATGGAATCCAATCTTGAGAGCGAACGCTGCATTCCAAGTTTTGACAAGACTGTGTTGGACAGGAAGGACTGCTTTGCATTTGACATCTTTAGAGGCTCACATATGAAACCTGCTTTCATATTTGCACTACGCCATGTTTCTTTGCTTTTCACTACGCTCACCTACCAAAACATTTGGTACACCTGTAAATTTGAGCAAGCTCCAATACACAAACTGTATTTAAAAAAATGGCCTAATGTGTGACTTTTTGTCATTAATTCACAAAAAAAGCAGCAAAAAAAAAAACCGAAAAAAAAACAACAACGATCATCATCATCACAATTCCTAGGTTTGTGCAGAGTTATGAGCATTTTTAGTTTAGCGGATGAGCCGCATGTCGTTACCCACTCATTTCTTTTAGCGTTATAAAAATCTGTTAGTGACACCACAAAAGGTAACAAATGTTCTTGAAGATGTGGATCACAAAATTGTTAGCAAAAGTACTGACAGTACATGGCAACAAAAAAGAAAAGAAAAGAAAATTGATAGCAAAAAGTGTTAATAAAAAGTGCTAACAGAAATGATAACAAAAGGGGAAGCAAAAGTGCTGACAAAAGTTGTAACAAATGCGTGCTCAAACAAAAGTGGCAAAAAAAAAGTGATTAAAAAAGTAACCAAAGTGGTATAACTAATGAGTAACAAAGTAACAAAGGCGGTAACAATACTGCTGGCAAAAGTGATAAGAAATGTAGTACTAAAAGTAGCAACAAAATTGATAACAAAAATGAGAACGATAACAAAAGTAGTAAGAAAGGTGACGAAAGTGCGTTGATCACAAAAGTGTGAACTAAAATAAATCACAAATGCGATAAAAGTGATAATGAAAAATGTAATTAAAGTGGTAACACAGGCGAGAACAAAAGTGGCAATAAAAGTAATAACAAAAACGATCACAGCTCAGGCAACAAAAGCGCCAACAAAAATGATAACATTTGGTAACCAAAGTAATAAAATGGGTAAAAAATACAGTGTGTTGACAAAAGTGAAACCAAAAGCGGTGACAAGATTAATAACAAGTGGCAACAAATTGATAATACAGGTGGAAACAAAGTGATAAAAGTGGCAACAGAAGCATCAACTAATGTGACAAGGAAATTGGTTAGAAAAGCAGAAAATGGCAACAAAAATGGGAACAAAAGTGATAAGATTTAACACGCGTGATGATTGATGACGTTTGAAGTCTAAGTATTGTCTGCGTAAACAAAACCATTGGAAAGAGTCATTTGCCATGAGAGTGACGGCAACGTGGGTCTCGCACGTCTGCCTGCTGACGGATCAAAGCGCGAGCGCCGGCAACTCCGCTGGCTTGAAATTCAGCTTTCTCACTTTTTTTGCTTTCTAATTTAGCAAAGAGACAGATGACAAGCAGGCCGCGGACAGCCGGCACGAGGACAGCCTTCTGTTGATTTTGGAGCTTTTTTCTTTTAACCACTCACCTTAAAAGGAAGAAAAAAGAAGAGCGACAACAAAAGTGGTAACAAAAGGGGTAGCATAAGTTGCCACAAAAGTGGTAGCAAATATGAAAACAAGTGACAACAACGGTGACCGTAAAACTGATAACAAATATGAAAACAACAGTGATAGTAGAAATGATAACTAAAGAGTTATCAAAAGTGAAAACAAGTGACAACTACGGTGATAGTAAAAAATTGCAGAGGGGTAACAAAAATGATAGCAAAAGTTTTGAATACAAAAGTGTTGTAATAACAAAAATGGATAGGAAAAGTGAAAATGACAAAATGGTAAGAAAACTAATGACAAAAAAAGTGGTAACAAAAATGTTAACTGTTACTCGGGTGCGTGCCGAGGACGCTTTGTGATGACTCGGAAGCTTTTCTTTTTTGTTGTTCTTCTTTTAAGGTGAACGACTTTCCCACCTTTTTTCTTGGCCTCAGAGCTTTGAAGCTGATTTGACGGCATGCGGCCGGGAGATTAGGCGCGTCAAGGCGGGCGTGGGCCCACAATGACATCGAAGATCTGGGGGCTCAAAACCTCCAAAGCCACTGCGGCTTACCGGGAAAAGAAGAGACCGCAAACCGCAGTTGGGGATTTTTCACCTGCTGCACCGCAGCTTAATGCTCCTCTTTGACAAAAGAGGAGCCAATGAACGTTGCCGTTCATTGGCTCAGAACTGCCGCAAGGGGTCCCCAGTGAGCACTGCCGAGTCCTTTTAATACAGCCGAACTGGGACAGATCAGAATTGGACAGGAAGTGGCAGCAAACTGTGGATACCAAGTGGTAAAACAGTTGCAACAAGTAATGGCAGAAAAATCGATAACAAAAGTGTTAGCAAACGTTAAACGTAGACAACAAATGTGATGGCAGAGGTTCAAAGAAAATTGTGAATAAACAAAAGTGCTAACAAAAATGGTAACAAAAGTGGCAAGACAAAGTGATAACAAAGTAGCAACCAAAGTCCCAAAAGTGGGAGCAAAATCAATAAAAGAAAAAGTATGTAAATAAGTGACAACAAAAGTACAGTAATAAGAAATGTGACAACACAAGTGGTAAAAAAAAGTGAGACATGAAAACAAAAGTGACACAACAAAGTGACAACAGGCGAAAACCAAAGTGATAGCAAAAAGGTAACAAATGTGATAAGACAAAATGCTACCAAAGTCTTAAAAGTGGTAACAAAAGTATTAACAAAAGCATGTAAATGATAACAAAAATACAGTACTAAGAAATGTGACAATAAAAGTGGTAAAAAAGTGATAGACATAACAAATGTGATACAAAAATTGTGACAACAGGCGAAACCAAAGTGATAACAAAAGTGATAGCAAAACAACAAAGTGGTAAGAAAAAGTGACAAAGGAGCAACCAATGTCCTAAAAGTGGTAACAAAAGTGATTTAAACAATTGACAGTAAGCGATAAAAGTGGTAACAAAAGCAGTAACCAAAAAGGGCAACAAATGTGATAAGAAGAGCAACCAAAGTCAGACCAAATTCGTAACTGAAGTGACAACAAAAATAGTAATGAAATTGGTAACAAAAGTGATGACTTAAGTGGTAACAAAGGGGAAACAACAGTGATAAGAAAAGCAGCAACCCAAGTCATAACAAATGTAACATAAAAAAAAAAAAAAAAAAGGTAAATGTGACAGCAAAAGAGGTAATGAAAAAAATGGAGAGTGGAAAAAAAAGTGGAAACAAGCGATAACAAAAGTGGTAAAAAAAAAAAAAAGTTGGAAGCAAAATGATAACAAAATTACAACAAGTAAGGCAACAAGTGTTATGATGACACATTGGTACCGAGTAGCCAGTGACAAACGTCTCCTACCGAGTGTCTCATCAACCCTTAAGAAAAGTTAGCCAAGGGAGTTGGGCTTGTGCGACAAAGAACTGGAAAAGTTCTTCTCATGCTGACCCGGAGCGAGGTTGGCCGGCGTTCATCGGCATTCCGCGGCGCGCCTCGCTGGCAAGTCCTTCGCTGGCCAGGAAAGCGGAAGGTTAAAATGGAGATGAGGCTTTGTTCCCTAATGAAGCTTATCTCACCTCTGCTGCCGCCATCTCGTTGCTCCCCAATAGACCCGCGTACCTCTGCGCAGCAAAGATGGCCAAATTCAGGGAGTTAAGCACTGCGTAATCAAAGTCGGAGAAAAACATGAGCCCCAATCGACGGGAAATGGGGCGGATGTGTCTACCACAGCAGGACGCACGGAAAAGTCTCAAGGACCCACGCTCGGAAATATTGAACGGGAAGTCGAACGTTTTGGTTTGGAGCCGCCATTTGGGGGTGAAATCCAGGGCTTGAACTCATACTATATTTCAATTTGGCTTTGACTGTGCCCTGGCTCAGCACAAAAAAACACGTTCAAAAGTCCATTAAAGTTACTGAATGGACTCCGTTGCTGTTTGTGAGCGCAGAAAGTTGACGGGGACATTTGTCGTTTTGACTTCCCCAGCTGAAGCGAACGCGATTGTCGGCAGCTTCCGACCCCGCGACCTTCCGCTTGTTGTTCTTGTACGGGTCCCCTTCGCCGCTTTCTCTAACAGCCACCAGATAACATGGGTTCTTCTTTGGCGCCGCGTGAAAAGAAAAAAAAAGTGAATGGAGCGTTTTATGTGTGCGCGGTGATGATAAAAAGCAATAGATTCTCTGCCTGAATGCTCGCTTTTTGAAAAAAAGAAACTAAAACCTTCAAAACCCAACACAACTCGTCACCTCGCTGCCCCTGTTTGGATCGCAGCTACGCTCCCTTCGCCGACTCATTTGGCACTTGGTGAGTAATGGCAGGTGCGGATCTGTGACGGGACGACTGCTGAGCTCCCGCAGAGACAGAAGGACGACCGCGCTCGCATGTGTCGACCTGGACAAGTGGGGAGCAATTGGCTAGTGACAGGAAGCGCAGCTTCCTCTGCTTTTTGTCACCGGTCTGTGTGAAGTGTACCGACACAGAATGGGGAGGAAAGCCACGGTTCTGTGCGTTCGGTACGGACTCGGAATGGGGAGAATGTCGCTGTTCTGTGTGAAAGCTACACGGAATGGACAACCCTCCCGGTCTGCTCGGCAACACTCGGGTAATTTGGGACAACGTTGTCGGAACGTCCTGTGAAAACTCAGGCGTTTAAAATCAAAGCACGTAGTAAAATAACAGTTTAACAGCACTTCTTAGTCCTCAAAGTGGCTTATGAGCAGTCATACTCCAACTATTTTGTGCTTGTTTATTGAGTGTGACTTTTAATAAGTCACCATGTGGCTCAAGATAGTGGCGAAACTTTGTTAATATAATGCATGTTTTTATTTTGAAGGTCTGACTTTTGATGGGATGTGTTACACAGATGTTGCCATGAGTGTTGCCGAGCAGGCCGAAAGGGTTATTGCTTTGAGTTGTTAATAAAAGCTTGCATTGTGGGATACGCCTTGCCATCTGTTAAGCCCTTTATCCACAATTTAGGAAATGCTTCGGATGAACCTGGGAAATGAATGGCTGAACCACTCTTTTTGTTTTTCTACGACAGCCGAGCGGATGTGAGTACATCCGCAACCGGAAAAAAATGTAGACAAAAAATATCATCGAAAACTCAATCGTATGAAAAGCAGTGCATACGAAAACCGAGATTCCGCTCTACAGGCAGGTTAGTCAATTTAGCCTAACCCTGCGGCCTTCAGGATTTCGGGATCCAGACCAGATTAGTCGATTCCCGATGTGGTGCTCTTGCTCCCCTGCGAGCTTAGTAATGGAGGATCTTCTTTGGTGAACTCCGGGAGCTCCAGGACTTGCAGAACAGCTCGCGGGCCCCTGGCTGGCAGGAAATGATTTATTCAGGACACCGGGCCGAGCGAGCGAGCGAGGTGCCAGGCGGGGTCGTCATTTAGGAGCGCTCGGTTTATGCGTAACGATGAGCCTCCATTAAATTTTCACGAGCCGCCCCCTCCGTGACGTCCCAGTCAGCCGGGACCACCACCTTCCCGCCCGACGGAGAGACACCGTGGTCCCGCATCACACAAACGGAGCTCCTCTCGTTGAATATTTCAACCAATTGCAGCCCATTAGCATCTCTCTTGTTCTTTAATATTGATGCTATGCTAATTCATCATTAATTGCCGGGGTGAGAGTCCCTGCGTGTCAGCGCAGTGCGTCGATGAAGCGATACTTATTTCCTGTTGCCAAAGTCAAAATAGGCCTGAGGTTAGAATGAATATAAAATGGGCGTGAAAATAATTTGAAAACCTAACACTGGCTTGAAATCCCACTTTGTAATCCTCACTTGAAACCCTAACGCAGGCTTGAATCCCTAACCGTAGTTTGGAACCCTACTTTGAAACCATTACACAGGCTTGACAACGTAACCCTGATTTGAAACCAAAATTTGAAACCCTTATCCTAAAATCCTAACTTGAAATCCTAACCCTTGTTTGAAACCCTAATCCTGTTTTGAAATCCTAACCCTTGTGTAAAACCCGAACCCTAAACCCAAACCAAGTGTTGAAACCCTAACCCTGACTTGAAACCCTACATTGAAATCCTTACCCTTGCAATTTTGAAACTTCCTGTTCCTGTCCTTCCTGAGCGCGAGCCGAAAACGAGTCCCCGCGGCTGCGTTACCACGGAGAGTATCAGACGAAGCTTCTGCGTGGCATAAAATCCGTCTGCCGGCAGATTAGCCAGACGCGAGCGACGCCTCGATCGCTCTGCTCCGTTCTCGCCGTACTTTGTTGTCCCAACTCACGTTCCAATTTGCTCGCCACCTGCTTGCCTACGGGGTGGAAAAAAATCAACATCTGATAGCGAGGCGACGAGTGCACTCTCTCTTTTGTCGCGTGTGTGAATATTTACCCGCGTGCTTTTGTCTTTTTGATTGTTTTTTTTAAACACACTTGCTCGTCGCCTGTTCTCCACACCGCACACACCGAACGGGCCTGGCTGGCATATCAAAGTGGCGACGTGGCACTGTAAACGAATGAGGCTGTCACGCCGCGAACAATCCGCATTCATCATGTCTTATCGGGCCTTCCTACACCGGCAGTATTCGGGACGCCAGGGCGGAAGGACTTAGCGTCCTTGTGAGGGTGGGGCGCCTCGGGTCGAGGTCAAACGATCGGGGGGGGGGGGGGGTGTTGGGGGTTGATAGTGGAGGAGCTCGCGCCTTATTCGGTGCCGTCTCCTCGATCCCCAGGTTTTTCCCTTCACGTGTGTCCAGGATGCTTTTCTGATCGCGTTTTGCTTGAGGGCTTATCATTTTGAGTGGTTTGCAAAACTTTATTGGGGTTAGGGTTGGAAATTAGGGCTTCGAGGCTGGTCTATGGTTTCAAACAAGGACTGGGATTTAAATGCAGGGTTTCAAGACAGGGTTGAGGTTTTAAAATAGGATTTTAAGCGTGATTGTGGTTTTAAAAAAGTCACCTCAAATTGGGGTTTCAATCTGGGTAAGGGTTACAAATTCAGGTTTCAAGACAGGGTAAGGGCTTTAAAAAAGTGTTGGGAGTTTAACATTAGGTTTGAAGCCAATGTTAGGGTTTCAAATTAGGGTTTCAAGTCTCGAATATGTGATCACACAAATGCTGGGTCTTAAATTTCAGTTTTCAATGGTTGGTTAGGGTCTTAAATGAGCAACGCAACACAGAGTTAGGGTTGTAATTCCAACAATTATTCTGCGTGGGTTTTTTGAGACATGACACTATGAGTGGTGTGAACGTGTTTTGGTGTGTCTTAGCGTCACGCACGCACGTGCGCATCTGACCATGAAAACACGTTTACACCCGACTGCTTCACCAGCGAGAAACAAGAAAACGGCGCAGAAGCGTGGTGGGAAATCAGACATTGAAAAGAAATCATCTCCGAGGCGCTCCCCTCAAATCCATTTTTAATTTCCCATCTCCCACCTGCGCTTGAATTATAAATCATACTGTACGTGCGCGAGTGCGCGCCGAGGTTAATACACACACAGAGCTGGCGTGAACAAAATGGCGACGACGCGTCTTGACTTGACCCGCACTTGAGTTCAACGTGGTTCTTGATTTGTTTGCATGGCGCTTGATCGTGATGCATGATCCACAAGTAAGGCCGGGTCCGCACGCACCGATAAATTGGGATGGTTTGAGCAAGTTAGGAAAAAGAAAAACAGATTAGCGCATGTTTCTGAAAGATTACCCTGAGTGTTTTTTTTCCTGCGCTGCGGAGTGCATAGAAAGTGATTTTTTTCCTCACGGATCTGCGAATTACACCCAAGCGGAAGTACGTAAGATTTGCTCAAGGACATTTTCAGAAATAGGAAGATAAATAAAAATGTACATGGTTGTTTCATTTCACACTTGATGGTGAGCTGGAGACAAATAATCATCGTAATGTACGATTTTCCGACTGTTATAAAGAAGGCAGACTACCCACTCCAACGCTATACCGCCCTGGTTAAAATCCACATTTCCATGATATTTCCCCTTTAACAGCGACGATATCAGTGATCACGATCAACGTTATTTGTTTGGGCATGGATCATGAGGACACGCTCCGCGACGGGCGACCTCCGCCAGCCTTAAAAGCGACATTACCATCAGATCGTCGCTGACTGACTGATAGGCGCGCCGCTCCGCTAATGCGTATTTAATCGCGCCGGCCATTACGATATTTCCAATTACACACGCTGGGCTCTCCTCGGAGGAAGCGCTGTGCGCTTTAATTTGATTCCGCTTAATTACTGTAAAGGTTATTTTAATTGTAGGCTGAGCGCTGCCGCTTTCCGGCTGCGAGGGGTTCTTTTTTTTAAAAATTTGGACAGGAAACATGGCCGCGAGACTGCGGTTGAGTAAATTAAGAAACTGGCGTCCGCGGAGATAACATTGTTCGACAACTTTAGGAAGGGCTTTTAGCGCAGTGGAACGCTCGTCATTGACGGCTTTTAGAAAAAAATGTCCAACAGTGAACCCGCCGTATAGCGCCTGAAAATCGGCCATATAGAGAGACCATATAAATAAACTTCATATCTTTTCTAGTTCTACCCATACTACACACTTTAAACACATCCACACTTATTAAAACATACTTAAACTAATTTTTAAAAAAAAACATTACAGTAAGTACACTGTTAAAAATCCATAGAAAAACCATTGCTTAAAATACGACGATAATCGAGGGTGTGAACGATTAGCCACGATCTGAACGAAAAAAAAAATCAATGCAACTGCTGCAACTGATCCTGAATGTTGCTGTTCCAGTTCTTACTGGTACCAGGAAACTGGACCACATCACATTGGTCCAAAAATCTTAACACAAGCTTCTTGGGAGTCAAATGTACAGTATTTTAATTTTATCTACAAAGCAAAATCCGAATGGTCTTAAACCTAAAAATATTCAAGACCTTTTATTTAGTTCCCTATGAGACTCAGAAAGACGTGAATTCTTGCAAACATATGATTTCTTGCCTATGGCTTGCAAATTGACAATCCAACTGCAGTTCCAATTTGAGAAGCTTCATTGCTGTTACATTGAGCCAACGCATAGTACAATTACCGCTACCCACGGCAAATTCCTCGCGACAGGAGCTCAACTTCACGTTGTTCAAAGGCTTCAAGCGAAGACTATGATGTTCAACAACCTGAAGTCAGTATGGGCAAAGCGTCATCATTGGCCTCGTTGGAGTGTGATGGCCATAAAGCTTCTCAAACTGGCACTTAAATGCAGTCAGGGACAGAAAAGGTGCAATTTTGCAAAACTGCTCCAGTGTCAATTGGCAAGCCATGGGCACAGGAATGATATGCTTACAAAAACTGCAAAGCCCAAACTGTCCTATGCTGATGGCACAGACAGACACACAGCTTTATCCAGCGTCTCGGTGTATCCGGGTTAGTTTTGGAAACATTTGCCTTCAGTGTTTTTGAGACAAAGTCGTACTTATAACTTTATGAGGGATTCAAATGGCTACTCAGAGCTTAGAGCCTGCACTAAAATAACCCATTTTAGGAAACAGAATAAAAAAAAAAAAAAAAAAAAATGGTTTTAGGAAACGGAACCAAGAAAATCCTTTCAACCTCTTGGACGAGTCAAATTGTTCCCGTTAGATTTGGAAGAGGTCAAATGACATGAAATGATTATATATTCTCCTCCTCAGAGTTGCTGGTGAACGGCACCGATCCCAGGCGACTGAGCGGGAAGCGAGGTACACTTTGGACTGGTTGCCAGCCAATCGCATTTGTGGACGGCCATGTGCCCTTAACACATCTGCCAAGCCAGGATCTAAAGGAACTGTTACATTCACCTGAGCGTGCAATGCTGCAACAAAACATGACGGTTTGTGATTCCAACCGACTGAGCTGCCGGAGACATAAGAGTCAATCATTGGCTTGATTTTTTTCCTAAAATGACTTACAGAATTATTTGATTGCGTTTACTGCGGCATTGCACCCAACAAGCATCCACACGCTGGGCCAGCACGGCTAACGCTAACTAATGAACCCTAACCCTGCTAGCCTCAACATGAGCAGATTACCAACATTCATAACCTAAATTCGAATATGTGTTGCGTGAAATTGTAATCATTTATTCCCATCAGTCCATTCTCTTCATTTTGTAGCATTTCTGTTGGTTGCACTGCTTCCATTAAGGCAATGCAAAGCAAAGTTTACTGGTAGAGCCCCATTGGTACACAAGGCAATTCAGAGTTCTTTACAGCAACATAAAATTATAAGAAGGCAAATAACATCATTCCATCAAACATCACAATAATAATTAATTAAATTGAGAGTGAGCAGTACAGATTTGAAATACTTTCAGTTTTCATATCGACAGCTAAATAAAACTGTTGTCAGCCTGCAATTGAACATAATCAGTTGAGGCCCGTCTCACATCTTCTGAATTTTAGCAGCGTAAAACTGAAACGCAGCCTCACCGTGGTTCATCCTGACACTGGGCACCAGCAGCAGACCGGTCCCTGAAGTTCTCAGACCACTAGAAGGCACACACAGATGGCTCTAAAATGACAGCGATGACAGAGCTGTTTTGAAGTCTCAGTGTCTGTAAATGTTAGATTACAGCCTCTACGTGTTGCCAATGCGAATCTAATCTTCCGAGGGCCTTCAGACTCAGTTGTGCTGGCCAACGTAACTTTCATTAGAAATGAAACCCATGAGATTTCAAATTCGCCTCCGAGGGCCAGCAAGCTCGTCGGTCGAAACTCGACCAGCAAAACACATCTATAGCAACCTGCACACATTAATACATTTAATAATCAGCATAATTTGGTGACTGTGACTTATTTTCAATAGTTTATCCTTTGTCCTGTTGATCGGTGAAGATTGATTCTAAACAGCTCAAAATGATGTACATGGTGTTGTGTTTTTGTATTGCATTGATGGTTTCTATAATTGCGACATTATTAGTTATTAGTATTAAGAAGTGCAAGGCCCACCGCTGCACGCGTTCCTTCTGACAGTCTGAGCGTATTTGCCATGACAAGTGGCAGATGTTAACGCCACGCCACGCTTGTAAAGTCGGCTTGTCATGGCGCCGAGGCCAACCCCGGGGCCCCGCAGGAGCACCTTGAACTTGCACCTCGCAATATTTGCCAAACGAGATTAGAGGCGTTTAATTAGACAGAAAGCTAATAAAGCTATTAAATTAGTCACTGGTGCGGGGCGACAGCGGCGGCGAGGAATCCCAGTAATTAACCCGTGCCGCTCGCGAGTGTTCACGGCACAGCTTGTCATTTTAGCGCTGAGGCTCGCCGCCGCAATGACCCAAGACGTCCTGACCTTGTCCAAAGCATTTAAAATCTCATCTAGAAGCAAAATGACCCACTTGGAAAGTCTTCTTTCGTTGCCTTCGCTGAACGCCGGAAGTTGAAGTGAAGCGATGTCTGACAAGAAGGAGCACTGAGTGAAGATAGCAGATTGATGCGTGAGCTTCTGGCGCCAGCCACTTGCTCCATATGAATGTCACCAGCTGTAAAAGGTAGAAGGTTGTTTTGTTCAAGACACCTTTAAATCATATTTTTCATGGAATTATTAGAGGGGTTGTTGTGGCAGGAAGGAGCTGTTTTTAATGGATGTCTGCCTGGTGGGTGATTGAGTTTGTTTCTGGGTTATGGGTTGGAAAATATGTACAAGACCTGCTTTTTGTTATGCTTCTCAAAAGTACTTGGTACCGCTTTGTCATCTGCTGTTCAAAAGTTACAGCAAAGCCGCATCGGTGGACACTAGACCCTCGGAATACTTTAGGGATCCAGCAAAAACATGTTAAGGATGGCGCCTTCATTCCCAGGAATCAGATTTTAATCCTTGAGTCACGAAAGCAGCCCAAAGCTGCAGACGGGAAGAATTTAAAAATAAATCCGGACTCAAAATAAAAGCCAGAGTTAGGCAGCAGCAGCAGCAATAACATCTCCGCGCTGATCCTAGTTTTACAATCAAGGAGAAGGAAAGGACAGTTCTTCAAAGTCATGGGATGGTTTTATTTTTATTTTTTTTATTTTTTTTCAACTTTCTGAAATTTGATTTCACCTGAGTGAAGTCCCTCACTAGGGGGAGAGCTCGGACAGACGGCCGAAATTGTTGCGACTTATTGTTTGCAGTTACTTGGGGCAGGAAGTGGCAGGACGGTGACTTAGTTAGTTAGCACGTCTGCCTTACACCTCTGAGGTTTGGGCTTGGAATTGGGTTTGCATCATCTCCACATTCCAAAAACATGCATGTTTGGGTCATCGAAGTCATCGTACGCTAGCTCAACCACTACTCGAATGACGACAAGTGCTACAGTAAAATGAATGGAGGGAGCAAAGAGGACAAAAATAACTAACCACATGCTGCTTCACGCCTTGTGACGAGTCCAGAGTGTACCCTGCTTCTCTGGCCCCGACTCAGCTCGACTCAGCTGGAATCACCCGCCGAAACGCTAATAAGGGCAATAGGAAATGGAGGGATGGCTGAAGCAGAGAGTGAAATAATAACTAGCCACACGCTGCTTCACCAAGATATTATTATCTGACCCCATGTAGCAGCCTCTTCTGCGAACGTTCTATGACAGAGACGTAAATGTTCATCTTTTTTAGAGATGACAGCTGACAAGTTGTGTATGAACATATCTTCACAAATGACGGGAACAGCTGCGCAGCTTCCCTTTTTTCCTATTTTTAAAAAACTTGACAATTCGCCCCGCTGTTTAATCTCGCGGGGCGTCGGGATTCAAAGAGCTTCACTCGCGAGCGCCGCCGCAGTGAGGATGGTGCGGAACATGAAACAAGGGAGTCTTAAAGATTCCACATGAAGGTCTGAGCGCCGCTTGATGTTGCGCGTTTGCTCTTTGACACCGGCTCCACTAGCGGGCGGCTTCAGCTTCTGGAACGTGACGCCGGTTCCCGCAGGAGTACTGCCACCGACGCTACCCGAACCTTTGCTCATTGATCAGAGGCTAACGATGTCTCTCGTCTTCATGCCGTGTCTTTCTTGCTGTTTGCTAAAGGAGACGTATTATGGAAGTTGGACGTTTTTACAGTAAACCATTTATCATTTACAACCCCAATTCCAATGAAGTTGGGACATTGTGTTAAACAAATAAAAACTGAATCCAGTGATTTGCAAATCATCCATCCATTTTCTGAGCTGCTTCTTCTCACTAGGGTCGCGGCGTGCTGGAGCCCATCCCAGCTATCTTCGGGCAGGAGGCGGGATACACCCTGAACTGGTTGCCAGCCAATCGCAAGGCACATACAAACAAACAACCATTCGCACTCACATTCACACTTACGGGCAATTTAGAGTTTTCAATTAAACTACCATGCGTGTTTTTTGGGATTTGGGAGGAAACCGGAGTGCCCGGAGAAAACCCACGCAGGCACGGGGAGAACATGCAAACTCCACACAGGCGGGGATTGAACCCGGGTCCTCAGAACTGTGAGGCTGACGGGCTAACCAGGCGTCCACCGTGCCGCATTTGCAAATCATGTTCAACATATTTAATTGAATACACTACAAAGACAAGATATTTAATGTTCAAACAGATAAACTTTATTGTTTTAGCAAATAATCATTAACTTAGAATTTGATGGCTGCAACACGTTTAAAAAAAGCTGGGACAGGTGGCAAAAAAAGACTGAGAAAGTTGAGGAATGCTCATCAAACACCTGTTTGGAACATCCCACAGGCGAACAGGCTAATTGGGAACAGGTGGGTGCCATGATTGGGTATAAAAGGAGCTTCCCTGAATTGCTGAGTCATTCACAAGCAAAGATGGGGCGAGGTTCACCTCTTTGTGAACAAGTGTGTGAGAAAATAGTCAAACAGTTTAAGGGCAATGTTCCTCAGCATACAATTGCAAGGAATTTAGGGATTTCATCATCTACGGTCCATAATTTTATCAAAAGGTTCAGAGAATCTGGAGAAATCACTGCATGTAAGCGGCAAGGCCGAAAACCAACATTGAATGCCCGTGACCTTTGATCCTTCAGGCGGCACTGAGGCACCTCTTCTTCCTCCTGCCGGTCGGCTTCTTCACGCAAGTGATCACTAGGTGCACTGCGATGATTGAGGTTCGGCGAGCGCACCTCATTAAGGCTGCCTCATCCTAAACTGGGCGCTCCTACCTGCAACCTGCATAGCAATCATCCCTCCTCGCGACCCGCTCGGCGACCCGTCGCTTCGCCCTCCGCGTAGCTGCCTGCTGCTCATTAGCGGCCGGCTATACGTAACCTCCGTCTTGTAAGCGCTTCTTTTTCTGCTCCACAAATTGTGTAAAACTCACATTTTTCAATGCTTAAAACGGCTCATTGTTACTGCTTGTTTGTTTCAAATTTGCACGCTACAATCCCTCTGAAAGGCCCGGAGAGAGCCACACGTCCACGCTCCCTCCCACGCCGTAAGAAAGCCTCGCCTGGCACAGGGGTGAAAAAAAAAAACGGGTGTCGGGAGATCTCTCGGGCCGCTTGTGTCTAAATTGGCCGGTCCTGAACTTGCAGGAGGAGGGGGAAGAGGAGGATGGCCTGAGGTACAGGACGAATGTGGTTGCCAAACGCTCGTTAAGGCAGCGGGATAGACGAGGCGGAGGGCGGGTGCAATCGGCACTACTTTTGTCTTGTATTCATATATTTATATTTACTGAAATAAGACAGCTTGTACACCGTCATCAATAAGAGCGCAGTTGGAAGTTCCCCACTCCTTTACAAAATGGTAAAATGGCATGAGCTCACTGAAATGGAAAGTGTCTGCATTAAAGCTGCAAAATTCCAAGAAATTGGAAACTTCCAATGGGAGTATATGGGAATCAACGGGAATGGATACAGATGATCGTCATTAATAATAATAATTGGGGAATGGGGAATATAAAAGGAACTTAAACTTCAATGTTCATTATTCCTGCTCAAAATAGTAAAACACTGCGAGCACATGACGTTCGGACCATTTGTGAAACTGGATCATTTTCCCGTGGCACACGACTGCCTGTGTTGGGATGAACTCGATCTTATTACAGATAGTTCTCAGTTTCAGTCAATCAGTAACCTATGCCAACACATTTATAGTACATATTCATATGAAAAACACAGCCATAAATAGGAAACAATCATATGAAAACCAGTAAGTGCAGCAGTAACTGAGCGAGTGCTGCGTGACTGACTACGTTAGTACGCAAGATTAACTGTTCGTAACCTTTAACCGCATATCTCGGGACCGTTGTAATATGAGAACCCCTTGCATTGTTACAATAAAAAAAACAAACAAAAAACAATCGCTGCAGAGGAGGGACCAACTGTTCAGATTTTCACTCACGCTATGTGAACTCACCATGCATCCCAATACCGCTTTTGTTGTCATAAAAGACTTCACAGAGATGGCGGCAGAAAACAGATGGCATCATCATACAGTTAATCTACTGGTGACCTGCGTCGACTCAAAGTTAGCCGCCACGCCGCAGACTAAATGACGCCAATTAGCTGGCTGCGATAGCGACGTCCCTGTTCAGTAATTAGCTCTTTTCTCTCCTGCAATTTATTCTAATTGAGAGAAAATGTATCGGGCACAACGAAAGCACGGCTAATTAGGAGGTGGACATTAGTTTATGACTTTTGTGAAGCGTGTGTGAGCGTGTGGCACAGGTATTCATTCATTATGGTACACTCGCTGTCATGCACTCGCTTGTGGAAAAGAATAACCACAGATGCATATGCACTTCTCGGTACATTCAAACACAAATATACTCAGAGCACACTTGTGCAGACGCTGCTATCGACCACCGCTCTGGCCAGGCTCCGCCTCTTAAAGGCACATGTATGTACCCAGGCAGGACAACACATTATTTGTTTCTATACATTTTAGATGTGCAATTTTTTTATATATATATATTTTTGTTATGTTCAAATACGTCAAACGTGTTAAAAAGTGTTTTATTAAGTCTATATGTGTTTCTAACGTGTGGGAGGGGTAAACTGCATTATATTTCAATATGTGGGTGGGGCTGGAATGCGCCCCCTGCGATAAACAATGGTGTATGTGTATATTTAGTATTGCTGTAAAGGGCAATCAAGTCAACACCCCTTCCATCACTCTCCAGGCCTTGAGGGACATGCACTTTGACCTCACCTTGTCACCCTCCCTGTTTAGTCACCGTTTCACACTCTCAAGGGGTTAAACTCACGCGTCCTTTATTGGATCTCGCCCTTGATCGGGCTCATAACGACTTTATGGAGCTCGTTAACGCGAGGAGACAGGAAGGGAGTGTGTAGCATGACAGGCGAACGGCGAGAGGCAGCGTGTACGATGATAAGATGGTGAAAGCAGGAATGTTGTAACACCTTTCAGATGACAAAAAGAAAAGGATTGCTGCTCACACAGAACTCACAAAATCACATTCATTTTTCCTTCAACCTGTCATATTTTATTGCCAACATTTTTATGTTGCTCAAGCTCCCTGTCCAATAAATTACCACTGCAGCAATCATTAATCATGTACAAATTTAATTAAACTTAACTTTATTCCGAGATCATTTTAACGACAACCGCATCTGAAACAGTGCTGTACATACAACATAAGAGACAATCATTAAAACAATTCATTAATAAACAACTAAACAAAATATTTTGAAATTAAAAATAGAGTGAAGCGTTTTATTCTTGCACAACATTCTGACCGGCCAATGCTGCTCAAAATGACTGACAGGTAGTCCGCCCAAGGACAGCACGACCAATGACTGCCAAATACGCAGAAAAATGGGACTGAACAGAAATGGTAAGGGGTTATGTTTCGGGTTAGTTAGTCTTTAGGGCTAAGAGCTAGGATTAGGGGGTTTGGTTTGGAAAAGGGTTACATTTAGGTCAGAAGGAGCGTGTTAGCAGTTCGAAGTATGCGTTTTTGGTCAGGGCAAGGAGTTAGGATTAGGGTGTTTAAAGTAGGTTAAGGATTATAGCTAGGAGGTTAGGGTTAGGGGATTCAAGGGGGTAACAGTTAAGAAGTTAGGATATGAGGGGTTGGTGTTCGGATTAGGGTAAAGGAGTTAAGGTTTTTGGGTTTAGGTTAAGGATCAAGGTTAGGGTGTAGGGTTATCCTGACACACCTAATAAAGTTATTTTAAAAGAAGTGGGGATGTCCAGGAAAAAGTAGATGGTTAGGAGATAGGCCAGGCCAAGTTCAGGGTGAGGGCAAAGTTTGGGCTAGGTGTTTTTAAGATTAAGAGGTTAGGGTTAGTGTTTAAGATTAGGGTCATACCAAGAGACTTAGTAAAGTCTTTGATTATTTCAAAATCAGACGCCTTTTGTCGATGCCAAAAAGTGGTCAAAGATAGCGGGTGCCGTTTGGGATTGGGAGTTAGTGTAAAGTTAGGGCGACGAGTCAGAATTAGATGTTTAAGGTTAGGATTATGCCGATAGAGCTAATGAAGTCTTGATTTATTCCTAGATCAAATGATTTTCGTAGGTGGGAATTAGGGGTTGGAATTATGGTGTCAGGTGGCGTTAGCATTATTTAGCCTGCTCAATGTTCCTTCTGCGTTCAAAATACATAAATGCCTGCTTGGTGCGGGGAGTTTTATTTTTTTTTATTTGTTGAAGTCCAATTGTGTCATGTGCAATGATTACAAATGCTGCTGGGGGCGAGGTCAACCCAGCATCTTGTGTCACTCGAGATTTACAGTGTACAGTGCATAGCAAGGCGTTGTGAATGTGCAACTCGTGTACAGTAGTACACTTCGCACACGAGCGTCGTAGGAGGTCGTCTCTGATAATGTCACCATTCTGGCTAAACCGCTCTGACAGGCTAACACGTTAACTCCGACACATCGCGGCATATTTAATTTCTGCCGCCTCGCTATTTTTTTTTTCTCCCTTCCTTGGCAGCTTTTGTCATGCATGCACAGGAAATTTAGGAGGAAGCCGAAGATATAATTTCCTTTTCTTTGCATTGCAGTCGACACGGCTGTAATTATAGCTGTGAGGTGTCAAGCCTCGTCGCCAGCGGAAAAATGTTGCGAGCGTGAAGAGAAAGTGGTTGTCAAGTGCAGTGCGCATGCAAAGTTAGGCCTCACGTTTCCACAAAATACTCGGCAGTGTAGTGGTTCATTTGGCTGTCATTAGTGCTGGGACTGATTCTTAGCATTTGCACAAATTGAGAGTCTCTCGTGGAGTGGCAGTGTAGTAGATTCACGTGGCTGTCTTTAGTGAGGGGATCCATCCTTACGTTATGCTAATGAAGTTTGCGTTAAGACTGGCTGTCTCTAGTGTATTGGTGGTGTCGTGGTTCATCTGGCTATTTTTAGAGCATGGACTGATTCTTAGCAGTCGCACAAACTATTGATGGACTGGCAGTATAGTGCTTCCACTGGCTGTCTTTACTGCAGGGATTCATTCTTAGCATTCACACAAACAGATTGGTTGTCTGGAGTGGATTGGTGGTGTAGTTGCTAACATAGTTGTCTTTAGTGTGACAAATTCCTAGCATTGGCAGAAGCTGACCGTCTCGGGTGAATTGGTGCTGTAGTAGTTCATATGGCCGTCTTTAGTGCAGGAATCAGTTTTGGGGTCATGCCAAAGAAGGTAGAATTCGCATAAACAGGGCGCTTCAGGTGGATTGGCAATGTAATGGTTCACGTGAGTGTCTTTACTGCAGGGATCGTTAGCCCCTTTCGCACTACCTATCCACCATTAGTGGTGTAACAAAGCTGTCATGTAGTCTTGGAACACTGACGCGTTACATACACATTCAGATAATTAGATTATCACAAAAGAGTTGCAAGCAGTGAGTCTCAGGTGTTAAACTTCACAATATCGCCTTATAAACAGGTTGTATCCCACCTCTGGTATTCGGACGCTAGAAAATTCAACTCCTTCTATCGTCCACGCAAGATGGAAGCCGGGAAAATGTCATTTGAGATGGCTAGTGTGAAAGGGGCATGCTCCAAATGGCGACCAATACTGTGCAGTCTGGTTTTCACTAGGATAGCCTCCAACTCTTGCAGTGATCCTTCATTTAAACATTTTCGATGGCGCTTAACTTTGTTACAGCATTGGGTAACCTGGAGGGTATCCGAGCTGGGGTACTCCTCACAGAAAGGCCGGAGCCGAGATTTGAACCAAAAACCTCAGAACTATGCTAACTGCTTGCAGTGATCATGAACAGGGTAATGTATGATAACACGATCATTGCCGCGGTCATTCATGGTTGACCGGGATCTTCCGTGTCCAACGCGGCCCGGGATCCAAGCGGCCAGCTCCACGGGGACCCGCGCTTCCCAGGGCAGATCCAGATCCAGATCCACAGCTGTGCCATGCCGTCGCGAGCCTCCCCTAGGCCGACCCAGCTGCAGTTCTTCCGACACATGGTCTAACTCAACGTCTCCAGAGATGTCGCGATAAACAAACGACCATCAGGAAGCGGCATATGGCCCGTGTCAACTGGAGTGTATCCCTCGGGTTGTGATACACAAACATTAAGGCCCTACAGTGTGTCATTCTACAAATCTGACGGTCCTTTTAGGAGATGCAACTAATTCCCAAGTTTGTGAATGGTAGTTGGTCAGCGAGGAAGAAAAACAGCAAGTGTCACCTTGAAAGAACAAGTTAAGTCAGGAAAGAAGGAGATAAAATAAAATGACATACCCGCAAACAAAATACTCGCTGCTGAGGGAGCATATTAAACGCTGATAAACAACATAAAAGAGTGCAGATGCAGCAAATGAAATGCACGTATCGTACCCAAATTCTTTATGACAACAACTACAGTGTGACAGCAGGTATAATTACTGCCAGTTACTTCATGTTCACTTCTCCGCTGTCACCTTGACAACAGTATTAATGTTTTCTACATTTAAGCTGGTACAACTTGGCGTTTAAATTCATTTTATGTGCTGCCATATTAGACATACAGGAATATTCATTTCCACCAAAGGGTCCTGTTCAGTTCAGCTAGTTACGATATGGTACGGAAGGGTAAATAATTACCTGCAATGCTCATCCCAAAAGTCCAGGCTCGGATTCTACTACTGCCATGTCACACAGATTTTTCCTGCAAACATGGCATATAAGAGATGTGCAGTGGGTAAGGAAAGTATTCAGACACCCTTAAAATGTTCACTCTTTTTTATATTGCAGCCATTTGCTATAAACATTTAAGTTAATGTTTTTTTCGTCCAGGATATCCCTGCACTTGTACTTTCGTCCAGGATATCCCCGTACTTGGCCGCATTCCTCTTTTCTCCGATTGTAACCAGTTGTCCTGTCCCTGCAGCTGAAAAACACTCTCACAACATGATGCTGCCACCACCATGCTTCACTGTTGGGACTGTATTGGATAGGTGATGAGCAGTGCCTGGTTTTCTCCACACACAATGCTTAGAATTGAGTTCTATCTTGGTCTCATCAGACCGGAGAATCTTATTTTGCACCATCTTGGAGTCCTTCAGGTGTTTTTTTTTTTTTAGCAAACTCCATGCGGGCTTTAATGCATCTTGCACTGAGGAGAGGCTTCCGTCGGGCCACTCTGCCATAAAGCCCCAACTGGTGCAGGGCTGCAGTGATGGGTGACTTTCTAGAATTTCTCCCATCTCCCGACTGCATCTCCGAAGCTCAGCCGCAGTGATCTTTGGGTTCTTCTTTACCTCTCTCACCAAGGCTCTTCTCCCCCAATTGCTCAGTTTGGCCAGACCGCCAGCTCTAGGAAGGGTTCTGATCGTCCCAAACGTATTGCATTTAAGGATTATGGAGGCCACTGTGTTCTTAGGAACCTGAAGTGCAGCAGCATTTTTTTTGTAACCTTGGCCAGATCTGTGCTTTGCCACAATTCTGTCTCGGAGCTCTTCAGGCAGTTCCTTTGACCTCATGATTCTCATTTGCTCTGACATGCACTGTGAGCTGTAAGGTCTTATATAGACAGGTGTGTGGCTTTTCTCATCAAGTCCAATCAGTATAATCAAACACAGCTGGACTCCAGTGAAGGTGTAGAACCATTTTAAGGATGATCAGAAGAAATGGAGAGCTCCCGAGTTAAATATACGAGTGTCACAGCAAAGGGTCTGAATACTTATGGCTGTGTGATAATTCAGTTTTTCTTTTTTAATAAATCAGCAAACATTTCTGCAATTATGTTTTTTTCCCTGTCCATATGGGGTGCTGTGTGTACAGTAATGAGGATAAAAATGAAAAATGACTTTAACAAATGGCTACAATAAAACAAAGAGTGGAAAACTTTCTCACAGAACAACGAGACTGGAGCGTGTACAGCACTAAAGTTTTTAAGTCGCTGGTGAAACCCTTCTGCACCACACTGCATTAAGAAAATCTTTCTTTTATGATTACACACGCAGAACGTTACGCCTGTTATGCCTCTGACACTACTTGGGAAGATGGAAAATTTGCAATGGTTTCATTCGCACAGAATCACGACGCAAAAAGTTGGCTTTGACGCACAGTGGGAAAGGTGCTCATGTTTCAAAGTAGCTGGTTAAGTCTTTCTGTACCAGACTGCAAAGACGATTTGATTTCGAAAAATGTAACGGACGTTCACGCGGAAATACACATGCTTAGCTCCACCACGACATACAAAACTTGTGTCTCAGTCGAGATTTGTCACTTCAACATACTTCCTTGACACAAATTCCGATTTAGACAGGGCATCTTTGGTGGCATATTGTGGCATGTTAGGAAGCTTCGGAAAGACCACAAAAAATGTGAAAAAGGTGAGGTTTTCAGCTAATAGCTGGGGATAGGTTCCACAGAAAAGAAACTGATATATGAATTTGTTAATAGTGAACCACGAACATGCAGGGAATTACTATAATGTGAATTTGAATCTGTGGTGGTGGAATATTCTTTTCGTGTGGACTTTTGCAGAATAAGCCGATATCGACGCTTTGGTCCTTGCATGCTTTTGAGTCATCATGCAAGAATGTGAGTCAGCTGACAAAGAAAAAATAAAAAACAGACTCGCAATGTTCCTCTCTTAAGCTGCCAGCTGCTCCGGCAGCGATCAATGACTCCAACCGCTTTTACATTGCTCACAGCGCCAGGGACGCTCGCCTGCTGCCGCGAGGGCGAACAAAGAGAATCCTTTATGCTTTATGTAACGGGCGAGGTGCAACAGAGGACAGCGTACCGACAACAAACAAACCGGCCAAAGCCGTGTCAGTGCCCTCCCCACGTTCAAAGAGGACCGCTGTTGGAAGGTAAACCTTCGCCCCAGTGTGAGGTCCTGAGCACTTTTGACCAAGTTTTCATCCAGGATGTCTCTGTACTTTGCTGCATTCATCTTTCCCTCAATCCTGACTTGTTTCCCAGTTCCTACTGCTGAAAAAACATACACAAAGCATGCTGCTGCCACCACCATGCTTCACGGTAGGGATAGTGTTGGTCAGGTGATGAGTGGTGCCTGGTTTCCTCCAAACATGACGCCTGGGATTCACGCCAAAGTTTTATCAGACCAGAGAATTATCTTTCTCATGGTTTGAGAGTCCTTCAGGTTCCTTTTGGCAAACTCCAGGCGGGCTGCTATGTTCCTTTTACTAAGGAGTGGCTTCTGTCTGGCCACTCTGCCATACAGGCCTGATTGGTGGAGTGCTGCAGAGATGGTTGTCCTTCTGGAAGGTTCTCCTCTCGCCACAAAGGCCCGCCGGAGCGCTGACAGAGTGATCATTGGGTTCTTGGTCACTTCCCTGACCCGTCTAACTTGCTCAGTTTAGACGGGTGGTCAGCTCGAAGAAGAGTCCTGGTGGTTTGGAACTTCTTCCATTTACGGACGATGGAGGCCACTGTGCTCATTGGAACCTTCAAAGCAGCAGAGATTTTTCTGTACCCTTCCCCAGATTTGAGCCTCGAGACAATCCTTTCTCGGAGTTCTACAGACAATTCCTTTGACTTCATGCTTGCTTTGAGCTCTGACATGCACTGTCACCTGTGGGACCTTATAAACAGTATGTGTGCCTTTCCAAATCATGTCCAATCAACTGAATTTACCACAGGTGGACTGCAGTTTAGCTGCCAATGATCTGTGGAAACATGATGCAAATGAGTTTAATTTTGAGCTTCATGACAAAGGCTGTGAATCCTTATGTTCATGTGAATTTTTATTTTTTTTATTTTTAATAAATTTGTAATAGATTACCAAAAAAATCAGGCAATTATAGGGTGTGGTGTGTAGAATTTTGAGGGGGGAAAAAGAATGAGGCTGTAACATAAAATGTGAAAAAAGTGAAGCGCTGTGAATGCTTTCCGGATGCACTGTACATTGCAGCTGTTCTATGCATTTCCTGACATTATTTTGCTTTCTCACAGAAGCCTGAAAAATTTGTTAAAAAACAGCTCCAAAGCAGGATTTTGCCAATAGCTTCACTGTAGGTATGGTGTCCTTTTGGTGATGAGCAGTAGTGTGTTTGCGCCTATCAGAACTTTTGGAATTACGACCAAAAGTTCAACCTTGGTTTCATCAGACTAAAACATATATTGCAACATGATATGCATTTGGGAGATTTCAAGTGTGCTTTTTTTTCTTTTCTTGAAGGCTTCCATCTTACCATCCTACCGCGAGCAAAGACATATGAAGAAGACGGGAGATTGTTGTCTGATATATTAAACAGTTACTACTTGCCAGATATTCAATATTGCTGTGGGCCTCTCGGCTGCCTCCCTGGCTAGTTTTCGTCTTTTCATGAATTTTGGAGGGACGTTCAGTTCTAGTAATGTCACTTTTGTGGTATATTTTCTCCTCTTGATGATGACTGTCTTCACAGTGTTCCATGGTATATTTAGAGCCTTGGAAATGGTTTTTCACCCTTCTCCTGACGGGCGCCTGTGAACAATTAGATCCCTCTCATGGCGTGGAAGCTCTCTGCGGACCACGCTTCGTGCTGCAAGACATGACAACAAAAATGTCAGTGAAAGCCTACTAGAACATATGAACTTTATTCATCAGAGGCACTTTAAATTGTGGCACGTTATGTGCTGACTTCCATTTAAAATGAGTTTGAATTTTTTAAAACAAGGGAAGAAAATCAACAGTTGAGTTGTAGAGGTTAAAGTTCACAATAACGGTGGAAAAAGTTTTGAAATGATTGATGTAGGTCTTGTAGAGGTGCTGTGGTCAATGAGAGAGTTGGGTCAACAGTTTACTGAAGAACCTTATCTGCGAATCTGACTGATATCTGCGAGGTCTTCTCCAGAATAAGTCAGACCCCTACGGCGATCAGGCATTTTTGATCCCTGTAATTACAAGGAACAGAAAGTTGCTCAAAGAAATATGGCACAAAAAAAGTAGAACTACACACTTTGTGAGGATAAAATGTGAATCTATCAAACCGTTGTGTCCAGTTATCTCTGCGAGACTAGCTCTTTTCAATATCAGGTCACTGGGTAATAAATCAATGTTGATTAATGACATCATTACAACCTATGATCTGGACTTTTTGTTACCAAATGGAACGTGGTTAACTGAAAGTAGCTGTAATACCATTTTAAAGGAGGCAACACCAGCAAATTAAAATTTTATGAACAAGTGTCGAATAGGTTATTGTTTGAATAATTTATAGGCCTCCAAGATACAATAGAAAATTTATGGAGGAGTTTTCAGAACTGCTGTCAGTTATTTGGACTGACGACAACTATTTTCACGGGAGACTTTAACATTCATGTTGACAATAACATGGAAAAAAAAAATCTAAAGAACTTTCTGCTATACTGGACACATTTGACCTCTCTCAACATATTAAGAGTCCAACCCACACTCAAGGTCACATCTTAGACCTGGTCATCGCTAAGGATGGTGAAATTCTATCAATTGACCTTAAGGATATGGCTATTTCTGACCATTTTTATGTATTCTTTGAATTACAGATTCTTCCAAAAGTTCAGACAACCTCTATGTCTATTAAGAAAAGGTACATAAATGAGAGTACTGCCACTAAGTTTATGGAGACCATTGCTGTGCCACAAACTGTGAATGCTGAGACAGTTGATGAATCTTTCGATAATTTCACCTGTAAAATCTTAAATGTCATGAATGCTGTCGCTCCTATTAAAACTAAGACAATCTTGAGGTGACCTAGAACACCCTGGAGGAGCACAATGACGGCAAAGACCTCGAAATCAAAGTTTAGGAAAGCAGAACTTAAGTGGAGAAAAACTAACCTCCATATTGCCCATGACCTCTACAGACAAAGTCTTTGCAATTTTACCCAAGAGTTAGTCAGGGCAAAACAACACCTTTCTGAAATCATCAGTAAGAACTTCAACAATACTCGCACTGTTTTGCTGTGGTTGACAAGCTCACAACCCCCCCGAATCAGATAGCCCCAGAACTCCTAACCGCAGATAAATGCAATGAATTTGCTTGCTATTTTAGTGAAAAAATACAATCCATCAGGTTAACTATTAGCACAAATCAGCAAAATGATAAAATGATACGACATCTGAAGCCATGACCATGTCAGAATTTGATACAATTGACCAAAAAACTGTAAAGAAAACGGTTCAGCAGCTGAAACCATCAACAAGCTGTCTTGACTCAATACCATCTGAATTTTCCAAAGCTATTGCGGAGTCTGTGCTTGCTGATCTGCAGCAAATAATCAATTGCTCACTTCAGTCAGGAGAGTTTCCTAAAGCTCTTAAAGTAAGCTGCCATTAAGCCTCTGCTAAAAAAATAGAATGCTGGGCGCTTCCATGTTAGCAAACTATAGACCCATCTCAAATCTCCCTGTCATAGCTAAGATTGTTGAGAAAGTTGTTTTTAATCAACGTCAATTTCTTGAACTTAAATGGACTTTTTGACAAATTTCAACCAGGTTTCCGAACTCATCACAGTACAGAATCCGCTCTTATCAATGTGCTAAATGATATAAGGTTGAATACTGACTTGGGAAAGGTGTCGTTTCTGGTCTTGTTGGACCTCAGTGCGGCTTTTGATACGGTAGATCATAATATACTGCTGAACAGGTTGGAAACGTGGGTAGGACAAAATGGAACAGTCTTAAAGGGTTCGGGTCCTACCTGGAGGAAAGGAGTTATTTTGTAACCCTTGGAAGTGTTCAATCTCATCTTTTTTCCCGTGCTTTTTTGAGCATTTCTCCTTTTAAATGATATTTCTTGCACTGTATGCTGTTTTAATTGTATTTTGATTTTTTTTCCTCATTGTTTTAAATGTTTTTAAGCTGTTTTTTTCCTTTGTTTTTAAATGCTTTTAATCATGTAAAGCAGATTGAGTTACCTTGTGTATGAAATGCGCCAAATAAATACATTTGCTTTGCTTTGCTTACTGTCGACAGCATAAAAACAACAACAGTTAAAAACAGATCGGTCTGCATCTTATACACGTAACCTAGCAACCAGTCGCCCCTCCTCACCCGGAGTTGGAGGTCTCTCCTCTCCACCCAGAACCAGAGTCAAACGTATCATAACACAATGCAAATTCAATATTCCAGCAGCCAGTTACTTTCCTATTTTGCATAAAGCAATAATGTAATGGAGAGCAAGCGCTTCCCTGATGAAAAGCTTCATGAATAATTGAAAATAATACTTCATCTCAAACCTTTTAACTCGCTCCAAGTACACATATGGAAAAAAAAAAAGAAAAGACAAAAGAGAAAAAAATGTACGTGCGGTCAGTGAGGGACTTGTTGCAGAATCACCGTTGCGTCCAATTGAGTCCAATAAGAGCCGAGTCGGAGCCGCTTTGATTTCTGCGGAGATGGTTGGCGGGTGAGGAGCCGGCTGCTCAACATTTATTTGTATTTTTTTTACCTCCTCCAAGTAGCTTCTTTTTACTGTCCAATGAAAAAGATGGACAGTACCTCCAAGGTTTGTTTTTTGTTCAAACATTTTCTTTTATATAACTTCGTCCAAGGAAGTTGTGGAATTTTTGTGTTTATTTTTTAATTTTTTTTACCTCATCCAAGGAAATGATTTTAGCTGTCCAATTAAAAACAAATTTCCAAATTTGATGTTTCTTGTCCATTTAGTCCAGGGAAGTTTTGGTCACAGTCCAATCTCCAAATTCTGTGATTTTTTTGGTTTTTATCCGAACATTTTTAACCTCCTCCCAGGAGGTTATTCCCAAACTCCAATCTCCCCATTTTTGCGTTTTAGTTTTTTTCTCCAAACACTTTTTACTTCCCAAGAATGTTATTTTCCGTGTCCCAATGTTTTTCGTTTTGTTTTGTTTTTTTCCATTGAAACTTTTTTTCCTTTTACCTCCTCCAAAGACTTTTCTGTCACGGATCAAAGAAAAGTCCATATCTCAAAAATTCCTTATCCAAAGAACAAGCAGTACTTTTCTTTGTATTTAAGACTTGGCAAATGTGTCCAGTATTCCTTCTGTTAAAACTGTTTTTTAAATATAATTCTCACAGCAGAAAAATGTATGAACTTCTGAAGAAGTGATCTTGCAAATCTGTGCCAGTTCTCCGTCCACGGCTTTGCTAAGCGTCATCCGCTCTTGACCGACCGACCGGCTTTGCGGACGGTCTGCCGGGACCTAATGGAGGTCATTCACAAAGGGGGACAGTACATCAGCCGGACATTAATCGGCTGGCTCACCTTCACCGTTGTCCCCTCTGGGACGCGCCGGAAAGGATCGGAAGACGGGAGGGTGGAAAAAGGCGGAGGGGAAATCAGACGGCGAGCGATTAGGTTAATGAAAGAGGGGAAGGAAGCGAGGGGACAGGAAGGAGGTGGCGCCTAAGGCAAATAAGTTTAGAGGAGAGACGTGAGATCGACACATTGATTGGCAGAGGAGAAATAAGAGCCCAGGAACACTGTCACAATGTCTGAGAGGATGACTTAAAACCTTCCACTTTAACCAGCCTGCCGACTTCCCGATGCTTCTATCAAGCCCAGGAAGGTCAATGAAAGCGGCACAAAAAGTCCATTTTACAGCTGTCTGGCTTTAGTGACTGTGATTTAAGTGAAAATCTCCGATAAAGTGTCTTTTAAAAGCACCACAAAACTCTCTCGGCCAGGACCTTGGAGCGAGGGGGAGGCGGTGCAGCGAGAACGGAGGACTAAAGATGTTCACCGCGATTCACGCTGCATCGAGATGTCAAAGAATGGATAGCTTCCATCTTCTGTCAGAACATTTCGTAGTGCAGAACAACTCGCTTGAGTTATTTTGTTTTCATCCAAACATTGGTGTCTTTTATTGTAATTTTACGATCAAAATGCGATGAAGTGTAACTGCCTTGCGCTCGAGCCACGCAGCTCAGGCTAGCGGAAGTTTCAGCTGGCGATATAATTTTGGCAGCAACTAAGAGAATCCTCCGTGCAACAGTTAGCCGAGCAGGCAAATGGGAAGTCGATCCTCTCTCACTCGCTGTTTGTACGCGAGTTGGCTGAAAATCATTTGAGAAATTTAGCCGCTGAGCCGTCATTTCACACAACACGGCCGCGCTTTTTGACAATATGCTACGCTCGGTGGAAAAACGACGCATCAGGCACTTTTTAATCGGTTTTGTTGGCATGCCGACGTGCGTGTGTCTTCCGTTCGAGATGATATTCATCACGCCGGCGTTCCCGCAGTAGCTGTGCTCATGTCACGCCTGGCGACATTGTTTTTGGCCGTGAAAACACAACACTTTCAATTAGTTTTGGCGGCTGTGTCAGGTTTTCCCCCAGAGCAGTAAAACCTTTCGGCATTCAAGGCCGCGCTGCATAGTTGACCAGGCTTAACCTTCCGACACGCAACAACGTTGTGTTAGCTTTTCCACATGGAAACAGCAGTGGGATGTTTCTTACAGGTGGTTTTATCTTAGTTTTACGGAAAGACGTCCCACCATGTTGTGTTCTTTTTACTCCTGTCATGTTATAAAATCCGGCAATAAACAGCATCATGCTTGTAACACGAAGTGATAAAAACAAACAAAAAAAAAACAAAAAACAACAACACACATTTCGGCAAATTACTAAAACTAGCACGCTAACAGGATACAGTAAAATAAATCATATGTATAAAAATCAAAATGGTTTTACCTGAGGGGAAAAAAAAGAAAAAAAGCACATAATGAGGAGTCATTAAGTAAACCTGACAGGTAACATACCAAATACATTAACCATATAAACTGTAAAATAAATAAAACTAAACAACACAATATTCATGAAAAGTTTAAATTAACTAGATCAACTGTAATAAACAGTTTAAAACATTTGGCTGGTTATGACTTTTTTTCTGGTTTATCTCTGATCAAACTGCTTTTAAAAGCAGTGATGTATTTTACACGGTACATCACGTTGTATGTAGTCCATTTCATGTATATGGCCATCCCATAGCTCGGTGCGCCACAAATTACAGCCTCCACAATGACTCCTCGCCGGCAGATTCGATAAAGATAAAGTAATGGCAGGCTTTATGGCAGCGCTGTTTTATTTAAAGTGCAATATTTTGATCTACGAGAGAACGTGGATGTCTTTCAATGAGGGCTCAGTCTGCAGAAGAGAGAGCGAATATTGATCGGAACGGCAAATGGAGATGGGCAATGTTGCCTCTCCTGCTCAGAAATAATGCTCAAAGATTATTAGTTGGATTATTAAAAAACAAAGAACAAAAAAAAAAAACAGAACACAATTGACACACAGGGAATGAAGGGGTCATTGAAGGCAGCGGAGGAAGAAAACTTGTGAATTTTAATGGTCTATTATGACCAAGTCAATCTCTTAACGGATTTAATTCAGCCAAAATATCCGGAAGAAGCGAAGAGGGCTGGGTATGAGGCGTTTGAGGAAAGAAGTTACAAGTCAAAGAAATATATTGCAATACAACAAGAACAAAGTTGTAATTTTATGGGGGAAAAAAAGATGAATTATAATGCCACAATTTTACAGGGAAAAAAAGAGGAATATTACAAGAATTAAGTCAAAATTTCATAGGAAAATATGACTGAGGGTTAGGTTATTAATAAATGAATACTATTCAAATAAAGAACAACATTTTATGAGAATTTCTTTTTAATATTACTAGAATAAAGTTGGAAATGTATCTGTAAAAAGTTGTTATAATAAGCAAAAAAGACCATATGTGAAAAAGTTAGTTGTAATATTATGGGTATGAAGTATATTTTTGTGTGGGACAAAAAAAACGACTATTACACGGGTAAAGCCAGAATTTGACATGAAAAATGTGCAATATTACAGAATAAAGCTGTATTTTTAAATGGAAAAATGGGATTATTACAAGAACAAAGCTGCAAAGTTACATGAAAAAAAGGAATTTACACATTATTCTTATAATATGATTTTATTTTCAACACAATTCCTGTAATTACGACCAAATACTCTCAAAATATTCTATTTTCCAAGGGAAAATACAACTCTATTTACAAAATTACGACTTTATACCCTGATAATGTTACCCCATTTTCCGATTAAAATTACAGCTCTATTCTTGTCGTTGTACGACTTTATACTCATAGTTTATCCTACTACTACTATCTTTGAAAAATGACAACAGTTTTCTGAAAAAATCTTTTCTGTGGCTTGAATTGTGCTCTGTTGCGACCTGTGCCGTCAACACGAAAAGCTATTGTGGTGCCGCTGGCCTGCAGGTGGCCAATTATTCATCGAGTCTCAGCCCATCCTCATGGACTGCAAAGGGGGGGGAAAGAAAAAAAAAAAAAGCATCTTGTAATGATTTCTTTTGCGGTGTCACTCACACTGTGATTGGCTTTCCTGCATCGGACATGCTGTTGATGTCAATTGAACACACCTGACATGAAGCGGGCTGCCTCTCTCAGTTTCGAGCTCCACCTCCACCTCCATGCACTTTGTCAGGATGAACGCAGGTTTTTTTTTGGTGTTTTTTTTTTTTTTAATTCTTATTTTTTTCGACAGATCTGACGGTTGCTACGAGACACTTTGCCGTCTCCCCGACAACGGCGGCGTGGATTTTTTGACTGCTACGAGGCGTCTGCCATCCTCTGGGCAGAGGGGCTGGAGGTCAGGGCAGGTCGACAGCGTGAGGTGAATTTCTCAGTAATAGACTGGCCTCAAACAATGCTGGCTTCCTGGTTCTTGTACATGCCAATTTGTTATTGCAGAAAACAAATGGTAACATTTTCTTTATTCAAAAAAGGGGCAATTATACAGTAAAAAGTCGCAATCTTACATGAAAAATGCAGTTATACTGTATTACAGTATAAAGTCAACATTTTACCAGAAATTGCGAAAGAAATACTACAGTGTAAAGTCCAAATTTTACATGAAAAAGGTTAGAATATTACAGGACAGTGGACCCCCGCTATTCACGGGGGATGGGGATCTGAGAATAATTGACTCCCATCATAAATGCCATGAAAAAGACGTGAATAAAAGGGGAAAAAAGGCCAATAAACCATTTCTGCAGTAAATGGAGGTAGGTTGCCCCCCCCAAAATACAGAACTTTGGACATGTGGGGGTCCATTGTACGTATATATTATACTTTACAATGCAATTGTACAGTAGCAATGCAAGTGAAACAAATGGAATACAGTGGACCCCCGGTGAGTCACGCTTCGGCATTCGTGAATTCACCTGTTCACAGATTTTTGGGGGGTCTATTCCCCGTTATTTTCTTCCGCCCCATATTATTTGCATTTTTTAACCTAATTCCCATTTAATCTTTTTCTCTCTTTTTACCTAATCCTTGCTTATTCATGTTTTTTTCCTTCAGATTTTTTTTTTTTTCATGGCATTTATAAGGGAGTGTCAGTTATTCACATATTTAGGCTATTCGCGGTCAGGCTTAGCAATTTTACAGTCACCATGTACGTGATCATTTTCATCATTTTACAGTGCAGGTTTATATGAAAAAAATCGTACAAGTTTAAAACCGCAATATAAGAGAACAGGTATATAGACGACGAGTATAACATTGCTATTTTACGTGGAAAAAGTTGTGATATTACAAATAGAGTGCCTGAGTAAAAAAAGTTGTAATACCTCTCAAATAGTTTTGCGATTTTTCATGAAAAAAGTACAATTATAATTGCAAAGTCCCAATTACGATGTACGTGGAAGAAGTTGTAGTATCACAAGAATTAAGCTGCAATTTTCAATGTCGAATCCAATCAGAAGGCTGGGCATATTTGTATGGTATTCGGGGTTTGCGAAACAGTATGTCATGATTTTGGAATTTATTAGTTCAACCCAACAATTTTTTCAATGAATGACAATTTCTATTGTTTTTAGCTTAGGAGAAAAACAAATAATTTCGATAACATTTTCATCATGTTTACTTTTTATGAGATGAAAATGACTTCACCTCTGTGCTTACCCAGGAGAGGTTCTGTTGTTGATTTTTGAGCCTTAAGATAATTTTATCTGTGGAAAATGAGACATTAACATTGTGTGTGTGTGTGCTTGGGTAGAATTCCTAACGGCTGCCCCAGGGTCTGAAATAATTGATTTTACCCTCGCGAGCGACAAGAAAATGAGAGTCTTTTAAGAAATACTGTAACTCCATCACTTGCCAATTCCTCGCATCGACTGGACGGCGCACAATAAAGAGAGAAAGCTGCTTCTGTTGTATTTTGAAGCCACGTGAGTCTTTGTTGGAGATGGCAAAACCAGCAGAGGGTCAACAACCAATCATGAATTGAACATACAAGGTTCGTCCCCCGCTGGGAAGAACCACGCCGAGATAAAGATGGGAAAGCTGCTCTTCCTGGCCCCTGACAACCTCGTGGAGACAAGCGCTTATCATTATTGCCCTTGAAGACCTTGTTGCAGAGAGCCATCCTTCACATGCCGGGGAGTGTTCATATTTCACCCGGATGACAATAAAAGCTAATTAGCAATTGGCTGCGCCCATTGGTCTCTCTTGTCTTATAAATGATAGCGTCTTTTCCATGTGGAATGGACTGGCGTCGGAAATCTGCAATCTTATTTGAAGAACAGAGGAGAGGCCGACCTCCAAAAGCGAACGACAAAATGCGCTCGCATCGATCCATCGTTCTGTTCCACAACGTATCGAGTACAAGGTAGGATAATGGCCTTAAAATATAACCTATGATTTTTTTTCCCCCAAAAATACAATTTCCGATTTTAGTCGACCCGCCCCCTTCGCCTTATAGAAAACGCAAATGGCAATGACATTATTCAAAACATGTTTTGCTTTTCATTTCTCTTTTCAGGGATTTGCTTGATTTCTCGTGATAACAAAGAAGCTTTAAAACTGCCCCCCCCCCGCTTCCGAGTATTAACTCACTCACTGCCAAATGTACCCTTATATTGCCAGCCGTTTTAATGCATTTTGACTGATCTTTCCAGATCCACACACTATTGTGTTCTGTGACGATATAAGCACTGGACCAACCCAAAACAAAAAAGATTGGACTTTCTTCTTTCATCAGAAAGTGTGTTTCTACCGTTTCCCATTCTTTAGTAATCAGCAGTAGGACATGGGTCAAGAAAACAAGCTTCTGGTGAAAAGAAACAAGTCAAGCAGAACAGTGACTTTGACACTAATATTTTTTGTTTTCGTGACACCTCAAACCTCAAACCTCAAATTCAAGTCGCTAGTCGTTTAAGGGGTCAGAAAAGTCGCCAAGTTAGCAACATTGACTGTACTTTTGTAAACTAACTCATCCTTGTTCGCAGCATTTTTACAGCATTGAACATCAGAAGGGCGGCACGGTGGCCGACTGGTTAGAGCGTCAGCCTCACAGTTCTGTGGACCCGGATTCAATCCTCGGCCCCGCCTGTGTGGAGTTTGCATGTTCTCCCTGTGCCTGCGTGGGTTTTCTCCGGGCACTCCGGTTTCCTCCCACATCTCAAAAACATGCATTAATTGGAGACTCTAAATTGCCCGTAGGCGTGACTGTGAGTGCGAATGGTTGTTTGTTTCTATGTGCCCTGCGATTGGCTGGCAACCAGTTCAGGGTGTACCCCGCCTCCTGCCCGATGACAGCTGGGATAGGCTCCAGCACGCCCGCGACCCTAGTGAGGAGAAGTGGCTCAGAAAATGGATGGATGAACATCAGAAGATGCCCAAAAAAATTTAGCGAGTAATAAACTTGAATCAACAACATAGATTTATCGCCCGGCCCTAGTGTGAACACATTCATATTGGCTATGTGTCACTTGGAATGGACATTGAAATCATTCTAAAAAAAAATCGGATTCAGCCATTGAATCACAACTGAGGACATTGACCTACAGTGTAAATCTAGCTTTTATCTGATCCAGCAGATGAGCTATTGGCCAACTCAAGAAAGAGGGCACAGTACCCAACAACGAATCGCTCACTGGGTGCGATGACACGTGTGACCTTTGGATCTTGTCATCATCGCCCACGCCTTTTCGTGTAGAAAAAAAAAAAAGTCTTGCATTGACACGTACGACCTTTTTCATCATCAGCTTCCTCCTGATTGCCGAGTGTCCGCCGTCCCTCTCATCTCGCCGTCCACGCTCAGCCCGGAATGACAATTAGAGAACGCAAGGGCGACCCAAAATGACCGGAAATTAAACGATCTGTCGAGCATTGTAATTGTTGTCGCTAGCGCTTCTTTAAGGTGATGAAATTGGCGTAAAAAAAACTCTAAATGCAACGTTTTGATTACCACATTTACATACATAACTGCCGTACAAGTTGAAAGACAAGTTAACAACTCTGTGATGAAGCGTAACGAAACAAAAATAAAATGAGTATTTACTTACGAGTGAATTCCTAGCATCAACGGTGGGCACTATCAAGGACATGAACAACAGTTTAAAGTGGCATTTACATGAAATTATGCCTCTTGACAGCAAAAATAAATTAATAAATTAAAATTTATTAATTTATTTAAATCCAGTGGTGGAAGATGTACAGCACATTGTATACCTTCAGTACATGATCGTATTCCCAGGAAAAGAGAACATTATTGTCACAGCAAAATAAATCACTTTATCTGAAGTAGTTCTGCAAGAAATTAGCGAGCTGCGGTGAAAAAAAACAAAACATCCCGAAGGTGATGAACGTGAGGCGGATGCACGATGGATGCCATTGTCTTCATTCAGAAGCCTCGCAAATTAATTTCCAGCACACTTTTGTAAATGAGATTGTTTCATTTGGGGAAACAACAAAAGGGGAGCGTACACTTTGGGGACCTGAGGTCAAACTGGAATGACATCAGATTATTTCCTTTTCTGTACAAATTCAACCTCAAAAGAGTCCAACGTGCCCAAAATGTTCTGGAAAAATTGTTTAAAAAAAAATGCCTCAAGAGTGAAACAATTGCCATCACGCGTGAAGTCGGTAAATCTCGTGAGACTTTGGCTCCACAAGTATAGCCCGCCTCTCCCAGCCCTCGAAGCCAGTTTCATCCAGTTTTCGTCATTGTGCAAGGGCGGAGCATGGCGGCAAAGTTTCACGATTTTCTATTTCCGTGAGTGAAGTGGCCAGAGGACATGAATGCCGAAATAAAAACAAATCAAGAGTTTGATATTCAAAGGTGTTTCACAACTTATCGATGTTTTTGCCTCAAGATGAAAAAGTTTGAAAAGTGCTGACTAAATTCTAAACACAGTATGAAGCAGAAATAATAATAAAAACAAGTGCATTTGTCTACTTTATTGTGTGTCTTCATCAGGAAAAAAACACATCCCCTGATTCATTATTACAGTGGCCCTCCACCTGTTTATTATGCTTCTGTAATTTTATATAGCCTTCAAAATGTAACCTGGCAATAACTCAACTTTATAGAATGCCGTATAACAATATAATCATCGCTGTGGAATTAGGCAGAAATTAGCTGTGATTTACAAAGTGCTGTTTGATGGCCTGCAGCAGCGCTGAGGTACAAAGTACAGGCTCTCGCATGTGTGTGTGTGTGTGTGAAACCTCCCAGTGGCCACAACTCAAGCGGGTCTTTCTTGTTCTTATCACATGACACACACGTCTCAGACGGGTGCCGGGGGGCTCGGGGGCGGTGATGGGGAGCGCTCGCTATGCGCTGCGGCACCCGCTTGTGAGCGCCTGCTTCCTGGAGGGCACGCGCATAAATGATGTCAGCTAAGATGGCGCTGGGGATTTATTGGCGCTGCATCCATCAGAGGGCATGTGTCAAAACCATGACAAGATGTATAAAAGATGCTCAGGTTTGATTGACACTGTCACACAGGTATAAATTGACAATTACTGCGGTTGTACATTGCAGGATTACTGGAATTTCTCGCTATATCACAGTTCATTTATTGCAGATACAGTGCATTGTTTATAGGTCACTGTAGTACAGTTACTCACCTGGACATCTCTGATGCAGTTAACTTTATTGGCTAAATGATTTTACTGTGACAGCAAAGACTCACATGAGGTCAATTGGCCTCTTATTCTGCGCAGAAAAAGAAACCTTACTGAATATTCTTAACGCATAAATTTGGTAAGTCACTAAATTGCTTGAAAGAAAGAAAGGACATGCCCGGAAAACCGCAGTTTAAAACGCAAGCCCTATTCAAAGTTGTATGAAATTAATTCAGAAATACTAACTTTAGCCAACGAATAGCTAATGCACACACTCTCAACAGCAGGAACAAATGCAAGTAAAGAGCAATGTTTAGCTTGATTTTCTACGACTACTGTATAGTACTGTAGTTAAAAATATCACCGCAATGAATTCTGGGTTCCCACAATGCTTTTAGCTGACTACATTGCCAGGACTGTCAGTGTGAGGAACTGGGCCATTGCTTAAAGGTAAAAAAAAAAAAAAAAAAAACAACAACTTTGCAATTAAGCGTGCCCATCTGTCTAGTGTACAGTACCTGGATCCCACTGGAGCTCATTTGGAGGAATTGCCAAATAGAGGTTCACTAAAATACAAGCGTTGGAATGCCCAAAAATGGTTGCGTCGAACCAAAATGGTTTGACTTCCTGTACAACTTAACGCAAAACCCCAGCCTAATCTTCGCTAACTCCCCAACATACAAAGATGTTGACCAAGGTAGAGCAGTTGAGAAACGACTTAAATGATTTTAGCCTTCTTCCTACCGCTGTAGTTTTAATGTGTGAAATGTCAGTCAAAAAGAAGATGTTACATGTGCTAAATTGCTAAGAGGGGCGGTGGAATGCCAGTCTAAATTTACATAGCAACAGGTAAGTAGTGGCAATTCAGACAAAGTTAACATGATTACCGAGGGATTCACAAATTAATTGACTTTTCTGTTGCTCGGATTGATGACAGTGAAACTGTAGTTATCTGCAATAAGGCTAGCCATTATGTTTTGCTAAATTACTCAAAGAAAACCCGACCAAACATTTTGTACATACCTGTGAGTAATCACCTTCGACAAACCTGATGATGATGATGATGATGATGATGATGAACCTTCTCTGAACAACTATGTACAACATCCACTCCTTTATGGGTAAGATGTTGCAACATTATTATTCTTTTTTTCAGGGATTTAGATTTTTCCCAGACATGTCATTCAACCACATTAGCTGAAGTCACATTAGCGCCGCAGGTGGTGATAGCTCCCAGACAGGCCCTATTTATTTTATTCCATTGATCAAGCGTCGAGCGGCGCGAATGCGACGTCACGTTTTGCCTGAATGACTTTGACAAATCTGGCAGAACTGAAGAGATGCCGTTTGACAGACGCCGACAAGCACCATCCATACTCCTCCCCCCCTCCCGCCGTCGGTCACCTACCCACCACCCACCGCCCGCCGCCATCGCCCCTTCTTGCAGAAGTATTAGAAGCCCATTAGCATTCTATGACATTTCCCTATCCATCCGGAGGGAGGGGGAAAAAAAGCACCGGTGGCCCCCTGTAAACAGAGCGCTGTGGCGAGGAGAAAAGGGAATAAGAGCGTAATGTAAAATGGCATTGTTCAGATGGTCGGACACCAGGTGTGCATTCTAATGCGGAGCTTGAGGTCAACCTCGCAACGCTGAAACAAAGGATGAGGGGCTGTGGAGGAGGGAACGATAAGAGGGCGGACAAATGGGTCCGGGAGCCGGGTGATTCAGAGCGCCAGGGACTTTTAAAAGGTCAAAAGCTACTAAAGGTTATCAGCCGCGGCAACAATCTGAATTTTTTATAGGGGGTGGGGGGCACCTTATTATCCGCACATAAAGGAGGTGGGTCACGCGTGATAAAACGAGCGCATACAAAAGGCCACACTAGCAAAGTTTACAGGAGCACTGTGAAATCTCTTTAAGCGGTGACAATGTTTGCATTTTGCACGGAACGCCTCTTTTTTTCCGCCTTTGGTAAATGTGCTGCATTTTACTAGCAGCTGTTGCTATATAATGGAACAAATGTGATAATGTGGCATTTATGGTTCTTTTACGAACAAAAGATCAACACAAGAGGCTTACAATCCGTGTGAACGTGAAAATAAAGACTATGTATGTATTAATTCCCAGCACCCACCGGGAAAAAAAAAAAATAGGTACACCTGCGTAGTTTTATTCAATACAAATTGTTTGTTGTTTCGGCTTTTGTTTTGAACATGTAAGAATAACGTAAAAAAATTAAGAACAACAATAACTCCTACCCCTATCTATATTACTATTAGTTTCTATGAACATCAATACAACACTATAGTAATATATTAATAATAAGTAAAATAATAGTATATCCGCAGCCTTATTCCTATCTATCTGTATCTGCCTTATCTTGGTTATTAATGACAAGAAAAACAAAACCCCAACCACAAACAAAATAAAACAGCCATTGTACCATTGACAACGTATTGCAGTAAGTTTAAGACTCTTTCTGTGTACTGTGTGTACAACCATATGTTTGTATAGCGGTTTAAATCCGCGGATATTTTGGCATTGTTTGTGCAGAATATCTTATCTGTTTCACTCCGCACACAGACACACACAAAACGTTGAATTTTGGGTAGTGTAAAGTCTGCATCGTCTCTCAGTTTATAGGCTCGCTCTCTTATAATGAAACATTCTTCTTTGATCATCAGGAATAATTTGTTCAATACTTTAAATAGAACGACTGATGTGTTGTATTTTACAAGATCACCACAATTTAGCTACTTCGACTGGATAAACAGATTACGTTGTGAACAATACGGACAGCTTTGTTTCTGTAATATGACTAATGGATTTATTGTGCACTGGTATGTGTTGCTTACTTCAACACAATGTGAGGCTGCAATCAAATCTTGCCAGCTATTTTAACACTGCAAATTCCCCTTTAATGTATCAGCTTTGTTCCAACGTGAGCGCGTTGAGTGACGCCAGTCACTGTAAACACGCGCGTGCCCACACAGGTGGGTACTTCGTTCGAGTCGCCTCAGGGGTTGCCCGCGGCTAACTGGAACAATGTTTGCAAACGCACCATCTCACAAAACAATAAGAATCTTAAGCTGTTTCCTCAGGGCAAGGAGGCTGAAATAAAAACTGCAACGCCTCACATTTGTCAACTCTTTAAAAAAAAAAAAAAAAAAAAAAAAAAAAATTTAAAATTTGGAACAACGCACCTTCTAGAAGTTCTGGCTGGAAGTGGCCTTGGGGATGAGAGCACCTTGAGGTCGAGAGGAGTCCATCCAAGAAACACTGTCAAACATGTCAGAGGTGTGTTTCTACATTTTTAATGTTACACATTCAATTGTATATCGTATACAATTTATATAATATAATTGCCTGAATTCCTTAGCTCTTCACTTGTGTAAACTACTTCCTGTACGGTCTATCTAACGTGACACGTTTTGTCCACTCAGATTTCAGCTCAGCGTTGCCAGGTAAAGGCAAAATCTGCACGCATAAATTAATCATTCAGCAGTGTCAGGCTTATGCAACTGAAACATTCTTTAAGCAGTCTGATAAGACCCAATGATGATGTCGGCGGAAAACTAAAAAGTAAAACTTTAAATAAAAAAAACAAAAAACGTACGTTTAACTAACCCCCGTGGTAAAACGAGATTCACTTTTGACGTTATTTTGTTTATGCTCGTCATTTTTTTGGCTTTTAACGACATATTGTTTATATGGACCAGGTGCAACAACAAGAGTGTTAGGAGGTGGGTTATTTAAGGTGGCCTCGCACTGGGTTGTAGATGCATATGCATAATAAGTTCCGAACATTTGATATTTATGTGCGAGCATGAGCAGTTATGATATAATGCGTTCGTAATTAGTGAGCATGAGAAGTGAGCGTAAACAAGCACTCACTCAAGCGTGTGAGAAATGCAACTCGCTCCCTCCTGAGAGCCAGATGCTCCTACGACTGATAGCACCTTCACGTCTAGTGAAGGGTGCTGCTCGATTGGCTCAAACTTTCTGGGAGGAGCTCATTAACATTGATGAGGGCAGCGGCGGCGGCGCTGGTTAACGGGGTTAGGGTCGGGGTTGTGACAGACGCCGGTCCATTGTCAAGAACGACCACCACCCTGTCCTCCTCCTCCTCCTCCTCCTCCTAACTCATGCTAAGCCAGTCAAGCACCCACAAAGCTAAATGTCATAATGTCAGAATACTTCGTGATGTCCCACCTATAATGGCTTTAGAGATGTGGTAAACATACAGTACGCACGCACCGCTTGCTGGAGCGTATAAGGCAGACTTTATTGGCCACCTGAGTGTTAAAACTGCTAGCAAGATTTGAACGTGGCCGTACTTAATTAACTAATCCCTCTCCCTTGAGTTTCTGACCAAAGTCATGCCCCTCAGAAACAAATAGGGTCATTCATAATGGCACACGATTATGAAAGTGCGTAGTCGTGATAAATAGCCACAGAGAACGCGTATCTAGCTTCGACAAAATAAGCACTACTAAGCTATCATTAGCGCTGTAAACAAGCTGCTACTTTGGTAGCATGACCTTTTCATAATTGAGAGTTATTGAAACACTTCCCGTTAGCGGTTTGAAGTTTTACTTTCTGGGAATGTGCAATAACTTAAAAATCAAAAAGAGGTGATAAACGTACCCGTCAAGCAGAAATGTTGCTTCAGAATACTCTCAGCTTTCTGAGGTCCCTTCGCTCTGCTTCTGTGGACATTCCGCCATATTTTCAACAAATCTCCTGAAGCCCAAGGTAACAGGTCAGAATGAGGCTGTGGGAGGGTGTCTGCTATGAGTGGCCCCCGATTGCCACCTTGTCTGTCACGTCTTCTTGTCTCTTGTTTTTCTTCGGGCATGGTGATTTGGTAAAAATCAAATTAGAGGAACAAGATGCGGCCAGAGAGAGAGAGAGAGATAGAGAGAGAGCGAGAGAGGGTTTGCACTCATGTAGTACTGTCAGGTAATACTGATAGTTTTAACAAATATACTTCTTTAAAAAATAAAATAAAACACAAACACACCCTTTTAGTTCGCCCTTTTGGGAATTGTGAAAACAAGGTGGTACTTCAGTGCTTAGGTATAGCGTTAAAAGTCTTTCACCATTTCAATCGTCAGTATTTTTGGGGCATGGCTAAAGCGAAGCCTGGTGACGCACTTGGGCTTCTGGCATTAGTTGGCCCTCGCCCAGTATATAAAAGGTTGAACACCTTCTCGCAACACTTGTTTGCGTGCGCAATTGCAAATTTTTATGACAAGGCCCATTTCTACCACAACGTCGTGCAGTTAGCTAGCTAGCAAGCGACAGCTACAACCCGAAAAATGCATCTTCTCGTAATGTATTTTGAGTTGTTCGGGCTACCGTAATATGTTGAAACGTAAAGCATTGTGCATTTAGAACTAGCAGGAAGTATGTGCTCAAATGTCTGCGGTGTGAGTCACAGACTGAATAACGTGTGCCACTGCGTTTAATCAACGGTTAACTTTCCCTCAACAAATAACCACCCTTAGTTGTCATGGTAACGGAAGCTGTGTTGGCACATGCAGCAGTATACGTATGGTGGGTCAGCAGTGGCTCATTTGCATGAGACAGGGCCTCCCCCTCAAAACAGGCTAATTTCAGCAAGGGACAAAAAAAACAAAAAGGGAAAAAAAAGTATATTACAGTGAACCCGTTTGTCGTGGAGGGTACCATCCAGACCTACCTGCAATTGAGGACAATTTGCAATATGAAGAACTGTACTGTTATACTGTTTTGAATTGGGGGAAAACACACAAACTGTGATCGCATGTTGTGAAAGGCCCTCAAAACTTTTCTTATCCATTTTCAGTTAAAAAAAAAAAACCCAACAACATGCCCAGCTACAAATATGTTCCGCATAGCATATAAAACATTTGTTATCTTTATTTCTCTCATTAGTTGCAGGTATGGCACTAAAAACGGGTGATAAATCCAAAGGACCGTGGTGGGAAAAAAAAGACGATATAATATAAATATTGAGCACAGAACAGAGAAGAGCGATAGGTGGTTATTACAGGGTGTCGGCACAGAAACAAGATGAATGAGCATCGCAGAAGCACAACTCGGATACACCAAATTTATTTTCTATATTCGGCGTGGCCAAGTGCTGTTTAGGATCCTCCTTGCGTTGAGCACTTTTCCGCTGAAAACATTGAAAAAGATCACAGTGACGTCTAGTTCTGTCTGTGCACGAATGGAACACTTGTGCGCGGGTGATAATTAGTGGAGACCAGATGCAATTATACCACACGAGTGGATGGTTACACCGAGGGGCTGAAATAAAAGTAGCACGATGAATGGCACGACGTGGCTCAGCCCTTTTCGAGGTTGATAAGGAAACGAGGGAAATGTGGGCACTGTTCCTTTTGGAGCCGCTCGCTAAGAACTAAACGCTCTGAATCAAACGCTAAGAATCGGGCCGATGTCTTTTCTTTCTAAAGAGGATTAGATGGTTCAATAGAAAGATTTGACCCATTTACGATGTTTAACGTCCACCATCTCGGTGCACAATCTTCACTGACTGTTTCCTTCTAATTAACACTTGTGTTATGTAAATATGCTTTCTCCTTCAGTGGACCATGCCTCAGTTATGAACATAATCGGCAAGCTTGAGTTCATTATTGTTTGTGGTGGTGCACAACTGTCAAAATATACCAGTACTTATATTGATTGACATAATTCACCTTTTTGAGGTCCCCAACATGCCTGAAAACTATGTATTTTCATTGTGAATATGAATATAACGGCCAGAAACTCACTCAGTAGTGCCCCCTGGAAAGTTACAAAAAGGATCCCTCTATGCCAGTTTCACCGATCGACACGAAATGTGGTGAACATGTCTATCGTAACGGGACACATAAAAAAAAGTCTCAAAGACTCATACCTAAAATTGAATTGGAAATAGCTATTTTGGGCAAATGACTAGGCTTTGATGGACTCCTACTAGCAATTCCCAAATGACAATAGGCGACACTAAATCGCAAAGCTTTCCCTACACCATCTAATGTGAGCGGAGGATGTCGTCAAAGTTTGATTATTTTTAGGATTTGCCGTGAAAGAGGGTGCGAGATCCCCAGGCAAGTCAGGAAAAACCGAACTCCCGACACCAGTTTCACCGATCGACAGAAAATTGTCTATCGTAACAGGACGCACAATAACATTTCGAGGATCCAAGGAAGTCAGCCATTTTAGTTGGAAGCAGCCATTTTGGGCAAATCCCAGAGCTCATATTTTGACCAGTGAGCCCCCATCAGCAGCAGCTACACTAGTTCGATACATGACGCTTTGTTTACGTTTTAATGTGGGTTCGGAATGTTGTCAAAGTTTGCCGATCATTTCGAGGTGGTGTGGGGGCCCCTTCGCTGCTGCTTGCTGTTTTAATTAGAATTTTGGGTTTAGTTTTCATCCAAAAGCTGGCTAATTACCTTCACTTTCATTATATTGTTATAATACAGTTAAGTACCGAGTAGCTCTCCTGACAAATGTATTATTATTAATTCATCAAAGCCAAAACTCTGAGAGAATGTGAGATGGAACTGCGTCCTTATTCGTTCCCTTCATCGTCTATAGCGCCAATATTTAATTAACTTGTCCAATTTATCTTGTGCCGAGGTAACGAGTGGAGCGTGACGAATGAAGCGCCTTCGTGAAGAAAGCACTATTCCTGTCTGCAGCAGCGCATCCGCCCACCAACCAGATGGCAACCGTGCAACACAAAATCAATTAGTGTCATGCCTTTTCTGCAGGGCTACAAAAAAAAGCAATTTCCACTGCATATCACGACTCGTGTGCACGCACCTGACCCAAACTGCTCACGAGAACGTTCGGCGTTTGTGCGGAATCTAAAGATGCATTAACAACTGTCTTGTTTGTTTGGTTTTTTTTCCTGTGGTCATCCGAGTGTTGTTTTGGAAGCGTAGCAGCACATATGAAACGCCTCGGGCTCAGGCAAAACATTGTACTGCTATCCCTGGTTGGGGTGGGGGGGGGGGGGGGGGGGGAATGGTTTTCACATAAATGGCAAAACCTAACTGATGTTGAAACCTCCACTTTACGCCCTTGTTTTTCCTTGACGACGAGCATTTCACAGCCTTCAAGCCGCAGATGCTTCTCATCAACCAGAGTGTAGCCATCAAATCTCACTGTTCATGTATTCAAAACCAGCTAATCCTTTGCATTTATGCCCATTATCCCCATTGAAAGTGTGCAAGTACAGAAATTAAGGGGTATATTAAAAGCTTTAGCACAGTGGCGACTAGGGTTGTAAAAGGTACATGTACAGCTATTTGTTTTCAGATTTCCCAGCAATATGCTTTTGCCAGTACATCTAACGTAGCTGAAACTACAACCCCAATTCCAATGAAGTTGGGACATTGTGTTAAACATAAATAAAAACAGAATAAAATGATTTGCAACTCATGTTCAACCTATATTTAATTGAATGCACTAGAAAGACAAGATATTTAATGTTCAAACTGATAAACTTGATTGTTTTTAGCAAATAATCATTAACTTAGAATTTTATGGCTGCAACACGTTCCAAAAAAGCCGGGACAGGTGGCAAAAGAGACTGAAAAAGTTGAGGAATGCTCATCAAACACCTGTTTGGAACATCCCACAGGTGGACAGGCTAATTAGGAACAGGTGGGTCTCATGATTGGGTATAAAAGGAGCTTCCCTGAATTGCTCAGTCATTTACAAGCAAAGATGGGGCGAGGTTCACTTCTTTGGGAACAAGTGCGTGAGAAAATAGTCGAACAGTTTAAGGACAATGTTCCTCAATGTACAATTGCAAGGAATTTAGGGATGTCATCATCTATGGTCCATAATATCATCAAAAGGTTCAGAGAATCTGGAGAAATCACTGCAAGGCCGAAAACCAACATTGAATGCCCGTGACCTTTGATCCTTCAGGCGGCACTGCAACAAAAACCGACATCAATGTGTAAAGGATATCACCACATGGGCTCAGGAACACTTCAGAAAACCAATGTCAGTCAATGCAGATTGGCGCTACATCCGTAAGTGAGACTTGAAACTCTACTATGCAAAGCAAAAGCCATTTATCAACGACACCCAGAAACGCCACCGGCTTCTCTGGGCCCGAACTCATCTAAGATGGACCGATGCAAAGTGGAAAAGTGTTCTGTGGTCCGGCGAGTCCACATTTCAAACTGTTTTTTTTTGAAATTGTGGAGGAAAATAACTATCCGGACTGTTATGGACGCAAAGTTCAAAAGCCAGCATCTGTGATGGTATGGGGCTGTGTTAGTGCCAATGGCATGGGTAACTGACACATCTGTGAAGGCACCATTAATGCTGAAAGGTACATACAGGTTTTGGAGAAACATATTCTGCCATCTATGCAACGTCTTTTTCATGGACGCCCCTGCTTATTCCGGCAAGACAATGCCAAACCACATTCTGCACGTGATACAACAGCGTGGCTTCGTGGTAAAAGAGTGCGGGTACTAGACTGGCCTGCCTGCAGTCCAGACCTGTCTCCCATTGAAAATGTGTGGCACAGTATGAAGCGTAAAATACGACAACAGAGACCCCGGACCGTTGAACAGCTGATGCTGTACAGCAAGCAAGAATGGGAAAGAATTCCACCTTCAAGACTTCAACAATTAGTGTCCTCAGTTTCCAAATGTTTATTGAATGTTGTTAAAAGAAAAGGTGATGTAACACAGTGGTAAACATGACCCTGTCCCAGTTTTTTTGGAACGTGTTGCAGCCATAAAATTAAAAGGTAATGATTATTTGCTAAAACAACCAAGTTTATCAGTTTGAACATTCAATATGTTGCCTTTGTAGTGTATTCAATTAAATATACGTTGAACATGACTTGCAAATCATTGTATTCTGTTTTTATTTATGTTTAACACAACATCCCAACTTCATTGGAATTGGGGTTGTACATCACAGAGATTTTGTCATTTATAATGAATGTCCAGGGGTAGCATGAATATTTTTGTGGACGAGGATTTGTGTTAAACCTTTCTTGTAAAAATCCAACTTGCCATTAAGGTATTTCAGCATTTAGACAAACGATTTTTAGACTTTCACGCCAAATTCCAGAAAATTGAGTCCTCCTTTTTTGTATGCTGCCAACATAAGATGAGCCTTTTAGGTTGCATATAATTTTCAATGTCCCTCCCTCTAATGCTTGACAACACTTATTGAGGTCTTTGACCATGTTTTTGTTTACTTTTGACTGAAATGCTTTAAGGACGGATCTTGTAAGGAATATCCTACTTCCCAACAGTAGCTAACCTTGGCAGGTCTCATCACATCCATCATCTTATCGTCGTATTTCTCGGAATATCAAACCGTTTATACCTCAGAAGTGATACCAAGACAGAATTTGACAAAGGGAAGGAGCGGCGTACTCGCTAACACTTTCAGGGGAAATTTGGCACTTTTCATTAGCTATGATAAAGCAACAAATGACAGCGACAAACAACCGCTGGAAAAGTTAGACTTCTGTAGGTATTTGGAAAGTTTCTCACTGTAAAACACGCAAACAAAATGTCCCAACAAAGGTACTGCCATACTGTACATTCATTATGAGCACAGCCGTGTAGGAGTATAAACACAGGGAGGAATTGTGTGAAATAAAAACAATAGGATGCCCATCATTCTGCTCTGTTTTGCTCAGCATCTTTTTCATCGTATCAGGTCCTCGTCGCCCTCTAACTCAGCAAATCCGGGCTTCCGCTACGTTTGCTGAACACGTATAGTCGGCCACCCAGAAGTCATTCAGCTTCTCGAGCAGGAATTTAGGAGGAAATCGTACGAAATGTCCACTTCGTTCACGCTGTATTTAGCCCCAAGTTGCTGCCTTTCTTGCAGCTATCTAAGACAAGCCTGAAAAATGGCTTCAACAAACTGAATTTAGGGGGTCCTCGGTTTACGATGGAACCGACATACGTTTTCAGGTTACGAAGGGCGCACAAAGTTTACACACTTACCGCTGTACGTATTTGATTGTTACCACTGTATTTTATTTGATTGTTTTATATTTATGGCCTAGAAGATTTTTTCATACAAATATTTACTTGATGACTTGACTGCTGTGTTAGTGTCGGTTAACAACACGGTCTGATGACAAACTTGGGAGAGGTTGCTGGCGTAGGAATGGAAATTGATTGTAAACCGAGGACTCACCGTACCTCTGATGGGAGGTAGTTTAGTTTTTGTATGGACAAAACAAAAAAGGCAGTTTTTAATTAATCGCGGAACGTTTTGTATGAGATCCTAGTAAATTCCTGTTTGTGCGGTGAAATATAAAAATGTATTTCATAAACTGAAATGTTGTGCTTCCCGGATGCCAACATAAAACACTGATCATAAACCTCTGCCATAGAGATTCTTTAACATTTAAAAGTTATACAACGTACACGATCGGCATCATTCGTAACGCTTCCGTCCGCTTGGATATTTTGGCAATGCAAGGGGGACGAAAGAACGGAAGAGGGGGGAAAAAAAAAAAAGTCCTCAAAGCATTTGTCACAACCAACGATGAACAGAACATTTCTCATTTTCTTTGTTGTTGTTTTTTTGTTTGTTTGTTTTGTTTTTACAATACATTTCTTAAAAACCCCAGCTGGTTAAGGTTATGGTCTCAGGTAGATCGTCCACAGTCAAATCTTCACAGTTTGTGTAAAAGCAGAGAAACATTCTCGCTGCAGTAATAAAATATCAGGACTATTATCAACATTATTATCATTATTATTCATATCTTTTGTGTTCTGGTAGCGTTGTCGTAGAAATGGCGGCAGAGAGGAGCGGGCCACCCAAGGTCCCTCTCATTTTTGATTATTTAAAAAAAAAAAAAAAAAAAAAAGGCTACCTCAGTTGGGTAGTCAATTCAATGAGTGTCTTTATCCATTGAAAAATAATCAGAGCCTGCATTTGTTGTTTAGTTTCCAAGCCGTCATGCGGTCTAGCCAACGATCCTTGGCCTCCGAGACCCGATACCCCGTCAGCACTTGTGTGGGGGACGAAAAGAGGCGCATGTAGAAAATAGGCCATCAGGCGAAGCATGGATGCGCGTGTTCGATGTTGCGCGACAGCCGGGCTCGGGATTCCGCGTTGTAATCTTGAAGGCACTTTGTTTCATGGCAGAAAGAAAAGTGGCTTCTTCTTTGTCTCCAGTGGACCGACGCGACTCTGCGTCAGGCTTCGCTCATCAGACTGTCGTACCGTAATCAATCACGTCCTGGACTTCTCGACCCGCCCTGTAGTCCAGCTGTCTTTTCGCCATTTTTTTCCCCCCTTTTTGTTCTGCCATCATACCATCAGTTGGCCACTTGGACTGGTGAGCACAGTGTAAAAAGTACATAGGCAGCCATGGGGGATGGGGGGAGGGTCTTAAAGCAGACAGAACAAAACGTGGCCAGAGGTCTTGTTTTTCTTCAGAACAGCACCAAGCAGATAAAAACAAAAACGAGGCCGGTGGGGAAAAAAAACAAGCGATTGGCATCTGGTGCGAGGGAAATGAAGATAAAGTTACACAGAGAAAGGTCTGATTCAATTTCCTCCTTCAAAATGTCAGCAGCATTTTTATATTCCGCTGCCTTGCAAAGATTATATATTTATATATATATATTTTTTCATATAACTTCATAAAATTGTTCTTGTGCTTTACAAACTGCCCCTCCCTCGATGCACCGCCAAAGTTCACTCTTTGTGCTCATGAAGAGAGTCCCGCACCGAGGAGCACTGTACTGTCAAAGAATATTTTTTTCCCCTTCAAAAAATTTGCACATTTTTAGGACTTTTTCTTCAGATTATTTATTTTTCTTTTAACCCAGTTCAATGTCTTCATTTCTGTCCCAATGCGATCCACTGGGGCTGGAGGGGACCGTCGCCGCTTTCGGGATGCGTGAATCTTTGGTGATGGGTTGCCGAGGGTACAGCTCACAGACTGCGGGTCTGAAGGTCGGCCTCTGAGACGACGGCCAGAAAGGTCACCTCTGGCCCTCCAGGAGGGTTATAACCACGGTGACGCACAGCAGCCATATATGCAGGGAGGTGGACTGAGCAATGGCACTAAGGTCTGCAAGGTGAGAAAAAGTAACAGATTTTTTATTTGCAGCACAAGCAGAATATTAACAGGGACAGACTGTGGGAAATGGACTTTTCACTATCAAGTGTGAAATTACACAACCAAGTATATTGGGCTACAAAGAACATAATCATGACAAAAAAAGTCAATTTTACAAAAATAGCCGCCATTTTAGAAGGAGAAAAATGATCAGAATAAAGTCAGAATTACAAAAAGAGTTGTCGTTGTATTTCTTGTTTTGCTTTGTGTTGCCAAGCAAATCTGAGGCGTGAACAAGCTTTCTTTTTTGGTTGTTGATGTGCCGCTGCTCGAGTGAAGCAGAAAAAAAATTCAGCAGTTAAGGTATTTTAATTCTCTTGCATGTGGGCAAGGAGAGCCACAGTGGCCCATGCACGTTTACTGTAGCGGTTTATTGGACAGAACAAACAGTTAAACACACAAATACCAATTGACAACACTTGCAAGGAGCTGCTGTGGGCTACAATTCACACCCAACCTAATCAACCGAACTTTGCCTCCTGATGTCCCTCGCTAGGCCACGCCCCTTAAAGGCACACATCCAAAACACAAATAATGGAGTAATTACACTTTATAAAATCACTTTATCAGTGCTAGTCCTTGGGTTATTTTGACTATATTTGGACAAAAGCATGCCACCGACATATTACGAAGGCACCTTGGAACTGTTTTAAATTGTGATGTAAATTGTGCCGTCGGTTGGAGTGAGTAAACATGCGATGGAGTGACCCCTATTTGTGATCTTGGCATATCAGGCCCTACTTCTTTAAATATTTTAAGAACTACCAAGAAGCCATAACTACGTTTTTATGGGCTGAGAAGCTGCAAGCGAAACAAAAGCAGCGCTTGGAATTCACCCCTAATCGAGTTTCGCTTTTCGCGCGCGGGTGGCATCCATCTGACGACGATCCCCTTTGGGCAGGATCAACCCCTGTGAGGTCGCGCTGAACTCTTCTTGATTAACAGCATCAGCCAGAGGTCACGTTCCTCAAACGTCCACCTCCTGTACCTCACGTCGAGTCATGTAAGATTTATCACGCGAGATTGAGTTTTATAATTCATGGTGTCGTCGCCGTGTGTCCCGAGGGCCGACGACCACTCCCCGCAGCCCCAGAGTGAATTTGAGAAAAAATACTTTCAATAATGAGAGATCATAAAATAAATACGTGGCACCGACTCAAAATTGCAAACTGATTTCCCCCACAATGATGAAAAGAGACTAGTACGCTCATTTTTCCATGAATTGTTAAAAGGGACATGTGAGGTTGAGATATTTCTGAAGCCAAAGCTCCTTGGAGCATAAGGAGGCGAGATTCAATCAAAGCAACGGCATCACTTTTGCCTGCCCCAGATTACTTCTTCAATTTCAGGCCATTTTCCGTGCCCTACTTTTTTTTTTTTTTTTTTTTTAACCTCTGGTTTGTTCATACTGTCCAATTACGGTCCCTGCGCTCGGCTATCGCGGCCGTCATTCATGTGATTGCAACACCGTTGCTACAGCAACCGGCTCATTTTGTTCCGCACGGACAGGCCGGCAAATGTGTACGATTAATTTGTTTTATCTTTTTTTTTTTTTTTAACAGAGGGTCTCAAATGCGGCGGCACTACTCACTGGGCGGCGGGTCTCGACACTCCCCTTCCTCCAACGTGACGTCATCGATGGCGATGTCGCCCTCGATGCCCGGTCCTCGGATTCCCTCGAGTACCACCTGGAAAACGTTAAGTGTGGTAGTGAAGTCGTTCGTCCAAAAATACAGACATACAGTGGGCAGTCATAAAAGTGATGAAGAAAGGAGAACACAATTTGATATTAGCATAAACAATTAGTAGTAAACGATTACGAGTAAACAATTACACCAGCAGTCATTTGTAATGCAATACAATTGCAAAAGCATACTTCACCACAACTTACCTGAAATGACGCCATCGGATGCACGCTGACTTTGGCCTGCTTCCAGCGCTCCCCTTGGTTACCGCTTAGCGACCACACTGGCCCATCTGGGCTGGCTAGGCCCTTTTGCTTCACTAAGGCGTTTAGCGTCCCTGCGGGGGGGAACATTTTTAATTGTTTTTTTTTTTTAAAGAGAAATGAACATCGCGATAAATTATTTTTTTTTATATCACAACACATAACCTTCCCGTTTATTTTTTTGGGGTACACTAAAACCCTTCACGGGTAATGAGTTTAACATTCAACATTGTACCTACCAGAATCACTTTTTTTTTTTTTTTTTTAAATGAACTTGTAAAATAAACTTGAAAAATAGCTATCCATCCATGTTCAATACAGCTTACCATAATAATGCAACTCATTACGGTCCCTATCGCAGGTGACTTTTGGCCGAGAGGCGGGGCACATCACGGACTGGTTGTCAGTTGCACAAACAACTATTCACACTCAATTTTACAGAATACCCAGAGAACACCCACACGAGCACGGGAAGAACATGCAAACTCCACACAGGAGGGCTTGAGATAAGATTCGAACCCTGGACCTCTCGGCTGTGAGGCATAGTGTATGTGTGAACCACCTGTAAGAATCTTTCGCTTTCAAAAATTGGTTGAGTTTTTGGGCATGTTGAGGCGACAAAAAGGCAATTAGTTTGTCGGAAGAATAACGATAAACATCATTTCAAGCGAGCCCTAATGTGTGTGCAATTGCAAAGGAAAAGAAAAAGAATGTATAAATTGGACCTTTCTGCCTCTTGTGTCACTGCCAGGTCAATATATTTAACATAACATGTAAATAGAAAAAAAAATAAAACGAATAGAACAAGGCAAGCAGAAGAATGTTTTTCTCATATTTTTAATATGATGTTTTGAGCTGGTAAATAAAAAGTAGATTTATATCACAAACTAATAAAAAACAGATAAACGTGAAATTCAGAGCTTAAATCCACAATCGAAGACAATATGGATTATAGGCTCGTTAATGACATTGTAATGTTCTTCAGCACCGGTTACCGACTTTTTAGGGCTTTTTTAAACGCAATTTCATTTTCCTCAGATAGTCACCTTTGTCACGCGTGCATTTCCAATTCAAACCCTCGCTTCAGGCGACATTCAAAGCCCAGCCGGGAAGGTCAAACTCAAAGTCCTGCGAAGTAATACATTTTTAAACGGGGTCCTCAGTGCTCACATAAATTATTCCCCAGCTCATGAAATTATCACAAAGAGCTTTAAAATAAAATAAAAACTTTTTTTTGCACTGCTGGTGACACATGCCCACCGTCTGAGAACGCTAGCCCCAATTAGCTGAGACCTGCTGACCTTATAGTGCTAGTTACTTAGCTAGCCATAAAGTGCGACAGTCAACCCTCGCCATTGTTTTATAAACTTTTTATTTTTATTTTTTTTAATGGTCCATAACCCCCAACGCAAAGTGGAAAAATCTCCAAATAATGGATGCCGCCTCCTAAAAATGTTCATATTTGCCTACAATAAACGTCAAGACCTTTATACTCCAAACTATGATCCCAAAAGCCAATACCGTTTCAAACTCATCTTATGACACTGGCCTTAAAAATAAATGGTGAACAGACAATTTTACTTAAACCGGAAATAAATGCACCGCAAGTGTGAGGACACTCGATGCCACCCCGACGCAACCTGTAAAAATAGGTCCAAGGTCAAGGGATGTTGGGTTTTGTACATTTTAACACAATTTCCATGAAAGAGAAGCATAACACTTTTTGGGAAAGTCCGTACCTAACCAGTGTTATTTCAGTATTCATACTTTTTGCGTGATTTTTGTTTTGTAAATTGGTGCGAGCTTTGGTGTGCGTTTGACCGATCGGTTCATCAGAATTCCTCAATCAAAGGTTAATCAACAATGAACAATCAATGGAATTAGGAATGGATCGATGGGGATGACACAGTGTATTGCACTAATGGAATGCGTATGTGGTGTATGTGATGCTGAACTATAATCGGTATCATTATATTTCTGTATTCGGCTGTCCCTTGCTCAAAGACAAATTCCTCCATAGGGAGAGAAATAAAGGGAAATCTCGAACCTTGAATTACAACGTAATACATTTCGACACAATCCGTCACTCTCGTCGTGAGAAGATAGCAAAAGCTATACGTGGGTACCGCTATCATCACTGGCTTTCTGAGATGGACTTGTGAAATGTCAGTCAGTCAGGCGTGCTCAGACACAACCCGGCATGTTTAGAGTTCACGAGATTGTCAGCTACTGAAGTCTGTCGCTTAGGTCGTGAAGTGTATTATTGGAGCAGATTACTGTGAGTCAGACAGGATAAAAAAAAATAACACTGGGACATTGTCTGGGCTGAACCCGTCTCCCCTCAGCGAGACCTCTTGTCTGGCGCCGGGCTTTGATCTGAAACCGCCAATGACGACACAGAGTGCAACCGCATCACCCAGCACTAAAAACACACTGATTGCGCGAGCGTTCGTTTGTCTCCGTGAAGTGGAAGGGCGAGCGGCATGACGGCGGAACGCGAGAAGGTTCTACTGTACGTCCTAGGCCTTGTTCTTTCATCGGAGCTATCGCCCCCAGTGGGGGGTGAGCTCCCGTACGCAACTTGACCTGCTGGTTTATATCTCCAGTGTGGGCTGACTTTACTTTGACTTGGCATTACATCCTGAGTTTTGTTCAATTTAAAGACCTGTGACACAAACTCTGAACGAGAAAAGTACACATTACTCTTCTGCACATTTGCGGTTCACTCTTTGCAAATTCACCAATTCATTTTTTGGGGAACATTTGCGCTCTTTCTGGATATACTGTTAGGCGAGGTACCACGCGCCTTGCTAACAGAAGGCTTCCTTCTCGGCTGGTGATGAGGTCAGACCTCCACTTTGCGGTTTGCCACAGGCTGAATCCCATCAAGCCACACGGCACGAGCACCACGGGCCAACTTTGATGTGCGCCTGGCTAAATGAAGCGTGACCCTAATCTCAGGTAAGCCGCCCGACAGCTAACAACGGAGGAGTTTCTTTTTGGAGCCTTCGCCACTCGCCTCTCATCAGCAATGTTGCGGCCTGGAGTGCTGCCAAGTCACAAGTTGAGTCAAGCACGTGACTCCCAAATAGCATCTAAAAATTTCATAACGACACAGTTACATGGTATGGAGGGGGTCCTCGGTTTATGACGGTCCGGACACAAGCGGTTTCGAGGTTATGAACAGCACGGAATGAACTAGTTTGCGGTGCGGTGTGAGAATACGACGTCAAGTGGCAAAGAAAAAGAAAAAAATATTTGTTTTTTATATTTATGGCCAAACAGTGTTTTTCATATAAAACTGTATTTTAACTATGACAATTCGAAGTTACAAACAGCACAAGAAGACATGCTCATGTTACCGCGCTACTTACTGTTACATTGCCGCTGTTGGAATAGAGCCTCCACGCTACGATTTTACAAGAGTTGCTTTTAAATTCTTGACTCTGTTAACGAGTTAACCGCCGGCGAGGGAAATTCAAAGCATACGACGAAGTACTCACACTGCCCGCGATAACGACGCAACTTGACTGTTGTCAACTTTCAACATTTTTTGAGAAGTCGAAGATTTTTTTATGAGATTGCACAACCAAACAGGATCGTTCCTTATTTCCCTCTTTCTGATGTGTGGAGACCAGCCTTGAAATGAGAGATGTGCTTGAAACGAGGCTCATTTAAAAATTGTACGCCCAGGTTTACAGCAATCTATAAGTGCTATAAGCAATCTATTTCTTCCTTTGCCATTTGTTGCCTTTGCCATTATTCGCTCGCATGATTTCTTACACCCAGGGCAGATTTATCGAAGGATTTTCTACGGGAGACTACGATCCTGCAGGGCCAAATTAAATCTTACCCAACTATTCTTGTGTGCTTGCAGATGCTTGCTTATTGTCTTCCACCCAAGCCCTGTTTTATTGCAGTGTGAATTTTGCGCTTAAAACCCTTGACAACCCTCCGTCATGTTTCACCGTTCATACCTTTAATGCGTCTAAGCCCTCCACTACCACATTATGGATCCTCCACCATGCTTAACTGTAGGTAAGCTCAATTTCCTTGCTGAATACAAAGCTGGAGCAAAAAAAAAAAAAAGAAAAAAAAGAAAAAGATGGTCTGGTTTGGTCCATGTTCTCTTTGGTAAAGATCAGTCATGAAGTTGAGTCCTCATCTTTCATAGATGCCAATAATGGCAGCCAGAACTGTACATGTGCACACTCACTATTTAAACCATTTGTCCCGAGCGCTCACGTCTGCGGGGCGGGGTCACCGCAAACCTATCATGCCAGGCTTAGGGGTGAACTTCTCTCCCGGCCTGAGAAGCGGAGTACTAAATGGATCGCGGCTGCAGAAGATCTGAGCCTGGTTTCACGTCCTTGACATTTAGCTCATTCATCATAACACAGCGCAGACCGGGCATGGGCTTCGCCACAGACGAACGGGGCAGGCAGGCGAGCGAGAATCTGGCTGGTGATCAATTTGAGCAAATTGGAAATGTCACGGCCTACTCAACCTCGGCAGGAGGCCCGGAGGAGCTCTCATCTCGCCGCCTTCTCTTTTTACCAGCTCCCCCTTTTATCCCACCAGATGTTCACGCTGGACCCTTGACCGCCATACATGCACTTTATCCTTACTCCTAAGGTCAGCTGGACAATTTAAAAATTCTTATTCCCAACATTCACAGCAACACGGATGCTGTGACCTGATCATAGTGACAGGAGTTCAGTGGTTAAACATCTGCAGCCAGTCCACACGTATACTGATATTTTTAAAGACGTGTTGCTACTGAACTTCTAGGAGCTGTCTAATTCTGGCAATTCCTCATTAATACCACATCCAAGGGTAGAATTTTCAAAAAGCTCCCAAAACATTTGTGTGAACGAAAGAGTAAAATACACACAAAAAAATAGTTATCGTATACATATACATTACAAATATTTCTGCCAATACAGGACCAACTGTGAATCTCTTCAGGGAACGACCTTTATCACACACAAGATGGTTGGTCGAGCAATTTAGTCACGGCCGTCTATTATTAGACAAAGTCTCTAAGACAGTTTCTAGAAAAGTGTGTTTTGAGTGTGGTCAAGCCCGCAAAAATGGTCATTTATTGGGCCGAAAAATACAAATGACAGAAATGAAGTAATTCTACAAATGAATGCATGGGAATAAAAAAATCTGTGTTTTCAGAAATATTCAGTGGAAGGACCTCCTAAAGTGCCAACTCTGATTTGTGTGTATTTGTATTATTCATGCCAGTGGAACTGGAAGACAGCTGGATGAGGAACTAAGGAGAGGAGTCAGCCAAGTGGGTTGTATGTGGAGCAGAAGGTTGGGGGAAGCCAAGCAGGTGGAGGACGGCGATGGCAGCGATGCCGCTCGCGTCTCTCTAGAATACCGAGCTAAATGCTGCCAAATGCTTGCTGCCAGCGTCTAATCGAGGGAGAGGAGCAGAGCGCAGACGTCAGCTCAGCAGTCGCGTTCAGTCACGACAGTGTTCCCCTGCTATATGGCATATTTCTTCCCATAAGTGTTCATTTTTAATGTGTTTTTACAATATACAGTACTTACTGCCCGTGCAAGTGGGAAAGAAGAGGCACAGTCGCACAACTCAGGCAACACCTGCTGTTTTCCACAGCTCACATGCAGACACTCGCACGCAGACACGCCAACACCACACGTCACGCCATCAGGACCCGCCGCTTAAAGGCATATTAGTGTACACAGACACTACAATACAAACTGTATTTTCGAAACGTTTCATGCTTGAAAATTGCATTTTTTGTGTGTGTTCAAATACATCTACGACATGTTTAAAAAGCTCGTTTCACCTATTGCGAGTTGGTCTGGAACGTATCCCCTTCGACAGACAGGGGTTCGCGGTACCCATGCACGAGTGATACCCACGGCGAGTCATTCCCATTTTCTTTTTTTTTTGGCACAGTTTTTAAACCAGACGCCTTCCCTGATACAACCAACCCATTACTTAAAATACAGCCTGTACAGTTAATAAAGGTTTTATTTCCAGCGGGAATAATTTAAGTAGAACAGCGAGTTAACCTTTTACGAGTTGAATGTTCCCAGCTCTGCAACTTCCCTCGGAGACCGGTTTGCACATAAAATGGCTTCAAAATGATCTGACAAGACTTCATTTTCTGGTTTGTTAAGCTCATAAATGTCAGAGGTGATGGTCCGTAACTTGGCGGCACAAACAGGCAAAAAAAAAAAAAAAAGAAGAAGTGGTGGTCCCGTGGGTGGATAAAAACACCTGGTGGCTCTGGCACCAACGAAGAAAGGCCAAGCCAAAACTGCGGCGCAGGCAGCGCTGAACTGGGACCGGGTTGTCTCCTCCCCCCCGCTGAACCACCACAGGACGCATAATGCATGATTACACCTGTAATCTCCACAAAGCTGCGAGTGGTTATGAGAGGTGTTCACTGGCTTAAAGCGGCTGCAATCCTTGTCCCGCCATTGCACTTGCATCCCGGCTAGTTCGTGCCCTAAGCTCTGGGGAGGTTTAAAATTTTTATTGGTTTGTATAAAATACACCGTAAAGCGACTACATCAGCAGGGAGGAACGCTCGCATAGACACGAAAGGGAACACGCGAGCGCTAAGACCCACGGGCCGATAAGTCAAATCCTTAAAGGAGCAACTGCATATATTGTGTGCATAACCCTCCAATGCAAAGTGACTGGCGAGCCGTATATTTAAAAGCTTAAAAACGCTGTGCAGTTACACCGTTGGCCTACCAGTCGGTCGTGAGGAACAGCTTTTATCCAGTAGCGGTATCACGCGTCTGTCTATAATCTACCTGCAGCTCAAAACTGAACTCGCCACTATATAAGAGTTGTTCCATATAGCGCAGTGTTTGCGGTCGGCTAATTGGGCCCCCGGTGGAGTAAGCTGAAGTGGCTGACAAAAAGCCGGAAGAGTGCTCCCTCGATAGTTTTGCCACCTTCAAATGGTTGAAAGGTTGTGTTGCAAAGAGGAGGAGATACACAGTAAAATATCTTTAGCCGGAACAACCTGACAGCCGCTCAAAAATCCTCTCAGCGGTCGCCTTGAGTGCGTCGCAAAGCGATGAGAAAAACGCCCTCACCTCCACGAAGGCAGGCGTCCATTTTTCCTCGTCCTTCATCGCATAAACAAACAACCGCTCCATCACGACTAAGACAAGCATACGCGCACACGCTATTGTGTGAGATGCGCAGGTGGCAGGATAGCTTCAGGTTCAAGAGCACACATCCGTCAATTCACCCCAAGGCCGACGTGATGTCTCGCACATGGTAAATAACATTCACTGTGGCGCTTTCTCATTAATTGTGTTTCTATACAGCTGAATAGTAATGATATTTAATGTGCGAGGAGCGATGATCCCCATTATTCCTTACAATAGACCAGTATGGGATGCCTATGAATTTCTATAGGCGAGGACATTCAACAAGACCTTTATTGACCTTTGTTGTTGCTTTTTCGGAATTTTGCATCTTCCGTCCGTCTAGTACAGATATTCACAACTGGTTGGTCAGGACTCAAAAGTGTGGCACAGATGCATTTTGGGTAGGTCACAGACAGGTCGTGAAAATTATAGGGGGTGTTCGGTTTACAACAGTACCAACATACATTTCAAATCAAATCATCTGCAAGTCATTTATTTTTAGGGGTAATGTAAGATGAGTTTGAAATGATATTTAAGAGTGTTGGGATCATAGCGTGTGGAATATTTAAGGTCTAAGGCGATTATAAGCATTTTGGGGGGCCTCCATTACTTGCATTTTTTGGTTGTGGTGGTGTACTTACAGTACATGTTTTCAAAGGCTGTTTTTTTTTAACCAAGCGTTTTTTTAAATTGTTGTGAACGTCTATAAAAAATGCTCGTGACTTAGCTACTGTAGGAAAATGCAGTTGAGAAGCAATTTTTGTGGCATCGGACAAAATCTGTAGGGGTCGAAGGACCCAAAAATGGCCGTTTAAAACAAAAATGTCAGACTTCTTGTGTCTTTTTGGGCGTGGCTTCTTGAGACTATTTTGATGGGTCTACTAGATTAGATCTCTCTCTCTCTCTCTAAATATACATACATATATATATATATATATAGATCTACTAGACATGCCCACCAAATCTCGTAATTACGTGAAACTGGCTTCAGGCTCTGATGACAACAAATTAATTGGGAAGCTACCCAGCCAATTTTTGGCACAGAATGACAAAATCTATTTTTTTCCCCTTGCAATTAAGCACCACCCATCTGTCTACTATACATGGTTTGGATTTGGTCGCAATAGGATAAAATCTCAAGGACGTGTTTGTTTTTGAAGGACACGTGGAAATGGCCAAAATGACCCTAAATTGGCTGCACGAAACCGAAAATGTTCCTGCTCCATGTGTCTTTTCCGGCATGGCTTCTTAAGATTTTTTTGTTGTGAGTCTACTCATGAAATTCCATGTGATTACTGCATGTATCTTACCTATGTGTTTCCCATACATGTGGTAGAAGAAGCCGAAGCAGTAGGCCGGCGGGTTGGCGATGCCGTAGGGGTTCTTCGGGGCGATGTTGAAAAACGGACTGACGAGTCGCGCCTGATCCCCTTCCTTCCGTGGCCTCGACGTTTCGATGTACATGTAGAACCCTTCAAGCAACAAAAAACAAACCATTTGGAATTTGACCAGAATTCTGTTTTTGGGGAAAACACATACATTCCAGACATTGCCACCAAAAGCTGAACACTAACCCAAAACCTGAACTGTAACTTGTTAACTCTAACTCACAATTCCTAACCCAACCCAAACTTAGCCCCCAACTCTAGTGTCTATTTACTATCAAAGGAATCGATTGTTAAAAACATTCAACTACGGCTGCAACTAACAATTATTTGAAAAATGGATTATTCTCTTGTTCTGCGATTGGCTGGCAACCATTTCAGGCTGTACCCCGCCTCCTGCCCGACGACAGCTGGGATAGGCTCCAGCACGCCCGCGACCCGAGTGAGGAGAAGCGGCTCAGAAAAGGGATGGATGGATATTCTGTTGTTTATTTTTAACAATGAAAAAAAATGATGAATCAGTTTATATAAAAAAAAAAAAAAAAAAAAAAAAACCTATAAAACTTCCACCCCTTTATTCAAAATCAGGACATCATTCCGAATTGACAGTGCAGAAAAAGCACAAACAAAATAATTATGATTTAGTTACTGGTTTTGTCTGTAACACATAATTGTTGATAATTGTCTTCCTATTGGAAAACATGATAATTGTTTTCCAATAGGAAGGATGTTTGCAAATGTCTTATTTTGATGAAATAAAGATAATCAGCCTGCTCTCTTATTAATTATTGATATTTACTGTTGAGAGGCTGAAATTCAGAAGTTTAATATAAACAATGTCGCTAAACAATAAATAGATTGTCAAAAATCATTAGATTACTTTGATAATTGATTAGTGGATGAATCAATTAATCGTTGCACCGCTACATTCCACTTTCCGATTTTCTGATAAATCACCATGACTTCTTGTTTGACCTTGACATGGATGCCTCAGTGACTTGTAAAAAAGAGAAAGGTTGCCATGGTGACTATATAAACCTACTTCAGTGCTGCTTCACATTCAGTAAACTACACTCTTCAAGACAAATATTTCTCTTCTCTCTTCTTTAACGAGAGCCTTTGTTCGCAAGGCTTAAGAGTTTGCTGCCGTTATCGGTCACAGGCAACAAATACAACGGCAAGTTGAGGCTATCAAGCAGCGCCCCCCCCCCCCCCCCCCCCCAACAGCCAAAAAGCTAATGGAATATCTCTCTGGGCCGAATCGCAGATAATTATTCTCAAAGAGGAACAAGGCCCAGTAATGAAATGCTGGACATTTGGAGACCATTACGTGATTAGGGCTGATGCATTATTTACTGCTTCAGCTGCTGCTCCTGCTGCTGGAGTTCCACAGAGTTTCAAAATTGCCATCACAGATAAGCTCATATCCTCCATTCTGGTGATCCTCTATTCATCTCGACTATTGAATACCTGATAATGAACACGCCGCATGCTAAACACCAGGCATGGTAGCCACGGTAACCACAGCGAGGAAAGCATGCAAGCTGTTTTGATTGTTTTGCGTCGAGCAAATTGGTAGAGGCATCCATTATGCAGCCTCATACTTTCAATAATTCAAACTTGTATTCTTGTTTTTTTTCCGAAATAGTGGCACTTTTAGGGGCATGTTTGAAAAAAGCCTTTACATGAATCATGTCCGATGTTGCTCATTTTATATCTTGCCAGGTGCAAATGTATGTATTTATGCATGGAGTGAGTATGTGTGTATGTTTTAATTACTATATACATTACTGATGGGTTTCATTGCATACTTGTGATACATAGTATTTTTTAAGGTATTCGACTGATTAGCTTTTTTTAAATGTATGCCAGTTTGTTATGTTACATTGACCTTGGAGTGAATGATTTCAAACACAGTTGATCTCAATGTAGTTTCAAAATCCGAACAAAGTCGGCCACTTGGGGTAGCAGCGGTGGCACTCACCCTGCTTGGAGCCGGCGCGGTCGCCACTGGGCCCCGTGTTGGGCGTGTACTTGGTGTCGCGCGTGGCGGCGCTGTGCCGTGTCCAATCAAAGTCGTCGTTCTTCTCCTGGGTGAACATGCAGATGGGCTCCTCCTCGAAGCTGCAGTGGAACTCTCCTGGCCAGAGTTATAAACGTACAGTCACTGTGTGTGCGTGTGTGTGTGTGGAAACTGTATATTCATGAGACCTGCGGGCAGTGTGTGTGTATTCGTGTGCGTGTCTCAGGGGGATCTACAACAGCAAAGTCCTAATTACGCCACACCATGTAACGAACAGATTTCTAAATTAAGACATGAACTTCCGCTGACTGCAACATTGGCGAGCTCATGTGGCGGGTTTCCTTGTCAAAGAAGTGCTCACAATGGAGGGATTTGCTGCTGCGGCTTTTTTTGTTGCACCACAAATATGCCACATTAGCTTGTACACGATGTGTGTCTGTGTGAGTGTACGACTGCAGAAAAATCATGATGGAGTGTATGTACGCCATAAAAAGCACACAGCCACAGATTCGATTAACGTAAATACAGTTCTTGTTTAAAACGTTCAAATATTAGGGGTGTAAGGGTATGGCATTAATCACAGTCCCATATTTTAGTTTTAAAGACCCTGTAATATAAATGCAAAGATCTGTTTCTAAATACATTGTACATGTTTGAAGATACATCCTGAAAATGTATGCAAAAACTGAGAACTATGTAGTATTCAATTGTGGAGATATAATGTTCCTGTTTTTCACCATTTCAGTTTTCCTGATTTTTTGGGGGGGGCCAAAACGGTGCACGATGACACACTTCTGCATACGGCAGAAGTTGCCCCTCCCCCACTATATAAGAACTTGAGTGCTTTTGTTGGCATCAACGTTTATCAGGGGGAATTGTGATGTGTAGTTAGCTAACTGCTATACATGCCTACAGCCTGAAAATACAACTTCAATCCGAAAAGTCCGCTTTAGAGCGCCTCATTGTCAGCCTTGAGTGTGCGCACATCACACAGGAAAAATGGTGGGAAGGGAAAAGTACATTTACACTTATACAGCACTTCTCACAGAGGGTTCTCACAAAGGGCTTATCGTGGTTAAACTACAGAATCATAAACAATATTGAGCTCCAAGAAAAAAAAACAAAGCAATCAAGTCTTACTGGAAATGTTACGAGATTGGAGGTGTTGGTTAAAGCTGTCCTGCCCTATTAAAAATAGACGCACCAGTTTTCATTTCTAATCCCATACTTTATCTTGCAACTATATATCTTAATGTTTTTCATTCACATAAACTTAGAAGCCGTGGAGAAGATGCAAGTCGCATGTAGGGGAACAAAGAGAAAATGCTCAAGAGTTGATGGAAAGCGTATGTAGAAGAAGTAGCCCACGAGGCGCAACCGAGGAAGGGGCGCAGTCAGAACCTCCGCTTAATCTGCACAAAGAAACAAAGGTAAACGTCTAACCGGCAGTTTCCTCAAAAGCAACAGCGTTCAGCATGCTGGGCGGCTCGTTCTGATAAATATTCATTGATTTATTAAAACGTAGCTCTCGGCCGTTTGCTGAGTCGCGACCTTAAGCAAAGCGGCGTGGGCAGCCGCTCGTCAGGTGCGTTCCGTGGGTGCGCCGAGGAAGAGGAAGCTGAAAGTGGCTGAGCTCCAGGTCGGGAGGACGCGGCAAACTCTCACCCTTTCTCACCCGCTCGTGGGCGCATCGATTTTCAAAATGAAGGTCTCGCTCCAGAAGTGATGTTTCCTTTTTTTGGATTGGAGAGTGACGTAACATCATCCATTCATATTTTCTCTGGCAGTGTTTCCTAACCTTTATTGAGCTCAGGCACATATTGTTAGCCTAACAGCATACCTGTAATTGCCCATTTCATGTTTAATTTACCGTCACGATGTCAATTAAAAAAATACAGTGTATGCTAAAAATTATGTTTTTTCTTTATGTGTGTGTAGATTGTCATGTCATGTCCAGGTCATGCTAATCCGCAAAGGCTGAATCGTGGCAATTGGACTCTTCTACCTTGTTGAATTTGTTGCTTTTTTTTCTTGTTTCTCGAAAACAAAAAATGAGTAAACGAGATTTTACCCTATTAAAATCTCATCGTACACTACCGAACAAAAATGTCACAAAAAGTATATGCACTGTTCCCGAGCGTATTTGCAAATTTGCCAATTCTTGGAATTTTTTTTTTTTTTTTTGGGGGGGAACATATCCTTCCTTATTTGCTAAAAAACTCTGAATCGCACAATTGCACTGAACATTGCCAAAGAAATGGTCCCCAAATATTTTAAAAGCAACAAATCTATTCATGTTCAAAACTTTTGACCTGAGTGACAGTTTGTGGTTCCAAGTTCCAAATATTTCGCGGAGGTCGCCTTGCCTCACCTGTACAACGCTGCATGAAAAGAAATTGCGCGGGAGTGCTAGAAGTGTTGCGCGCATGCAATGCAAGGATGGCAGATTTCTCTGTCACGTCAAACAGGAAGCATATCGAGCGAGACAACCATTCACACTCGCATTCACACCGTCACCGAGTGGGAATTGAATCCACCGGGACGACTTCAGGGATTCCTATTATGATGTCGGCGAATATCGTGTTTGTTGTTTCTTGTGTGCATCCATCATTTAAAAAAAAAAAAAAAAAAAGGCCCATATAAACGTGAGTAAATATTCCCAGCAGTACGGTGCAGCGCCAATCTCTCAATCAGTCAAAGTGTGTGATTTTGTAAAGTTGAGAGCAACAATGAAGAACGCCATTAGTGGGAGTAAACACTTGCACATGCAAATTGCGTGACACCGTCTACATCGGCCATCCATCACTGTGTGAAATAATTGATTCCAGTCACATACGCTTGGCGGAGAATGTTTCAGGGGCATGATTACTTTGCACAAGTGATCATGTGCGAGGCTTCACACTTACTTAGGTGAGGGTTGATGGGAGCTGTGGAAGAGAAAAGCAAAAATTAGGAAAGCTGTTTCTAATATATTGACACTCTTGTGCAGCTCAAAGCAAACTACAAATCTTATTTAACATCCTTTCGTATCCATTCAATTGAAGTATAAAACAATTTGTTGAATGAAATATAATAAAATGAAAGTTAAATTGAATACAATTAAATAAAGCAACATTAAAAATATTATAAACAAAATGATTAAAAAATAATGTTTACTACAATTAAATGAAGTCAAATTAAATATGTCCATCCATCCCTTTTCTGAGCCGCTTCTCCTCACTAGGGTCGCGGGCGTGCTGGAGCCTATCCCAGCTGTCATCGGGCAGGAGGCGGGGTACGCCCAGAACTGGTTGCCAGCCAATCGCAGCAAATTAAATACATTACATAAAATTAAATAATTTAAAGGTAAATTTAGATTGAATTCTAAACAAATGTTTTAAGTAAGTAAATTAAATAAAGTAAAACAAATTTAAACCATAATTATTGTCATGTATTAAATTTGATTATTCATTTATTTTATTTTTTTAATTTGGTGTTGCCTTTTAATTTGATTAAATGTAACTAATTTAATTGTATTATATTTCATTCAATTAATCAATTGCATTTTATTTACTTTAATTTACTGTATACAAAACCTTATTTAATTATTATCGCAATGTTTACAATGAAAAAATGAATGCCAAAACTTTGATTGAAATAAAATCATAAACTAAAATAAAATAATTTCCACAGTATTTAATCCCTTCCTTCCTGCAAGTACAATGCATTTGAAGCTAGTATTCACAAACTGCTCCATTTTTCCACTTCACTCTCATAGCGCGACGTACGGCGGAGTATCTGAAACCCGCTCGTGCCTCCAATTTTGGCTCACCGCACAAAGCAAAACGACGACCATGTGACGACTCCTAACTTGAAAAACATGGAAGTTGGGGCATTTATCAGTCAAGGTACTATTGTTATTTCCAATGGGAAAAATGATTGTATGCCAGTCTGACCACTTTAATAGGATTGTTCTTTCTCAGAAATGCTTTTAGTGGCATTGCCCATTCTCCTATACAAGGTGACTCCCATTTGGAGCACTAAGCCCATTTCATACAGCCACTAAAACATCAAAATGAACGCGTCCGCTAATCACATTAAATCCCTCACTCGTTCTTGCTTAGTTTCCGACTCCGCGGTAAACAACATTGCTGGCCATTGTAGAGGCACCGTCACAAAGGTGGAGGCTACTGCAACCAGCCAGTTTTTCTGCACTTTAAAAAAAATAATAATAATAAAGTGTTTTCCGAGCAGAGTAAACAGCATTTAACCTGCCAGGAAGATTCATGAGCATTTTCCAATGATCGATGGCTGACCGGCCGAATAGATGTGATGCAGCAGCTCAAGCACAAAACTATGCAGCCGCATGATTTATGGACGCTCCCCAGTCATGAAGGGAAAGGAGGGAGGGGTGGGCAATGATTATAATCCAAACAATTAAAGCCAGTAATAACAAATCATCCCGACAAAGGTAAAGTTGTCCCTTAGTGTGTAGACACACAGAGTGGATGTGCTGAGCTTCGGGCTGCTCATTGTTGCATGGATTTATGGAAACGTGGATATTTTGGGGGAAAACACAAAGAAGTTGACAATTTACAACCATTGGCCACACATTAGGTACACCTGCACAATGTAACGGCATCTAAGACTGTGTACAAAAATGGATATTAATGCTACACTACAGTAATAAAATGTCAAACTAAGTGGGTGTTTATTACCTCCCTTAAACAAAGGAGTTATTGATGTTCTTTATATGTTAGCAAATGGCTTATTTTGTTTATGAACGGTAGGGATGTCCCTATCATAGTTTGGTCTATAGCCGTATTTGGTTGACATTTACATCAAATTTTTTTGGGGGGGATATTTTATTATTGTAATTTTTTTTGGGGGGGGGGGGGGGGTATTTTATTGTTTTAAATTCAAATAAAATACATTTGGAAAAACTTTTTTTGCGACATGTATGCAGGGTTAAATGTAAAATTAATTATAAATAATTTAACAAAAACATTTATTCCCATTTATTATTTTAAATACAAATATAAAAATGTTGTATTCATTTATTCAAAAATAAATTGTTTTAAAACCATAAACAAAATAGGTTTAAAAATAGTCAGGTGGCTGAATTTTAAATAAATGCAAAATATTGACAACAATTTAGTAACACATTTTTTTTGCATTTAAAAAAAATAATGTAAAAGAAACATGTATGTAAAAACATAGTTAGAAATGCTATGTGACTTCAGGGTCAGACTGATTAAATTGAACATATTGTATGGACAACAACTGAACAACACATTTCTTGTATTTTAATCCAAAAATGTAATCTGTAAAATGATGTATGAAATGAAATCTGAATCTATTTTTAAACGATTGCATACTATATACATATTCATTGAATTTTTAAAACATTGTAAGTTTGATTCATTTGAAAAACACACCCAAGGCGAGAAAGGCTCGACTTTGTTCACTGTGCAGGCGCACTGTAACTAATGAAGTGTCCAGTGAGCGTGTCTATGCCGCAACTGTGGGTGTGTGCTCGGTGTATTAACGCTTTAATAATCTTTTATGCTGCCAATCCAAACCACAGTGGACTGTGCGGAATGAATAGCACTGCAGCATAGCAAGTGTATGCGTGTGCATTTGTGTGAGGAGGTGGTTGGTGCAGCAAAAAAAAGAAATTAATTAATTAAATGACCACTCGCAGCCTGGGGCCTTCTTTCCCTTCTCTCTTTCACGACAGCGCTCATAGATCATTTTTGTTGTCACCTTTTATTATTTACTTCCTTCATGTTGTTGCTACCTGCAGCTCGCTCGCTATTTGGTATGGTCGCATGAATTTGTCTGCTCAAGCAATGAGTCTTCTTCCACTGAGGAAATCAAGCCGAGGGAGCCCAGAGGCTACCTTTGCTGCTACTTTGCACACACTCACACACCCACAAATAGGATTTAACTTGCAATTTAACGCGGGGAACTATATTGGATAAGTGAAAACAAACGGGCTGGAATACACTGCGACTGTTGATGCAAGTATTTCACACGATACGTTGTTGAAAATGGAGGACTAAGAGCCTCACGCGATGACTGATGATGAAATGGAGATGCTCGCCAACGCAAACGTTCCACGGCGCTTTCGTACGCTGAGGCAACACAGTACAAAAAAAGTGATGCCAAAAAAGCGTCTCGTTTGACTGAACCAGCGGTGGAAAAACAAGTGCAAATACAAATCATGTTTCCCCATTGAAATGAATGGAAATGCCATTAATCTGTTCCAGCCCCCCAAAAAATTATGTTCGTAATTGTTTTTAATAAGTTCATAGCACTCTATAATGTTGTACTTTACAAAACCACATATACGAAACCACATAGTAACAGCATAATTAAATAGAATGTAAAGAATTAAATAGTTTGCACATCATGATAAATTCATTGCAACTTGATGTGTCTTACTTGGCCATTGGGGGCACTATAATACAGTCGTGCAGACAAATAAAGACTTTCACAACTACTGTGACTCAGTAACTGCAATAATATTGTTTTTCGCAGAGGGTAAATAAATACATGGCTGTGTTTATTGTTATATAACCTGAAATTTGTTATATGGTTAGTTTGACAAAATTCATCTCAAAGCCTTTTTTAAAAAAAACAAATTTTCACTATTTGCCGCTTTCTGCTGCTTGTTGTGAAGGGAGTTAAGTGCCCATACAGCACTCGTATCTCTAATTTCTGTTAGCAAATCAAAGCAAAAAAAAATAATTGTCCGAACAACAGCTCGCATCTAGAAAAACTCATAAGTCAGGTCACGCATATCTCAAAGCATTTCTGTACTTCATTACTGTACTTAAGTAGATTTTTCAGGCATCTGTACTTTGAGTATTTTTTTTCTTTATTATTTTCTTTTAATAATGAATGTAAGTGAATGAAACCACACTTCCAGGAGTTTCAAGTTCTTGGGACTTGTACTTCCTTGGACTCAAAGGTTTTACTCAGATCCGTTCTTGAGACCCGAACCCAAATGTTTGTGGACCTTTCCAAAGAACTAAAACCTTATTTTGGGCCAGATAAATTACCCCAGAACAAAATTCAGACAATAATTCATACAGTCTGAGCACACAATGGTCATCCAATGTGCTTTTAACATATTGAATCTGTTTTTTTTTTTTGCTGATAAAGAGCTAGCACTCCATGGAAAAGCTTGTTAGAAAACATTTTTAACAATCATCTTTCAATGCGACTCCATTAAACAGTGACTGAACACACTTTCTGATAATAAACTCATCCAAAGAATGCACACGTCCACTCATAAAGACGTAACACAGTGCTGCATGGTGTTCAGCATTGAATCAGCAGGACACAGGAGGTGTGTGGGGGTGTTTTGTGTGTGTGTGTGTTTAATTTACTGCTGTGTGCGCTCAAGTGTTTGCCCGCTGAAAATGAATCATTGCACTGACCTTAACAAAAAAAAAATCATTTCTGATGATTGGTTGGTGACTGTGTGTAATTAATATGCCTTTACCAGTGTTTTATGATCGCGGGATCGTTGACACGACGGGAAATAATCATTTCAAACGGAAAAAGGATTGATGTCCTTCGCTGACACGAACCTTTTATTAGCTGTACAGGTCATTAAGAAGCATTTTAAATGTTCCAAGTCAAACGAGTGTAGGAAGAAGTCAAACATTGTTAAAAGTAAAAGCAAAGTGGTCAATCTTAACTCTAATGATGGAAAATGAAAGCAAAATGCGACAATTTATTTGACAATCTTAATTGTCATGAGGTATAAAAAGAAGGGCTCACATACTACTGCATTTTGTCCTCATCACTTCAGTATATTTAACAATTTACTAAAGAATGATGACAAAAGACGAAATGCGACAAATCAAATGTTTTTGCTATTAGTATATCTGTTCTAACTTTAATGGTGAAGGTAAAATGTGACAAATCAAATTATTGACACTTTTAATTGGCGGACAATTGTAAAAACGAGTTAACTACTGCTATTAGCAGGGGCCTATTCAGTCATTTGTGCGCCCAAGGCAAACCCAGTTATGGGGTCCTCCACAGCTGTATACTGTACTGACAAAAACCTTTTATGTTCACCTCAACACAAGGTCTTTTATGATAAAGTCATTAAACTCCTTGGTGATTATTTTGATCATCTCAATGCTTTTACTTTAATTAATAGGAACATTGTTCAACATGGTACACTCGCCTGACTTTGGTGCAGGCAGCGTGGGTTCAGTTCCCACTCAGTGCCGGTGTGAATGTGAGTGCGAATGGTTGTCCGTGTCTATATGTGCCCTGCGGCTGACTGGCGACCAGTTCAGGGTTCAGGCTGGGATAGGATCCAGTGTCCCGCGACCCTAACCAGGATAAGCGGTGTTGAAAATGGATGGATGGATTTTTCAACATTTAATACAGTTTACCATTTCGACCGCTTTAATACTCAGTAAGTATTCTTGACAATACCACTCTCCACTTCATTTAAACTGCATAGTCATTGGTTGATACTGACAGCAGTGCTACTGCCACTGTCAAAAGCATCGAGCTGTTGTTTTTGTCAGTTATGCGCATTCGATGTCATCGTGAAGGTTGAAAACTTAGGTATTTTTAGGAAAACTGTTAGTTTTAATTTTTTCATAAATTTTCCTCACTTTGTGCCTTCTCCACTCTACTGGTGTAACAACACTTCACTTTCTTCACAACAGCTTTGCTATAATCTTTCTGAATCAAGTCTGCACATGTGTAGTAAAAAGATGGAACAGTCCATTGCATGAGAAGTGAGGGGGGAGCATTAGAAAATGATTGAATCGAAGAAAACCTTATTAATTAGTTTTTATGAGGCGTCTAGGGCCCCTGGAAATCCAGGGCTCCTGTTTATCGAATGGTAAGTCTGTCCCTGGCTATTCCTAACACATAAATACAATAAAACAGTCTATGTATGTTTGATAATCCGTATAGTGACGCTGGATTCTTCTTGTTTTCAACACGAGTCCACTCATCTTCATTTCTTGTGTAAAAAAAAAAAAAAAAAAAAAAAGCACCAAAAAGCGACAGGAGACAAAACACGTGCAGATCCAGACTGTTGCCAGAGGAGTTCTCACATGGTAAGATGATTTGCGACGTTAGAGGCATACATTTCTTTGCAGTATTTCTTATCTTGAGGATATGAGCAATATGCATTGCTGCATAGCGTTGCGCTGCAGCCGTCCCAGTGTAAACAAACGGCTTAAATACGCACTCCTCCTTCCAGGATGTAGTCTGAGCAGGTGCTGAGTTAGTCATTGTGCGGCGGTTGACACAGCCATCCATCAACGCTCCAGCTGGGGACGCCGTAACTACTTTCCCTTTCTTGCCAGCTCAAAAAAAAAAAAGCCTTAATGACCTATTTGAAGTCTAAGAGTCACGGTACTAAAACTTCACTGTGACGTTTACTAAAAGAATCGACACAACCCTCCAAAATCTTGTATACCATGGAGTTATGGTCATTAGGTGATAACCTTTCCGGAAATAAACACACACGACATTTTGTGAAGCTGGAAGGAGCTAAAAAAAAAAAACCCAACAGCATAAGAAAATCAGTTGAGAGCAGCAGCACGAAAATATGGAATATATATTCATATATGCGTGGCATGGTGTACCAGTTGTTAGCACATTCGCCTCACAATTTGGAGCTCGAGTGTTCGAATCTCAGCTCCAGACTTCCTGTGTGGCGTTTGCAAGTTCTCTCGGTGTTTCCGTTGGTTTTCTCCGGGTACACGCTTCCTCCCAAACTGCCAAAACGTGCATATTAGCGTTGAAGACTCGACATTTTCCAAGGATGTGAATGGTTGTTTGCCTTGGGAATGGTTGGCTACTAGTCCTGGGTCTAACACACAAGTCAGCTGGGATAGGTTCCAACTCTCTTGCGATCCATTATAGAAAATTAATGATTAGATTTAGATGCCATTTCATGTGTTTTTTGTACCCAATGAACCGAACTGTGACGTTCAAACCAAAATACATACCAAACTATGATTCTTGGCATACCATTTCACTCCTAATAAGAAGGTTTTCTTTGCGCGTGTGTGCTAGCTAACATACGAACAATCTGGCCTTTCTACTGAACTCACATATTTGATTTCATTGTGTTGGACGCACAGAGTAGACCCTCAGAAATTGAACCGTCAGCTCATTGAAGAACTTGGGATTTGACCTGAATACAGAATTTCCTCAAATAGCGGCTGTGCAAAGACAAATAAATAGCCCCCCGCCCACCCACTTTTAGAAACAAAGTGTAACTATTGCAGTTCATAGACACTGCCCTTCACACAATGACCTTCAGTAGTTAAATCCATGCACGTACTAGGCACCTCTATTCTTGATAAAATGTTGCTTAAAGATTATATAATTCTTCTATTACTGAAAAAAAAGGTAAATAGCCTTGTAGAATGCAAAATAGGCCCACAATTTTCTCATTACAACATATTAATTTGAGTTCAGGGGCTATTGCTATTGAAAAGCTCTCTGTGGAGTTTGTTTTTGGGTGTACTGTATGTATAGTCAGATTTATCTCAATGTTTTTATTGGCTGCAGTGGTTCAAAACTGCACCGCATTGCTCAGAGATCTTTTTGCGAATCTACCAAATGTAAATATTAGTTCCTTTTCTGCAAAGTGAATTCTAAAAAAGGAAACCTCAATGTATATTTAATGGCGGCCTTTAAAGACGGCATGCATGTATCATAGATACGGGGATCACATTAACCCGGGCTTTTCCAACAGAATACAAACACCTCCTTTAACTACAGCTGTGGTTTTCCTTAAAGTAGTGACGATAATAAAAATAAAAAATGTGTTAACGAGAGTGTCAATATGCAGAAGATCCCGGACCGTTTTCTCTGTGTCAGTCAGCACGTCTTGCGAGGGGAGTTGAGCGAGCAGGGTGCATTCATTTCAGATCTACATTAGCCCGTGACGCTACACCGTGCGTGGGAGAGCAGAAGCAGCCCTTGAGTGATAATTAGTCCGGTCTCTCGTCAGGCAGGAGATTCGCACATGAGGGGAAGGCTCCTCCTCCTCCTTCTTCTTCTTCTTCATCCTCTTCTTCCCTTTATAAATAAAAAAAGAAATCTTTGTTTCTTCCTATCCGGGCTACCTCACATTCTGCTCCATCCTAATTAGCCTCAATTGTCTTCATTCTTCTTTGATTGCGTACAATCTTGTTCAGTTCTGCCAACGACGACGACTCGGAAAGCGGGGTACACACGTACAGATTTTCAACAAACTTCGGTATGTGTGCTCCGTCTCACCCAACGTCTGTGGTGCACTCGAGATAACCAAAACAGCACACTTCACACATAATAGTGTCTCGTCGTACCAAGACTTATCTGGTAAATGCACTATGCTGAAAAACCACAGTATCATTTTTATTGTGGCAAATGGCTTGGGAGACACGTTACACAAATCCTCCACATAACCAGTTGCTCCTTTAATCGCGTACACACTTCAGGGAGCGTTCAAATTAGCTATCATTCCATTTCACATTACGATCGTCAATTGAAAGATTTGGCAATGGGATTCGCTTCAGTTTTGCGATTATAAAAATTCAACAGGTTTAACATTTACGATTGTCGGTTCAGAATGTTTTGCGAGCAGATTGGGGCTGAAAATTTACTCTTAACACAGCCTACACCACAGGAAATTGCCCAGTATCAGTATTTCAAGTGGACAGTATTTCTGTCAACTTTCTTTCGGCAAAATTTGCAACACGAGCACCTAAGCATCTGTTCACAGGCCCTTCTGGATCTCCAGCCCAGACTGTCGTCCTAGATGTCCAGCTTCTGTTTGCAAGCTTTGATTCTGTGTAGGGATGTTAAAGAGTCCTTGCCCCTGTTTATACCCGCAGGTGGAACAAAGTACAACATGGTGGTTGGCTCATGGGCAGATCAGAATTCAAACCAAATTTTATTACGTACGTCGGCTGTCCAAAGGCTATTCTGTGGTTGGTAATGAAAAACAACAACAACAGAATTTGCTCTGTAGGTATCATCGATGTTTTATGATGACTCGTCAAATAGTGAGTTACCAGATGAGCAAGTAGGCCGCTCTCGGAGAAATGTAAATCACGGAGGTCCCTGAACGTACCGTGGCTGGTGATTGGTGGAAAACCAGGAAGTGAGTGGCTATGTGCGCGAGTGCTTAAACTTTGCGAGTGCTAGTTGAATGGAATTACATGGATTGGGTTGACTCGCAACCTTACGTCACAATGCTAGGTGGCTAACTACTAGCCTTTCTACCAACTTATCCACAGCTACAGTATGTACAGGCGCATCTCAATACATCTGAATATGGTAGAAAAGTTTAATTTCAGTCGTATAATATACAGATTCATTAAACACATAAGAAAGTACTTCAAAAAACATGACGTGGGAAGACGAACAAACCTTTTGCCCCAAATCTTACTAAATTTAGGTTCCAGTTCACCACAGAACCTCCCAAAAATGTCATTTAAAGTTGAGTGACGGGGAACTTAAGTCACTTGAGTCTGTTTGCTCCTATGACCCGAGCTAAACGTTTGACTCATGCAGTGTGTTTCAAGTGCTTCCGAGCTCTCGTGCAAAGAAGGCAGACCTGACTCAGGCAATAAAGGTCACAGTGGAAGGAGCCGATGAGTCGCTTGATCAACATTCATTTGGCTCATACGGGCAAAGGAGCAAAGCAAGCTGATTTCCAGCTGTCTCCCGATGACTGACGGTGTTGGATGCAATTCTAATTATTTTAATGAGTTCACTTTTTCCCGGCCCTCTCTTGCATATCATACATAATCTGGCGCATCCTTGATGTCATGAGCGCGCCGATGCCTCATGCCAGGGTGAACTTTTGATGATTCACTGAATAATATGTCGGGAAAACTGATCTCATCTAACGCCGTGTTAGTGACTTTGCTAAAGGGTAACAGGAGCAGCGGTTTGATTCTTCCAACCCTGATTACCGTATTTCCTCAAGCAGTGGCTAAAAAATTAACTAATTTGGTGACTGAAGTGGGGGTTTAAAATGTAGCGCGTGTTGTAAAAGACTTCCTTATGTAGTATTTAAGATGATATTAGTCTATTAGTCTTTAACATCGATTCTCATTACAGTAGAGCTATATTTGGCAGAGGTGGGACCAAGTCATTGCTTTGCAAGTCACAAGTAAAGTCTCAAGTCTTTGCCCTTAAATCCCGAGTCAAGTCCCAAGTCGAGGCGGGCAAGTCCGTTGATTAAACAGGACAGTACTTACCGCTGTAGGTGACAATCCGAACGGTGGAGTCGCCCTCGCCGAAACGAGTGATGGGGGTAAGACGCACTTCATAGGACTCTGGCTTGATGAGCTCGGTCAGGTTGTGGGTCATGAGCTCTCCTTTGTTGATCGGCCCATCCATGGGAATCTCCTGCTCCCACCATCGCTGTTGTCCCATCTGTGGCGATGACAAGCAAAATGGCGAAAATGAAAAAATAAATAAATGTGGAGTCCCGCAGGGAAGTGTTCCAAACCCCATGTATTTTGTTTTACAGTGGGGTAATATCACTTACAAAGACCTTTATTGACCCAAGGCATATATTTTACATTAGAAAACTTTCACAGCACACCACCAAACAAAAATGCCACAAAAAGTATGTATTGTATGTACTGAGGCGGCACGGTGGCCGACAGGTCAGAGCGTCAGCCTCACAGTTCTGAGGACCCGGGTTCAATCCCCGGTCCCGCCTGTGTGGAGTTTGCATGTTCTCCCCGTGCCTGCGTGGGTTTTCTCCGGGCACTCCGGTTTCCTCCCACATCCCAAAAACATGCATAAATTGGAGACTCTAAATTGCCTGTAGGCATGACTGTGAGTGCAAATGGTTGTTTGTTTGAATGTGCCCTGCGATTGGCTGGCAACCAGTTCAGGGTGTACCCCGCCTCCTGCCCGATGATAGCTGGGATAGGCTCCAGCACGCCCGCGACCCTAGTGAGGAGAAGCGGCTCAGAAAATGGATGGATGGATGCATGTACTGAAATAATGATCTTGTCTAAATATACTCACACATTTACTTTACGAAATCTGGGCATATTTAGTTGTGAACACAAAGATGACATACAAGATGCAATAAAAAATACTAATTATTATAGATAAACAGTCATTTTGGGACCAATTAAGTGAAATTGGGTAATTTCCTGCAGCATACCTGATGATGATGTGTCACAGCACAGCGGTTGGGAAACACTATGGTATTAGATAGAATATGAAACGAAATGCGTAAAAAAACAACAACATTAAATATAAAAGTTATACATGGTGATTGGAAGGTGAAATATTGATGCCTAAATTAAATATATACATATAAGTTGAGATCTGGAGCACTGGCCTTTGGTTGATTGAGAACAGCTCTGTAGCACATGTGGCTGAGATGTGTCAAATATTGATATTCTGTCTATTATTATAATTAAAATCGAGGCTTTTCTTTGTAAGTGACCAAACATAAATTCATCAGGAGACCAAATAATAACTCCCCCCACTGTATTTTAAATACAAATTAGTTATTTTGATTAGACATACAGCAGATATGTGACATGCATTCAGTATCCTGAAGTGAGTCACTGTATAACGCTCACTCGCTTGACTTCTGTGGAGGCAGCCTGGGTTCAATTCCCACTCAGTGACGGTGTGAATGTTGAGTGTGTATGGTTTGTCTCTCGCTATATGTGCCTTGTGATTGACTGGCAACCAGTCCAAGGTGTAGTGAGCTGGGATAGCCTCTAGCACATGTTGGTCCTGAACAGGTATATCAAATGGAAGGATAAATGAACTGTATTCAGCAATTTGAATTGCGAGGTCTCATCAGTTTTTGTAAAAAAATGACCAAAAAAAGGAAAATGATGACACGTGGAGTCCTGCAAGGAAGTGTCCCAATCCTCCTGCATTTTATTTTGTATGCAATATGAATAATTTATTTTAGATGTACAGTAGCTCCTGAATGTAGAATGAAGGCTTGAAACATGCATAGCCTAAACTTCAAATTTGTTAGACACCAGCTTCCTGCTAATTCGCTGACTCCTACCGATTTGAATTACTATGAAACGAGAAGCTCGTTCAGCTCTCCAAATTGTGCTTTTAATATCCCATTTTTCACAACTTAGAATGTAAAGTGAGATTAAGGCTGTAGAGTGGTATTTGCATTCATCTTTATTGGATGAACATTACAAAGGACATTTTTCCCTGCCGTATTTACATTTAAGCCGAGCAAATATGCATCCCTTTCAAAATCCTAGGCAGGATGTTCCCTCTCATCTGCCAATTAACCTCGTCTCTATGCATTTGGAGGGAAGCGCCAAAATTAAATGCTACACAACTAAAACAATTTTCTCTGTGAGCTGTTGACAGCACGCTGCACATTTGCTTTCAAAGTAGCTTGCGAGCCTTTGGATTCAGAGTCGGCTTTCAGCCAATCACCAAGGATGTAGTCATATCAGCCTGATTGCACCCCCCTTTCCTCCAAAGGTAAGGCTACAGTCCCTACCTTTAAGGACAGCTAATTGATGGAATTCTGTACATCTGATGGCTAAGCTGCGGCTTCTCCTTTGAGGTTCACAGAAGCACAAACAATGGTTTGCTGTAGCAGTGGCCGCGGGGGCTACGTGAGGTAGCGAGGTACGTTTTATCCTTGAGAATCATTTTAACTGGGCAGGCAGCGCTGCACAAAGACGAGAGACGACTCCTGCATCCCAAATGGAAGCGATACGTGCATGCCCTTCTCAATCCCGGCAGCAAATCCAATGAAATAGCGGCGAGTGTGTGTGGGAGAACACTGTGAATGAAGTAATTACTTAGAGTCTGGAGAATACTACGCTATTGTAAGCTTTTCATTACAGCTAGTTTTGAGAGTAAATAGACACCGGGAATTACAGAACTCGCACTTGTTGTGTACGCCAAGTTAAAACAGATAAAACGTCCTGACATTTAATGAAAGTAACCATATCCAAGCTTTTTAACTGGACATTAATATAAGAAAATGTAAATACCAGCGCATTGGACTAGTAGTTCGCGCGTCTGACTCACAGTTCTGTGGTCCGGGGTTTGAAGCTCAGCATGGAATGCTACTAAAATGATTTTAACAATTATTTTTCTCCCGAGTGTTGAGTTCAGGAATATCCTATACAGGTGTGAATTCAACAGTGGAATTATGACTTCACTACTTTGTTAGCATAGGTTAGTGATGTACTACGTGGCGTTCCAAACAGCGGGTTACATTGCCACCACAGGAATGGAACTCCACTGTAATAATAATCTATGAATTGATGGTAGGAGTATAATGGTACATGTATTCGTATTGTGATTTTTCAGTACCCACACTGAACATATTCGTTAAGGGATCCACAAAGAAGAACGCGATTTGACTGTTGTAACGTTACTTGTGATCAAAGATGGAGACCAGCTATTCTTCTGGTGGGGTTCGTACCCCTAAAACTCCTGTCTGTCCCCTAAAAGCCTTTGCTGTCCGGCTGCATTTTTAATAAACGTCAGAATAATTAGAAAATAAGCAGAGGGAGTATTTCAAACTCCCCTGTTGCACAGGAAAACTGTTCCAGCACAAAAGGTATACAGATCCACCATTCTGCATGGCCTTGCAGCTGAACAGGTTAAGGGAAAAATAACAAAACCCCCCCAAAAAAAGGGAGATGAAGTGTAACTGCCTCAAGCTCGAGCCACATATCTATTCCATAAACAAACGCAGTGCAGCTCAGCCTTTGGCTAGCAGTGTGATTTTTGTCGTAACTTCATTTCGTTTGACATGGCATCACTCCAACGTGAAAAAAAGTACCTGGGTCCTAACACAAATTCCAGCAGTTTATATATCTTGAAGTGAATCCAAAGCAATAACAAATTGTGTTTTTATTGCATAATTCACACAGTTTGTTGCTGGGCAACAAAACAAATGTGACTTGGGTACAACAAAATGTAACTCAAACATTGTGTAACACTCTTAACTCTGATGATGTCAGTATTTTAGCACTCTATAACCATCATCGTGTTCCTCTTCCATGTTGATCTCACTGGCAAATTACAACAGTTACAAACAAAAACCAAGCCAAACCGTCGGAATACTGGCTTGCCAAGCAAAACATCTCTGGGCCATTTATCGCGGAATGGTTCACCGGCAGACATGAGTGAGGTGACCCCAGCGTCCTTTTTTTTTTCTGCATTCCAGCTACTCTCAGGGGAAGCCGAGGCCAGTTGAGCTCTGCTTTTCTGCCTTTATCAGATGCCTCAACCAACCTCAACAGATTCCTTTTTGTTGTGAAGTAGCAGTGGCTCCCTGGGGACGTTCTCCAGCCTCACGCAGTCCCTGAGGACAGGCGCAGATTTTCTAGCGAAGATGCTCATTCCGTGCCGCTTGGATTCATGATACCATTTCGACGGTTTGTTGATAGTCAGAGCGGCTAAGAGATCGCAGGCTGCTCTGAGTTCGTCTCGCTGGGAAAACATCGCACTATACCCTTTCCCAAAGCCACGGTCGGTCTTGCCTCTGTCAGTAACTCAGAAGCTGACAAATTTGTGGGTCAACTTCAGGCCCCCATTCCAAAAAGGCAGAAAACGTTTGGTGAGGGGCTGGGTACACCGTGGACTATAGTAACCAGCCAATCACAGGGCGCATTCACACCTATGAACAATTTAGGGTCCACGCAAGCACGGGGAGAACATGCAAACTTCACACAAGAAGGCTGAAGGCAAGATTCCAATCACAAACCTCAAAACTGTGAGGCAGATGTGAAAACGCTCTTCCACTATGCAGCGCAAAGCCCAGTCAAACCATACAAATATTACTGATCAAGCTGTTACGCAGTGATCCCATACGCAGCTTGTACTTGCTTTGTTTGTTCTTGCGACTTTCTTGAATATTGTCCAAAGCGTATAATCTACTATTCTTTGTTCAACATGGCTTCAGCACTTCCCAGTTCATTAAATGAACACAGCTGGAATTGTATGACAGCACCCGAGATGAGAGTGATGTGTCCAACAGCTACTACTAGCTTTTATTTTATTCATGACCTTTTATTGCTTTTTCAAATAAATATTATTCATTGTTCTTGCGGGTCAGCGAAGTACTGTTGGCTTCCAGAATGATGGATTTAAGTTTCAAACACCCTTTGAATCAAATAGTCGTAATACCATAACAGGTGATTACGTAAAAAACACAAGTTTTTTTTCTTTCGCATTTTATATGTATTGGTTTATGGATTTCGCACCTTTGTTTAGATGTATTAATGATCACTAAATTCATGGCACCCGCACTCAATTAAGGCTTCCGTTCATATCCTATTCACGTTTATTCTGGACGATTTTTCCCTGGCAGCGTGCCCTATTGATTTAACATCATCCGATTGTGGCTGGGCTGCATGAGACTTTTTTCTTTCTTTTTTAATGGCGGAAACCGGCAGGATTGATGGCAGTAATATGTGGCGGCGGGAAAACGCAAGCATTGTAATGATAGAGCAGCCACTGGTTTACTGTAGATTGCCGGCATGCAATTAGTGTTGCTGGTATTGATCGACGTATACAAATAGAGCTGACAGATCAGTTTGGGACAAATGATGTGGCCTGATCCTGCCAGGTTTGTTTGTAGGAAGAATTTTTGGCTCCCGGGAAGATTTTTAGAACAGGAGCAGGCGTCAAATGTTTGAGAGGTGTCTTGATACAGTATGTGTTTGTGATTTATTCCCGAGCTTGCCTTTCAGACTTCCATTTCCGCCTTGAGCCAAACTGTTTCTCAGCGTCTCTCTCCTAAGGCCACAGAAGACATAACAAACAATCTATTACAAGAGGAGGAGGAAAAAAAAAACGTACAACTCTCTAGCTACAAATTTGCCAAGAAAATGATAGTTTTGTGAGAGCCGGTGGTCGAAAGTGCTGTCATCAATGTGTTGTGGAGCATATTGTCCTGCAGCGCTGTTATGTACTCGCAAAGCTATCCGTAAACTTTGACCTCATTTATCAGGATCAAATGTGATTCAAAAGCTTTGATATGAAAACATTTTAAGTTTGAAGAAAATGGGTTGAACATTTAAAAGGAAACCGCTACAGAGATGAGCTATCACCTTAGCTACCTCGACCATCGTGACGACGTCCAATGTTAGCAGGTTGTTGTCATTTTTCGTATTTCATGCATTAAGCCCCAAGAAAACGGAGTGTTGCAGTGAAGCGGAAATTGTGGAGCATAATACTAGAGCGTTCCACAACTACAGGATTTGATCAAATCAGCATGTTTTTGTCATTATTATTATTATTATTTGTATTTTCAGGGAGCAAAGACTGAGGGCATTAAGAAAACAGCACTGCAGCTAAGAGGAGACTGTGGCGCTTAATACTAAAGCATTCAAGGGCTAGGGCACACCAATAGGGTAAGCTGACATTAGCATGTGTGTTTATCTTTGTCGTTTTGTAATGTAACGCAAGAGGCCACTGAAGGCAGCAAAACGGAGCATTGAATCAAAGCGGAGAATGTGGAGTATACATTTGCAGCGCTAAGGCACAACAATATGCTTAGCTAACCCTAGCTTGTGTGTTTATTTTTGTGATTTCGAGCAGTGTATTCTCAAATGTTTGAATGACAAATCTGCTGTGGTTTACATGCAAAACAGGTACTAAAATTTGTGTTACTCCAAACCAAGTAGTCGTTGTACTCGTAGTACCTGGTAGGCAGTAGCACTATTTCGATGTCTTTGGTGTCTTTGGTATTTTGGCTCAACAACAGTGTCCGTCAGCACGAAGACACAATTATTAGTTTAAAAACAACATCGAGATTAAATCCTTGCTCAGTATCCATAAAATCCATAAAAAAAAACTGGTTTGTTTTGTTAAATTGATGCATAAAAGGTTTGCACACAGCAAGGAATCTCCTATCTCAGGGCAGAGGAGGAGGGTGTTTTGCCTAGCAGAGGCAAATAATGGCCACACCGTGTACTCTCCTGACATACAAAGGGAATAAGGTAGAAATGAATTCATTTGCCCCAAACACCAATTCTGAGCTAAACAACTAAATGGACTAGTGATGTTCTCTTTGAGTGCAAAAAACAAACAAACATTGAAATTTTAATGAGATTTACTGAATTAACACACGTGCTAGCACAAGGCTGTGAGCAGCTGTGAGGGACCGGCTTACGGATGCGTCGGGGCTGGCGACTTCTCAGACAAAACCAGTGGTGAGTGGCTTTGCGAAAGCGTGAAATCATTTTCTTTGCAATTTCCGAGCGAGAGCGCTGACGGGGAACAAAAAGCGTGACGACACAAACATGGACTCGGAATGTTTGCCGCAAACATGCAACACCGCGTCGTTTTTTTTTTCTCCATTATTTTTTGGCCGCGGAAGGTATTTTATCTGAACTGGCTCTTGGATGTCGTCTCACATTGGTGGTAACCTGCAAATCTGTATTATTAATCCGGCCGGCAGGCATACGGCTTTAACCGAAGCTGGCGTGCCGCCTCCCGCATCAGCTAGCAAGGAAAAACTACAAATACCAAGCGTGAGGAAGAGGAAAAGTTGCCAAATTGGGGAAAATGCAAGCGGCCCATCCATCAGACTGCGGTTAGCTTTCTCCTCCTCCTCTTCCTTCTCAGAATGAGCTTCAAACAAAGTGAGGAATGGTATCGTCTTTAATTTTTGTCATTTCATAATTCAATACGAGAGAACAGCAAGAAAACAGGGCAGAAAAAAAGTGGAGACTGCGGTGCATAATATGACAGTGTTCCAGAGCTACTGCACTCACAGTAGCCTGAGGGGAGCAGGAAAATGGAGCACGGCAGCAAAGTGGAGACTGTGGGGCACAATACTGCAGAGCTGAGGCACAGCAACATTATATGCTAACTTTCGTATGTGCGTTTATTTTTGTCATTTTGTCATTTATGCGAGCAGAGACCGAGGGCAGTGAGAAAACAAAACACTGCAGGAAACTGTAATATTAGTAAAGTTTTCTGACTCTGAAGGTGTAGAGGGTGGTGCATAATACTGTAGCCTTCCGGAACTAAGGCACAGCGACAAGGTCTGGTAACATTAGCATGCTGTTGTCATTCAGTAGCTTTACGCAAGCAGAGACTAAGCACAAGAACAATACGGAGCGTTTCAGCAAAGTGGACATTGCTGAGTATAATACTGCAGCGCTAAGGCACAGCAACATAGTAGGCTAGTGTTAGCATTTGTGTTAATTTTTGTCATTTCGTATTTTAGAACACCTAGAACACAAAGGAAAAGGAGTGCTAAAGTGGATACTGTGCAGCATAAAATTGCAGCATTCCAGAGCTACGGCACAATCCATTGCTCGTGTTTAGATTTCTCAATACGGAATTTAAAGCAAGAGGAAGACCCCCAAAAACTGGAAGTCTTAGCGAGCAATCCATCAGACTGCAGTTTTCATTCTTTTTCCGCCGGGTCTCCGCCTCTTCCTTCTTTGACTACGCTTCAAACGATTTTGGGAACGATTCCTGAAGAAAAAAAAAAAAAGCCACAGGAGTCTTGACTGCATCTGACAGCTACTTAGTGATTCTCTCCCGCCCACAGAGGCTCACTCCCACCCTCAAATACGGCGGCGAGAGGCTGAATTAAGTGTAAAGATTCGTCGGCGTCAAGGTGAATATGACGAGCCAGCTCAAGTTTTTTTTTCTCGCCGTGGCAAAAAACAACTCATACACCCATACACAACCGCGGAAAAGGCAGACCAATAACCTGGGATCTGAGATTATCAGATTATCTCAAGTTTAGAAAGCTCCAGAAGCAATAAAAACCCATCTCATTGAAGGTTTGTATATGGGAAGTGAGGAAGAATAGTCTACCTGTCTGAGGCCGAGTCTGTAAGCCACGATGCGGTCTACGGCGTTAGGGTTCATCTGCGTCCACTGGAGCTTGAAGTCGTAGATCCTGGGCCGGTTCTGCCACAGAGGGCTGTAGGTGTCGTAGTAGAACTCGGGAGCGTAGGCCTTGCCTGTGCATTAACACGGTAGAAAGACACACACACAGGAATTCAATACTTCACCCCGTATTCTGGGGCTGGGGGGGCATATTTGGTGATGGGAGTGGGGTCTTTAAATGAACCATGCATTCCAAAAACAAACATGAACAAATGGTGGCGTGACAGCTAATAATTTTGACATGATATTCTATTTCCATTTCTTTGCATGATTACAAATATTGTATAAGCCCATATCGGCCAAGGAGTCATATTTGGTGGCAGAAGTGGGATCTCAAAGTGGACCGTGCATTCCAACACAGAACTAAACATATAGTGGAGTGCGGGTGATTCATTTATACAGGATTTCCCATCTCCATTTCTTCGTCACCCAAAATTGAAAGATGAGCCATATTTGGTGACAGAAGTAGGACCTCAAAATGGGCCATGCATGCCCAAACAGATGTGAACAAATGAAGGGAGTGACTGAGGATAAGTTAGAGATGTTCTATTTCTATTTATTTCCATGATGTCAAAACCAAACCTATATTGGTATATGAGTCACATTTGGTGACAGAATAGGGTCTCATACAAAACTTTGCTAAAATCGACTTTGTTGCCAATCCTATTGTATTATTTGTAGTAATAGTATCATTAATGTGCAGTGTGTTGTGTGAGGTTCATGACTTAAGCAAGGATTCAAGACCAATGTGTAAATGTTTCATTTGTAAACACGACCCGATTTCTTTCAAGTGCGGCGCTGGAATTAGCATGACAAAGATGTACAGTGGCTCTTATCTCCACCATGTTGTGTTTGTTCTATTTCTATCGCCGCTATATCATATCTCTTTTGCTACTGCCGTGACCCAATTCCCCCCCACCACAAGAATCATTAAAGATTAATCTTACAGCGTGTATCATCTGACAGACTTTGCTTTCATGGCACGCAATCAAAGCGCGTATCACATAATGTAACATCGACTCAAGCAACATCTAAAAGTATCCAAATCTTTTTTTTTTTTTTTTACCCCCGTTTTTGCTTTGTCTGAATTGTAAGGCTTTACCAATTGTGAACGGCAGCAGTCTGCCAGTTTAAGTGCTCGGGGTGACCTTGTAAAGTTAGGCACGGTCCTTTTTGCTGATTGTTTAAGGCATGGATTCCCAAATCGTTGTAGTAAGTTTAAATGCTGCAGTTCATTGATGACACATTTCACACATTGACATTGCAGAGTCAACTCCTGAGCTCATTTGAAGTCTGTTGCTTACCAAAACAGAAGCACCTACCAAAGTCTTATATTGTAAAAAAAAAATAAAAAATTATGATTTTCATAGACCTTTAAAGGTGTTGGAATAATATTTGGCGACAGAAGTGGGGGTGAGAAATGTAATGCATGTTGTAAATGAGTACAGGGTACTCAGTATTCAAGATGATCTTATGTTATGTGGAGACGCTGTCTTTAACGACGATTAGTGTTCCAGCAGAAACACATTTGGTGACAGAAGTGGGACTTAAAATGTACCACATGTTGTAAACAAGTCCTCTGCACAGTATTAAAGATGATCTTACGTTATACAAAGATGATATTTTTAGACACTATTATCATTCCAGTTGAATTACATTTGGTGACAGAAGTGGGGGCTCAAAATATAGCACATGTTGTGAACCAGTTCCTTGTGCAGTATTAAAGATGATCTTACGTTGTGTTGAAACACAGTTTTTATAATGACATTTAGCATTCCGATAAAACGTTTTGGTGACAGAAGTGGGAGGGCAAATGGACCACCTGTTGTGTTTTACTATTAATGATGATCTTATGCAATGTGGAGACAAAGTTGATTTCATGCTACGTGGTGACGCTATCTTTAACAGCGATTAGCGCTGCAGTAAAGCCATACTTGGTGACAGAAGCGGGAGCACAAATTAACTTGTGGTCGCTCCACAGAGTTGCATCTACAACTTTATTTTTTTTTTTGCAAGCAATCAAACCATCTTTGAATAGATTGCGCCTATAAAAATAGCGCCGGCAAATCGCCTCACCTCTGCGATTATGACACAGGAGCTAACCCACTTAGCCCCCCTTGGAACACATAACCCTGGGTGGGAGACATCAAAGATAAAAGTACATGCGGCTTAACTGATCTCTTCCCAAATCCTATTTAGAACAGCAGAACTGACGCAATGACTCAGAAGAGGGGCTCAGCGGAACCCTTCAGGCGCAACGTTGACCTTGTTTGCAGACTTTATTTTTTGCTTTATTTATTATTTTTTTGCGGCACGGTGGGCGACTGGTTAGAGCGTCTGCCTCACAGTTCTGAGTGCCGGGGTTCAATCCCCGGCCCCGCCTGTGTGGAGTTTGCATGTTCTCCCCGTGCCCGCGTGGGTTTTCTCCGGGCACTCCGGTTTCCTGCCACATCCCAAAAACATGCATGCTAGGTTTGTTGACAACTCTAGATTGTATTGTATTGTATGATTGTATGTGCCGTGCGATTGGCTGGCAACCAGTTCAGGGTGTACCCCGCCTCCTGCCCGATGATAGCTGGGATTGGCTCCAGCACTCCCGCAACTCTTGTGAGGATAAGCGGTTCAGAAAACGGATGGATGGATATTATTTCGTGAATCTCCTCGTCTTCCTCTCGGGTCTGACAAAGAGGTGTCGCGATGAGTTTTTTTTATTGTTCTTGTTGGTTCAAGGTGACATAAGCACCACTGCCGAGACCAAAAAGCAAATTTTAAGCGTTAATGGAGTCCAGATTGATTTTCCTTGACACCTCGTGTGAACCCGAATCTAAGGTGCTTACAAATTGCTAATCACGCTTATTGATTTAATCCAAGTACAGATGGTTTCGCATGAAACTGGCATAAAAGCCGGCCTGCTCTCTAGTTAGTCTCTCTTCCTATAAAAATTTCAATAAAAGATAACAGAAGGAAAAGTCATGACTGCGTGATATAGTCAATGTTATATCTTCAAAGGCGTGTTGTTATAGACACATTGGAAAAATGAAAATAATTGAAGTTGTAAGCAGCAATGAATGGGCAGTTGCACCTCCTTTTTACCCCCTCAAAATTATCATCAAACTTTGACGTCGCACATTAGATAGCATAGGAGAGAAAAAAATAAAATAAATATTTGTCAAAGTACAACCTGAGGAATTCACTCAAAATCTCTGATTTGAACCAAAATGGTTAACTTCCTGTTTAATATCAGGCACTAGTGCTTGAGACTTTTTTGCATACCACTTTCACTATACAGTATCCCTTAAATGTTTACCGTGCTCACTTTACCTTTAGCATCGATATATTAAACTTGACAACTGTAGGGGGAGCCCTGGAGCAAAAGACAAAATAAAAAAAATTTTTGGGGTGCTATTTTAAAGCGTGTGTTAAAGCTGCTGCTCCCTATTGCAGCTTTAAAGGCAACCGTTATGCATAAGGGGGAGGACTGAGAAGCGTCTCTGGAGTTCCGCTAAGAGTTTTGCTGCTTTTTGAAGAAGCCAACAAATGACAGAATGGGGGTATATGATAATGCCGAGTAACTTCCGACACCATTCATCTAAGATACATGAAGAATTGCAGCGAAACGACTCAAAAGATGACTTGTATTTTAGAACCTTCCAGCTGAAAAGAGACACATTCCACCTTTGATGTGGATATCAAGTTAAAAGTTTTCCCGTCAGGATGGATGAAATTAAAACAAAGTACCTGTGAGTTTGAATTAAAAGACTATGCGGCTGTGTTTTACAAGATGAATCCTGCGTCACATTTTTTTAACGACAACAATAAAAACCCGCGAGTGTAGAAGAGCGTTATTATGAAGGATTAATTTCATGAGGTGACTCGTAAAACGCGATGAAGAATAAAGCCCCAGCGTTATTGTCCCGCTTTCCCCCCTCTAATTCCTTCTATTTGTTCATTTGGAAATAAAAAAAAGAGGTAAATGTTGCTTAGTGGACAGAGAAGAGATGCGCCGATATGATCTCGATAAACAGAAGCTGTAGTATTATGTCACATTTACTGGAATAAAGTCGTAAGTTTCCGTGAAAATAGTAACTTACGTGAGTAAAGTTGCAAAATGATAAGAAAACGTTTGTAAATTACCAAGGAGAACATTTGGATTTGAGGTCTCAGTTTTATAACAAAAAAATATTTCCAGGACTGAAACTTTGATTTAATGAGAACGAAAATAACGACACGAAAAGTCGTAATTTTACAAGAAGTAAATCACTTTACGAGTATAAAGAAACAATATTTCAATGCATAATAAAGCTAATTGAATTGAATTTTTGGGGGCAATGTAGTTTCCATTGTGCGAGAAAAAGTTCAAATATTACAAGAATAAAGTTGTTTTGTTTACAAGAAAAAAAGTCATAATTTCTGAAAAATATTTTTTTTTATGAGAATTAAGTAACAATACTACGGGAGCGGTAAACTTTGTTTTAAAAAGTCATGACAAATTCTTACATTTACAGGAATAAAGCCTTAATTTTTCACGAGAAAATATTCAAATTTATGAGAGTAAATTTCTACTAATATGAGGAAAAAAGTCTGCCATTTATATGGGAATAAAGTTGTAATTTTACAAGGAAAAAAGTTCTGATTTGGGGAATTAAGATGTGAATTATGAGAAAAAGGTCACGATATGACAAGAAAAAAGCTTTTACAGGAAAAACGTTGTCATGTTCAAAGAGAAAAAGTTACATTTTTACAAGCAATAAAGTCAAAATATTTTGAGTAAAAAAATATTTTTTTTAATTACATTTACATTTTCATGGGAATGAAGTTAGCATTTTACAAGAAAAAAGTTGCAATATTACAGGAAGAATTTTTTTTTTAAAGTTGTTTTCATGAATAAGGTCGCAACAAACGGAATTTCCAAGAGAAAATGAGGATAAAGTTCTTACACAAGAATTCCGTCAGAATATTACAACAAAAAGTTGTGAATCATTTATTCTTTTTTTTTTTTTTACAAAAAAACTGGTAATATTCATTTACATGAAAGTGTCAATGTTTTTTTGAACAAATTCTAAATAAGGAAAAAAGTATTATAAATATTTAATTTTACGACAATACCTGCGACCTGTAATTTTTAGTCAGAATTTTACATGGGGGAAAAATTACTAAAAAATTCAATTTTTGAGAACAGGGCATAGTTTAGTAACCAAAACAATATTTTATCAGTGTTGTAATTTGCGAAAAAGAAGTAGATAATTACAAAAAAATCATCACAAAACATTTTTATCAGAAAGTCAGAATATTCTGAAAAAATTCATAATTATAAGAGACGAAAATTCTACAAGGAAAGTCTCAACGAGAAAAAGTCAGTCATTTTACGAGAATGAAGTGGCAAAATTGCGTTAACGTATAAAAGCAAAATCATATTACAATATAAGAGTTTTCATTTTACACGGCCTTGATAGACAGGGCAATGTCTTTTTTCATGTCGTGTTGGCGGGATCCGGCGACACAAATATTTCATGAACATGTCAGCCACAAGAACAACGTTGATCCCTCATTGTGGCGACAGAGATAACAACCTTTCAAGGAAAAAGAGCGGGACTTAAGGGAACGTGTCACGGCACATTTCACGGATGACATCGGGCGGACTTCAAAACTGCCCCCCCCCCCTTACTAAGAGAGCCTTCCCATTGGCCCTCCCTTACCTTTGGCAAGCGCCGAGTCCAGATGGCGGGAATGTGGAGCGCTGGGCGGGAGAGTGAGGGAAGGAGGGATGGAGGATGAAAGGGAAGGAGGGTGAGCGACAGAAGGCGGAAAACACATTTGGCTGCGGGGGACGCGACGTCTCGGATATACCTGCTTCGCCGACATTTGTGTCACACGCGAGGGGAGGGCTTTACAATTTGAAACACCACTAAACAAGGATGGAGAGAAGAAATGAGAAGCACTAGATGGACGGTCGACCCGGCAATTTCACCACGCCAAAGGAAGTAACAAGGCCTGGTATTTTTATGCCTAACCGTGTTGCTATTCTGTATAAATAGCACGGAGATGGAATAGCGAGAGAATACAACTGGGTAATTTTCCCTCTACTGAGGTAATATTAGCTCCCTTTCACACTACCTGTAAAAGTCATCAATTTTATTTGGCGACATTCTGTATAAAAAAAACAAGGACAGTGAATACGGAGAAAAGTCCATTCAGTAATTTTCCGCTTTCAGAGGTAGTAACAAGCTCCTTTCACACTGACTGCAAAACTTTTAACCCAAGTTGCTGTTCTGTTTGAACGACACAAAATGGTGACGAAGCCGACCCGGGTAATTTTCCGCCTTCAGCGGTCGTAAAAAGCGCCATTCACATTGCCTGCACAAGTCGGCATTTTTCCACCTTTCTCCGTGTCGTCATTCTGTACAACACAACACTGACACGGCATTGGGGGAAGTGTCAACCTGGCAATGTTCAGTCTTCAGATTTGGTAACAATTCCCTTTTTTGACTGCCTGTAAAACAACACAGAACAGCGGGAATAGTAAACCCAGCAATTTTCGTATTTAGTAGTAGTAACAAGAGCCTTTGCCACTGCCTGTAAAAGATGGATTTTCCCCACCTTTTTATGTATCACGGTTCTGTTTAAATGGCACTGAAATTAATAGGAAAGTCAATCTGGCAATTTTTCGCTTTCAGTGCAAAAGCCTGCCTTTTACATGATAACGTGGCTAGTCTGTTGCCACAGAAATCAAAATGAATTGTAACCAGGACTTGTTAAAGGATGTTTTACACCGTCAAGAAGTAGTATAAAAAAATGGACAGTGTTGTATATTGACTGGACATTCATTGATTTAAATTACAATAACTCGAGGGTATATGTGCTGTATATAGAATAGTATCAAATGTGTCCACGGGTAGCTTCATTACTTTACTCCAGTCATTCGTGACACTAATGGAAGGCTCGCGTGATTGAAAACGTTAATTAATTATTTCGATGGCGTCAGCCGTCACCAAGTAGAAGGACGCTTACAGTTCTTGATGAATAGAAAAAAAAAAAAAAAAAAAAGAAATTCGGCAGCAGACAGCAGTCGCAACGACTTGAGCGATGCCTCCTATTGAGACGGACTTTTCCTTTTCCTTTCCTTGGTGGCTCTTTTCAATTGAATTGTCAATCTCCAGGCGAGACGAGGACGGCGGAACGATCGGGGTGCATGTTGAGGAGATGGATGTACACGCTCGCCGATGTTGCTGAGAGAAGTAAATTCTGATGGTTGGCTTTTCACAAGCAATTGCGTCTTCGATTTTGTGCGTCTTTTGTTTGGTTTTTTTTGCATTTTTGTTATTGGTTTGACTTTGTTTTGTGGAATTGTTTTAGTCTCGCCTGAACAAATGTAAACAAAATTCACAAGGAAAAAGATGGAATTTTTGCGAAAAATATATCAGCATTTACAAGGCAATAAAGTCACAATATTATGAGAAAAAGGTGAAATCAAATTGTAACCAATCAGAATGAAGTAAAATATCTAACATTTTTAGGGGAACAAAGTTTTAATTTAACAAGGAAAAAAAAACTGACAGTTTGATGAAAATAAAGTTTTAATTTGATAAAGATAAATGTCACAATTTCTTCAAGAAAAGAAAAGAAAGAGAAAGTCAGCCATTTTACAAGAATAAATGATTGCTTTTATGATAATTTTTCTGGGTAAAGTTCATGAAAATAAAGTAACGATACAAGAAAAAAGTCAGATTTTTCTGGAAATAAAGTTGTAATTTATGTAAAAATAAATTACTAACAAATTGTAACCTTATGAGAAAGAAATTTGAATATTTCACAAGAATGAATTTGTAATGTTCCAAGGAACAAATTATTATTATTATTATTTTTAATCGGAATAAAGTTATTTATTAATTTTTTTACAAGGACAAACTCACTTTATGTCATGGGAAAAAAAGGTAAATTGAAAAGTAAAAGTAATTAAATGGAAATAAAGTTTTAATTTTGTGAGAACACATTGGACACTTTAAGAGAAAAAAAACTTGACATTTCTATCGGAGTAAAGTAATATTAGAACCTAAGGTTACGACGACTAAAGTTTAAATTGCAAAAGTAGTAAGTGTTGGCGCACGGTACTGCGAGGTTGACAGCTCACCTGTGACGTGGAAGGTGCATTTTCCCGCGCCGGCCTCGTTGATGACTTTGCAGGTGTACTCGCCCCAGCCGTCGCGGTTCAGACTCCGGATGGTGTACTCGGTGTCGTCCCGCTGCACGTCGAAAGCGCCGGCGTGCAGCAGCCGGTTGGACAGCAGCCACTCGAAGCGCAGCACGCGCGACGGGTGAGCCCGCAACACCCGGCACGTCATCACCACGGGCCGGCCCAGGCCCTGACGTAGTTCCGTGTGGACTGGCTCCACTGTGGGGGGGTCTATTTGACGAGCACAGAGAAAACCGTAGAAACACAAGTCATCTCCACCAAAGTCTATATTTAAAAAACAAAATGTCAATTTTCAACAACGGCCTACAGATTCACCTCCAAAATGAATGCCTTGCTCTTGGCAAAAGCCGCAAAAAAATGAATCATTCGGGCCCTGAATAATAAAAGCAATCATATTTGCTGAATACTTTTTTAGTGAAGTCTTCAGATAAGAAATGCCATAATGATATACAGTAGAAGCGATACGTGATAATATACTGCATAACACCTAATTTACAATTTTTTAAAAAACATTTATCCAACAAAAATTGCGTTCTATTGCTGAAAGCACAAATTGCAGGAATAATAATAATGTAACTAATATTATTATTCAATCATTTATTTTAACTTAAACTGAGTTCTAGTGCAATTGTCAAATAAAAATACAACTTTAAGCTAATCCTAATATTTTAGCAATTATTCAAACTCACATTTTAATTCTATTGCTGAAAATCGGCATTGAAAAATTTAAATCAACTAAAATAGTTTAACAAATGTATTTCAGCTTAAACTGAGGTGAAAATGCTAATTGGAAAACCATTAACCACACCAAACAAATTTAATAAATTTGACTAATGATCATTTTATAATTGATTTCAACTCGAGTAAGAGTGCTAAAAAATGCAAATTGAAAAAAAGTAAAATATTTTAACACATTTTCATGTTTTATTTTATAATTTCTTTTAAAAAATGTAACTGGATAAATTCATTTTTGGATAATTAATTTAAACCCAAAATCCAATTTGACTCCTAAAAATTATAATTATAAATTCAAAAATAATTTCACACATTTTATTATTTATCTGAATTTCAATTGTGTTATATTGCTGAATATACTGATTGAACAAAACGACTGTATTAGTTAATATTTTAGCATTTATTTCATTGTTAATTACATAAAACCTATTTCTAAAAATGTTCAGAAAAAATGAATTCATTGTTTAATTCTTTCAAATTAAATGGATGTGTTTTGGAGGGTGAAAATGCTAATTTAAAAAAAAGGAATTGAGTATAAAATCATACATGACGAAACACAAATTTTAAAAAATCTGCCCAGTTATTTGGTCAACTGACTTCATTAATACACCTCTTCTCGTATTTGGGCATTTTTATCGGAATACCGCTGACAGGCAACAAAAATGAGAAAATATTTTGCTGCAATGTCATTAGATTAATGAGACGCATAAACGTTATCCACACATTTCTAAATTATTTCCCGTCTAATGACAAACTTTAAGGTCGGCCTTCGGAAAAAGGGAAGCCTCCGCCACCTGTTAATTGCCTTCAATTTGCATATTTCCCATCACAGGGATGTCAGGTTCAAAATAAGACTGCACGCATGGCTGACGAGCTGATTGAAATTGTAAGGAACACGTTGCATTAGTATTACAATGTAATTACTGAGTCTTCCTCACTTAACGTGTGCATGAATGATTTCTTAATTTATATTTCATATAAATATATACATCGCAAACTGAATAGATATTTCATTAAAAAAAATTGTAGTTCCATTTGAATGCTATATGACGTGACGGCTCCATTGTCAGTAACTCATTTTCGACATACGCTACATTTTGAGCCCGCCACTTCTCTCACCTAATATGGTTCATGGCCAGTATTAATGACACCAAGAATAATTCATAATAACTGTACTGGAAAGCTAATTTCCGTTAAAAATGCGGTCTACCCATAACGCACATTTTGAGCCCCCACTAATTTAAAGGTAACGCTTATTTAAAGTCAAAGATTGCAGTCTCCAGAAAACTTATAATCATAAAACTTATTAATTATATTTTGACCTCCCACTTCTGTCACCAAAAATGGTTCATTGGAATAGTAATTCAGTAATAATAATGTCATATTTATAAAAAAAAAATTTTTTAATTCTAATATCCAGTCCAGCTCCAGTCTTGACACAATGTGCTTTTTGAGCCCCCACTTCTGTCACCAAATATGGTTGATTGTCAGCCATGATCATGACCGATAGCAGGTACAATCACCATGTGGATCTCTTCATCATCATCATCATCATCATGAGGAATGTTTTGGTGGTGACTCATAGCCGCACAGCTGAGTGGCACCGAAGCAAATTGTAATAAGTGCGCTTTGCTTTGCCAGAGAAGGACCCGCGATGACGACGTCATCTGAGGCTCTTCTTACGTAAGCGCGGCAGACTTCACACGAGGGACAAGGATGCGGCCTCTGTCTTATTTTGACCCCCAGCCTCCACCCCCTCACCCCACTTCTCTCACCAAACACGGAATTACCGTAATTATCGTTACGGATGCCATCGCCACGTAACGCGTGGTCATCTGTAGTAGTGCACAGGGAACGTTCCATCCGTGCGACGCAAGAGCATAATATGTAATACTAGGAACTCATGTACATCATGCAGTACATTTTAAGCCCCCACTTCTGACACCGCTGATACCACCGGAATGTTGATTGCCATTAAAGATGCTGTCCTAAAATAAAGTAAGATCCTTTTTAATGCTGCACAGGGAACGTTTGTTTACAAGATGCGGGTTCGGCGAGTAGTTGTCATAATTGGACAACCGTCGGACACTAGTTTCGCTGTGATTCAATACTTGAATGGCTGGTGCACGGTGTCGCAATGATGCAGATGCAACAGCCAATTCAAAATGGACATGAACTTTCACACAAAAAGAAAAAAACGTTTCAGGTTGGTAAGTAACGGTACTTGAGTACAATTTGTGGCTACTTTATTAGTTAGCAACAAATCTCCGCTGTTCACGGTGATGTTTGCTCAAGTGGTGCTTGTATATTGTGCGGGAGGCTTTTTCAGACAGACGGCGAAGGGCGCACGCTCTCGCTGTGACGGGGAACAGAAGGGAGGCCGGGATAAAGAGAATTCCAATGCATCTGGGCTAAAGTGGAGCACCGATATCTAGGACAGGAGAACACTCGATAGCTCGGTTGTCGTCGTCGTCTTCTTGCCGCGGACCGTGCCAAGCCGGTTTGCCTAAGAACATTAGGGGCGTGACAGCTCGGGATTTTTGCAATTCTATTAGCTAACGGCTTCTCTCTCTCTCTTTTTTTTTTTTTTTTTTTTTAAACGCCGCCGGCCGTCCACACAAGACAGCTGCAGCTTCAAAATATATATATTTTTTACAAATCAAAGCCGTTGACTCGCGCTAGCATCGCTAATGCTCTTTTAGGGACCGTACCTCGGCGCCTTGATTAACTTGCGCTTGGAAAACGAAGGCGAGCAAAGGGATTGGCATGTGCTTACATGCCAAGAAGAAGAAAAAGAAGAAGAAGAAGTGGGGCTAGGTACGTAGGGAGGGAGAGTACAGAAGCAGGGCTGGATTGCGAAGATAAAGCAAATTTCCTCATCTTCATTTCACGCTCAAAGTGAGCCACGCATCAGCTCCGGCTCCGGCTTTGATGGCGGCCATTAAGGCTGGGCTGCAGACGGCAGGATGATTGATTAATAACGCTCTTCATTATGTGCAGCGCTTTGAAGAAGGTCAGCGGATGAAAGCGCCACGCCCGCATTGAGAAGCGCCACCCTTTATTTCAATGCAAAGTAATCATTAGAAGCCTGTGGAGCTCCTGCAAACGAAAGTTTGTTGTTGTTTTTTCTTACCGTCAAGATATTGACATTTGTATTATTTGGAATGGAATAATCACTGAAGAAAACCTGTTGCTTTGGCATACATGTGGATGCCCATTCCTTTGTTGAGGAAAAGATTTTAGTGTCGACACTCTCTTTTTAGTGTACTCGTCGACATTACTGAGTCACATTTTCATTTGTGAGTATTCCGTAGCCGCGTGACGGCAATAACGCTGAGAGAAAACAACATCATAAAAGCCGAGGAAGTGCTGTGGAGAAAGCTTGCGGGCTGCGAGTTGTTATTTAGCCGTTTCCTTCGCTCTAATTACGCCGCCGTCAGACAAATGCTATGCATGCTGTAATTCTGTTCAGCTTCCCGCTGCTCGGCAAATCATCGCACTAAACTTCATATATTTATTTCTTCCGACTCGGCTGCTTAACATTTTACACGATTGGCTCCGGTAGCGCACACTCATTTGACACTTTTGATGAGGAATTCATGAGTTTTTCCATCTCTCTTAAGAGTCCAAATCTTCGTTTTTGTTTGATTTTAGTTTGTACTGGCCGGCACGTGTGTTAGCACATCTCCCTCATAGTTCTGGGGACCGGGGTTCTGATCCCGGCCTGGCCTGTGTGGAATTTGCATGTACTCTCCGTGCCTGGGTGGGTTTTCTCCGGGCACTCCAGTTTCCGCGTAGTAGGTTGATTGAAGACTCTAAATGACCCGTAGGTGTGAATGTGAGTGCAAATGGTTGTTTGTTTCTATGTGCCCTGCGACTGGCTGGCGACCGGTTCAGGGTGTACCCCGTCTCCCGCCCCGAGTCAGCTGGCATAGCCTCCAGCAGCCTGCGACCCTAGTGAGGATAAGCGGGAAAGAAAATGGATGGATGGGTAGTTTGTACTGTATGCTGACCTTTGATAGACGATGTCACGACTGCGCGGTCGTAAAAGAAATAACATCCACACTGCCTTTTTCAAAGCCCGTCAAAATCTAATTAATTCTTTGGAATGTGGCTAGCTGGTACGTGAACACCATAGCAAAGAAGAAAATGAATATTTGTTTCATTGTTGTATGTTAAAATGTCAGGAATAGGTTTTGCAGCCTGGTGCAGTCAGAGAACAGTTCCGTTTACAGTAAATGTGAATATCAGCTCTTCAAGGTATGTCAAAATAGTCTTGGAACAAAAAATAATAATAATACACAGATGCCAAAGATTTCTTTTACATTTTGAGCCCCACGTCTGTCACCATTATGGCTGTCTCTCTCCTGGAACACTAACTGTCGTTAAAGTTTCCACATAAACCAAGATATTCTTTAACACAGCGTAGGGAACTCATTTACAACATGTGGTATATTTCAAGTCTCCACTTCTGTCACCAAATATGATTAAAAAGAAATACTGTCCATATGAGTTCTTATGTAGTCAAAAAGCACTTCCAGTTACCATAAAATTAAATATTGGATATGCAAAGTGCGTGAAAATCTCTGTGTAACACTCAAAAACAGCTTTAATCTACTTTAAAACAAGACGTTCGAAATGCTGCACCGAGAATAGCATCTCCGTTGTTACCAGGGTGACTCAAAATCAGAAACCTGGTTCGATCAACACGTCGGAACCGGATGAGCTTCCAGACAACTGTATCTTTCAGGAGATTTTTTTTTTTTTTCTTTTTATCTAAGAGAAGACTGAGGCTGGATGGCATGTGCGTTTATTTTTGTCATTTTTCTAGACTTATATCCTCAAATGTGACACAGCAGTTGTGTTCAAGAAAAAAAAAAGGGCGCTGCAGAAAGGTGGAGAATGTGGAGTCTGGTATTTCAACATCTGGAACTGAGGCACAGCAACATGGTATGCTAACTTTAGCAAATTTGTTTTGGTCATTTCATATTTAATGTGAGCAGAGATTGAGGGGCAGCAAGAAAACCGGGTGCTGCAGCCAAGTGGAGACTCTGGAGTATAATATTTCATAGTCCAGAAATAAGAAACTTAAGCATATTTCTTGATTTTTGTCATTTTGTATTTTATGCGGACAGAGACTAAGGACAGCCTGAATACCAGATGCTGCAGCCAAGTGCAGACTGTGGACTAAAATACTATAGTTCAAATTCTAATGCTAAATGCTAACCCTTCATTTCCTGCCCATCATCATCTCCTGCTCTTGTTTTTATTTTTTTATTTTATTTTTTTACCCGCCACCAGAATGAGGGATGCTATTTTGAATCCCCGGACGTTCATCGTTGGAAAATATTCTGTTCCAATCTCCATACATGAATAGCAAATGAACGCTGGTGGGTAATAAATTAGCTACATGCTAATTGGAAAGTCGGAAATCACTGGATGTCGCCTCTTTAAGAAGGTTTGCATACAGAGTAGTGCCAAGGCTCTATGGAGGGAGGCCACATTGTCTACACATCTTGTGGTTTAAACAATACGGTACGCTAATGTTCGCATGTATGCTAGCATGTTTAATTTTGTCATTATTATCTAGCTGTAATTACATTTTTGCTGGACCAATGAGTAGTTTACCTCAGCTGTATGCTATGGCTCAGCACGTTTTACATTGCCTAGCCAGCCGAAGTTGCTAGTAAACAACCGGCTTTGCTAACATTAGCATATGTGTTTATTTTTGTCATTTCTAGCCCAATGAGCGACCACTGTTCAAACAACAGTAGTTTATGTCAACCGTATGGTATCAGCCTGGCGCTTTTTGCATAGTGTAAACTGTTGACGTGGCTATTGGCTAGTTACAGTAAACAACCAGGTGTGCTAATGCTGGCACATGGGTTATTTTTTTTTTCATTTATGGCCAATGACGAATCTGCACAACCAATGAGGGAAGAGGAGTGGCTTACATCGCCTGTAGCTTAGATAACTTATTGGCTTGACACGACAACAGCAGGCTGCTAGTTTTGTCCTTTCTAGCCCAGTAAACCTGATTAGGCTTTATCAATCCGAAGCAAACTCAACCCCTGCTGTTCATTGTTGCTATTTATTGCAGCATCATTGACAGCAAGAAGAAAAAGCAGTGTTTAGTTGTTTTGTTTTTTCCCCCTGTCAGTTTTGCAGTAAAATTGAACTGGGAGTGACAAACAGCTTGAAGCACGCAAGCTTTGATCTTAATTTGGAGAGCTGTTCCAGCGCGAATGAGAACAGGTACTAAGAAATACTTTAAAAAGTATGTTTAAATATGTTTAAGTCTGTTTTTGTAAGTTTAAATGTGTTTAAAGCATGCGGCAGAGTAAACCTATGAAATGTTTTCTCTCTCTGTATTTTCACCTATTGTGCATGTGTGCCTATGTCTGTGACGTATCCCCACAGCAATAAACGGGGGTTCACTGTATTACATTTTGCAATAGGGCTATAACATAACAAAACATGGAAAGGGTAATGTTCTATGCACATTTTCTGGATGCACTGTACGTAAGACGTGCTCAGCATTGGTGAGGGAGTAATATTGCACTCACATTGGACGATGAGCTCCACCACTGCCTCGCGGGGTTTGACGTTGAATCCGTTGTACTGGCTGGTCTGGCATTGGTACGATCCGGTCATCTCCCGCGTCACGTTGACGATGCGCAACGCTCCGTCGTAGCTCTCCGTCTGCATTCCGCCGTCCGGCATGGGCGCCTCCTTATCTGCCCGCGACCACAGGATAATAGGCTTGGGCTTCCCTGAAACAAGGCACTCCAGCTCCACTGTGTCACCCTCACGGGCCACCAGGGGGGACTTGCCCCGGGGGACTGTCAGGTTGGGGGGAACTAAGAAAGAGAAAAACAGAGGAGGGACTGATATGGGGCTCTAGAAAGTCAGCGGGCGGGGTACAGGGTGACGGTCGAATGAGGGGAACGGGGTTGGTGACTGCATGAAACTCCAGCTCGCTGGCAGCGGGTGCGGACGTAAGCAAACAAAAATAATGCGATGAAGAGCCAACAAATCAACAAGAACCACAAACATCCTGCTGCCAAGACACTAGAGAACGAAGGCCATGGACTATCGTTACCGAATTCCCCTAATTTGGGTCTCAAAAACACAAAGCTTGTTAGTTGGTTAGTAAGTTAGCTTAGCATCGAATAGCACAAACGGCAAAAAAGACAAAATGCTCTCTGCTGTTACCGGGCAAGCAGTACAAACTCACAGAAACGTAAGTACCAAAGGCACACTTTGTGCTATTAAGAAGACCTTGTATACTGCAATCCACACGTCTGCACTATGCAACTTTGCTGCTTTGTGGGAGTAATACACTAAAAATGACAACTCTTGGTGTTCATTACAGGGAGTGTTTGTGTGTGCGTGTGATGAGATGATAATGCCAGTCAGAAGACAACATTAGATAAGATTAGATAATGTGAGTATTGCACATCTGCTCTATGCAATTTCTCCTCTCGTTGGACAGAACACTAAAAAAGACAACTCTTGGTGTTTGCTAGTGTTCATTATGGTTGATTACAGTATGTGTCTGAATGTGTGTTTGTTTGTTCGTGTGTGTATTTGTGTAAAAAGGAAGGCAGCAGGTTGCATTTGGGTAGTCTGCATCCTCATCACACATGCCTGGCCAAATTAATTTGTTTAATTCGCAAACCTGGCAAATAGCATTGGATCCTGGAGCGCTGTGTGTGTGTGCTTTCCCACTTCTAACCATCAAGCAGACTCCGAGCCTAGTTTACAAGTGCGCCTCCCAAAATAGTTTACAGCCAGCCAGCCAGAGGAGGAGTGAAAATGTCCTCGACGCTGATGAAACCGTGTCACGCGTCGTCCCCGATGATTCTCACATGGCTGCCATCGCTGCGCAAACAACATGGCTGGCTGGACGGCAGTCGAGCCGGCGTGGAATGTTGATGAAATCGGCAGCAATCCGTGAGAGGAAAAAAATGAAACAAGAGTCCAGACTGTGGTCATAAGGGTGACAGTGAGCTGGAATCTCAGAGCAGCGATGTTCTAGCCACAGAATAGCCATCCGTCCATTTTCTATATAGTGGTTGTCATTTCTATCATGTGCTTGTCCTCATTAAGGTCTCGGGTGAGCTTGAACCTGTCCTAGCTAATTTTGGGCAAAACAACAAGGTACATCCTGGACTGATTGCCGGCTAATCACAAGGGGACATATGGACAAACAGCCATTCACACTCATAGCCACTCCTGTGAATTAAGAGTCTTCAATTATCCTAAAGCTACGTTTCCATGATGTTCTCGCGGCCACACCGGCCAGCTCCATTTTAGGCCACCGTGGACAATACGGGATGGTGCAGCACATTTAAATTGTCAAAATATTTGCTACAGCAGTCACGGTGCAGATGAGAAACCTTGCTGTAAAACAGGGTGAACGCAATTACCGGTAAACCTGACAGTACGTAATATTGAGTAACAAAATTCGGAGGTGGTCCGTTGTGGGACGAGAAGCATTGTAATTCCCCGGCATCTCACACTTGCTGCATACAACTCTTCTAAATTTAAGCCACGGATTTAATTTACCTACAATGCACGCCGGCTTAATTTTGAATGTGCATGAGTTAGAGTGAAAGACTGTGCAGTGTGATTAATAGGCTCTTTTACATGTTTTGGTACAAGAGATGGATTTATGAATTAGTTGTTGACAGAAAACGAATAATATCAAACGTTTGTTGAGCGGCATTATGTCTCCCCCTACGCTGATGCCGACTCTGGAGGCGGGACCGGCCGGGAAACTTCATACGACTTTTCCGGGGCCACAAACGTGCTTCAAAGCTGCCCAGCGTCACAGGTCTTAGGAGGCCTGACACAGGATTTAAACACAGATCTCAAAAACCGAAAGGAAGACGTGCTAATCACTAGTTCAGCGTACTGTCGGCCGTCAAATACTGCAATTAAAACCACCGCCACTGCCGTGATGTTAATTTTAATCTTCATTTTGAGCAATGTGCCTGAGGGTGACTGGCGGGGTAATGACAAATACCGCTGACATTTGGAAGACGGTGTGAAAAGACAACTATGCTGTATGTGAGCGGTCGCCACGGCAACAAGGGGACCGGGGAACGATTATAAGTGAACAGTTGTCGGTGATAAAAAGTAGAAAATTCAAATCCATCTGCTGGAGGGAACTCATTTCAGCCACTTGCGTCGACACTTTGCTGTGCTGCATTGACAAATGTTGAAAAAAAATAAATGTCATACGCCAACACCTTGCAGCTAGGTGGATTAGAGTTAGCATTCATTTGGCGCGCGGCGTCTGGCCACCTGCGGACTGCTCTGGAAAGCCGAGCGTTTCGTGGTGTCCATGCAGATAGTGACAAGTCTGGCCGGCTGCCTTGCGGTGATGGTCGGCGTGCTGACACTGGCTCCGTCAACATTGAACCAGAGCCAACCGTGTTGGGAAAACAATAGAGTGATGCACTAAAAGTCCCAGAGGGACCATCGTCAGATGGAATGAGCTGGACGTTTCGTTAAGCCACACCCTCCTGAAATGCTGGCAGGCCAATCACAGCGCAGTACAAAACAGAGGCCCCACACCTTTACTGGCGGTGCTCTATTGCATTCAAGGACACATTTTAGGATATTTTCGACATCTGCCTGCTCTTTCTTGGGTGAAAAAAAAGAATCTATCTATTAGTGGTGGAACAGTTCACAAAATCCACAGTTTGGTTCATACCTCAGTTTTGTGGTCACGGTTTTCGGTTCGGTACACGTTGACGCTTAGAAAAATCAATGATGTCTTATATAGTTAGGTTGAAAGTGACAGTACGTTCACGGCATCATTATTATTATTGTTGTTGTTATTGTATTATTTAAATTATTTTTTATTTATCAGAAATATATATTTGCTGTTCTATCTATGGCAGCGGTGTATAGTGACAGGCAGAACAATTAAATGCTCTTCCATTGGATGGCAAAAGGTATAATAAACCTGCGTATCCACATGTTGCAATTTATACTTTTTATGATATCTTTGTTTGGTTGTGTACCGTGAAAACTTTCAAAACCTAAAGAAACTGAATAATGCAGACTCTTGATATAGCTACTGTATGTGGTTGACTGCATAGCAATTTGAATATATACGCAAGTCTTAAATTTTGTTCAGATTTGTTTTGTTCCGTTTGAAAAAAAATCTAAACTAACACAGATAAATGCAGGCTCTGGACAAAGCCTTGCTGTCGCCATTTGAATCCGTCAAACATCAACAGACACACGTCAAGAATTTTTTGTCTCCCATTGTTCACAGTAGCCAATCGGTAAACAGTCGTAGCAACATTGCAACTGTTAGTGGCAAAAAAAAACAGATGGGTTACCATTATTACACCAGGCTTCTCAGCGTAGATTAGCTGGCCAATTATGGCAAACTCTGGCTGCATGTTTCTGCCGGGTCTGGACTTGTTGCCAGGAAACACTCAGTGGGTCTGGTGTGAAAGTGATCAGAACCATTTAGAGCTCAAAACAGACCTCATCATCCCGCTGTCCCATTTATTTGGTCTGTGACATCACTCCTTTCACCATGGCAACATAGCACTCTAGCTCTCTGCTCTACAGACTGCATGTGATGAGAGAGTGTGATGAGAAGGTATGCAGGTTTATTTTACGTGCTTCTGCAGCCAGATTAGGCAGCAATGTAGTTGCTTCATTTGTTCTCCTTAGAATAGGTATGACAACATTGTCAGTTCTTACAAGGATCTACATTATTGTAGTTATATGCATGTATATAAGGCACTAACGTCTGTACATTTTATGTGCTACAAGCCACCAGTTTGGGTGGCAAGCTAGCTGCTTCGTTTATTCTTGTTAAGAAAAGCAACGTCGTCAGCCCCCTGCTCAAAAGGTACCAAAGTGACAGTTTGTTTATTTCACACACAACAGCAGCCCGTCAAGGCAGCCAACGAGTCACCTTGTTAATTCTTGTTCAGAATTACAGGCATGTCAACATCATCAGTCCCATCCTCACATGGTAGCAACGTTGCAGTAATACGCACATCTTGTTGCACATTGTGCTACAGAAGCCTGTTTAGGCAGAAAATTCGTTGGCCTCATTTATTCATGTTGAGAAATACGGATTTCTGTTGTGATTCCCATGCTCCTAAGTTACCAAAGTTGTGGGTATACAGACATATCGTTGTGCCTACTTAAGTTCATCCCACATGCTACCGCAGCCCGTTTAGGCCCTAAAAGAGTTTTGTCATTCTTGTTGAGAAACGAGCATTTCAACGTTCGGTCAACATTCCCTGCTTAAACGATACCAAAGTCTCAGCTATAGGCACATATTGATGTGCTATCTTGTGTTTATTTCAAGTTGTGCAGCCCGTTTAGGCAGCAAGGTAGTTGCTTCCTTTATTATTCTCATTATCACCACTCACAATGTACCAAGTAACGTGTTTATTTCACGTGCTAAAGCTTTAGGCTGAAAACTAGTTACCTCATTTGTTCCTGTTTATGAACGACGGGACATTTTCAGGTTATAAAAATGCAGCCGTCAAGCTCGAATGCGGCGTGGCACTTCCTTTGTTGTTGTTGTTTTTCCACGCAGCGAGTGTCTCATCTGGAAGGTGAGCCACATTGCTGTGGGCCTAAAGACAGCGGTTAATGAGGGAAGGAAGCCTGTTTCTTATTCATGTTTTCCTGTCAGCTTTCCCCCCCCCCCAGCACGAGAGGCGGGTGATTTCCCAGAAGGGCCTGCGTACAGCCGCCTCCGCCTCTGGAACGTACAACTGCAGGTGGTTGTGGTGCAAAAACGACTCTCTGGGCGAGGAACAAAGCTGCTACGTTGTCACACGAGTGTTCGACATGCGGCATCTTGTGCCTGCTGTCACGTGGCAAGTTTTCCTGGGACGGGGAGGGAGCAAGCCAGCTGCGGGACAGATGCCGGCACCTTCGTCCCACCTCTTCAAGTCTTCTTTGGTTTGTTTGCCGGAGCTGTTCGTGTGGCACCAAAGCTGCACCTTTACGCGAGTATCAATATGCTAATATTTCTTTATTTCACATGCTAGGTGGCTACTGACTGACAAATTGTTGGACTGACTCTTGACTCTTCTTGTCATTTCCCTGCTGGTATCTTGTACTAAAGTTGCAGCTGACTTAGAGTATGTTTATTTCACATGCTGCAACATGATGCATGGCGCAGATTGGTTTGCCAAATTGGCAAACACGCGCAGCGAGCCTTGCGCTTGCACGAAAATCGGAATCCGCCGGCATTTCCGCCCCACCGCGGATGTTTACGAAAATAGAGCCCATCATCTCTACGTACTGTGACGCCATCTTTAATAACGCGCAGGGAAGTCGTTTACAACGTGCTACATTTCGAACCCGCTGCTGATAACTTCTTCTATCTCTGTCACTAACAATTCAGAAAGATGTTAAGCAGTTCCTTGTTGTGCTCATTAATACCAGTAGCTCATTTATTAATGAACATGCAAACTTAATTGATTTGCTCAATTCATCACACGCAATTCCTGTGATTGACAGTCAGACTGGGCGGTGCCAAAGCGTCAGGTGTGCGCGGGATGCTAATGGAGCGATTTAGCAGGGAAAGTTTTACGGCGGAGGTGACTTTGGAGTCCTCCGACGTACTTTGCGATCATTCATCAGACTGGCGACGAGCTGCAGATCTGCTATGCTAATTTTAATGAACAGACCCGCCTAATCACCGTTGCCGCATTCTTCCCGTAGGGAGTGTAATGAATGGGAATATCGTTTTCCAGCCGGGTTGGAATCCGGCGTTTTGATTGCGGTGTTAAAATGTCAAGGATCTGCCTGTAACAACTTGACACTCCATTACGGGTTTTATCTCCAAGCTGTGTCCCGCTAAGAGACAAACAATATTTCATAAAATGGCGAGTAATTGAACAATAATCCATACACAAGAGCTAATGAGAGGATTAATTGGCTGCTTCCAGTGAAAAGTTTATGAGATATTTCATGTTTTTTTTTTTTTTTTTTTTTTAAACACTGGATCTTGTAAATCCTTTTCAGCTGTCCCTCTGTCTTATAATCCTGACAGCATCCAGCGGGGAGGTCCGTGTCCTCATTCCTGCTTATAAATAAGCATTAGCTGGCGGTCGGAGAGGGGGAAGAGCGCTTTTAATGAGCGCGTCACGCCTGCACATATTAGCGGGAGGAAGTCATGAAAGCAATCTGTGTGCATCAAAAAAGTTGATAAGAAATATTCCCATCTTTCAGAATGTGTAAACCGGAGATGCGAGAGACTGTTTAAGCTCTTTTCTTTTTTTTTTTTTTTTCTGAGCCCAGACAGACCTGCAGCGTAATCTTCTTTAAACACTTTTATTAAGTAGTCTAATTGCGGTTTGGGCTTTCCTGCTGCGGGAGAAAAGTCTTTTTGGTATACAAAAATGTGGCACATTCCAGGCAGTGGGCGAGGAAAACAGCATATCTAGGAATTTTTGTCTCTTTCCCACTAACGCTCCTACCCAGAAACAGTACAAGCCTTGGCATCAATGCTTTCAAAGCCTTCAGGAAAATGTTCATTTAACTAACAAAATAAAAGACCAAAAGAGGCTGAAAAGAAATAGATAGCAATATAGCAGCTCCCTGTAATATAAACATGGAAGCACACAACATGGCAGAGCAACCACATGTCAGAATCTACTTGTTTATGTGTGATGCATTTTAAGCCCCGGCTTCTGTCAGCAAAAATGGTTCTACTGAAAGGCTGATATAGTACTTCTAAAGCCACCACTTCTGTCACTAAATATGCTTCGACTGGAAACGAGTCATCATGAAAGATGTCGTCTCTACGGATAGGTCGATCATCTTTATTACTGCGCAGGCAACTTGTCACCAATGCAAGGAACATTTTGAGCCCCCACTTCTGTCACCAAATGTGGTTTCACTGGAATGCTGACCTTAATTGTCATTCAGGAAGCTGTCGCTAAATGCCTAAAATGATTTTTAATACTCTGCAGGTAACTCATTTTAAAACAAGCAGGGCATTTTGAGCCCCCACTTCTGTCACCAAATGTGGTTTCACTGGAATGCTGTCCTTAATTGTCATTCAGGAAGCTGTCGCTAAATGCCTAAAAGGATTTTTAATACTCTGCAGGTAACTCATTTTAAAACAAGCAGGGCATTCTGAGCCCCTACTACTGTCATCAAATAATGGATCGACTGGAATGCTAATCATCCTTAAAGATGCCGTAACCCCATAACATAAGATCATTTTAAATACTGATAAGGAAACTTAATCACAACTGGTACCTCTATCACCAACTATGGTTTGAATGGAAACTCGTCTTCTAAAGACAACATCTCTATGTACCATAAGATCATCTTTGGTGACCAGCATCATAACATTTTGAGCTCCCACTTCTGACACCAAATATTGTTCTGCTGGAACGCTCCCATCCCTGTGGTAAATCTCCACACACACTATCATCTAAGCCCTTCATTCCGCTTGACGACAACACTCAACTCAGTCATTATTTGCAGCCCACAGACTGCACTACTTAAAAGATAATGAGCAAACTTCTTTTCCTTCACCGTCTCCTTGGCAGGTACGATTGATCCCGCGGTTTTGGAGCACAGGGATTATCAAAGGATTATCTAAGAATAATTATGCCGCCAAGGTCGACGTGCCGCTTTCATGTCGACGATGAGGTGGGCCCGTGATGCGGCATTGTGTTTGTTGAGTGATAAAAAATAATAATGAAATAAAATACAAAAAAATTAAACAACAACAACAACAAAAAGGCGAACGGCAGCACCACATGAATGCAAAATCCAGACCCCAGGCTGAGTGGTATAGCACAAAACTGTATTTTTTATAATTTACTTTGTAATTGTTTTTATACAGATAGTTCACCCTTTATAGTTGTGTTTAGCGATGTGTCTCCTGCATGCGCAGTAGGCCATATTCAACCGTTGGTGCGTAAATCAGTTTTTTACGTACCTGGTTTGCACTCTGTCAAGGTGCGCCGATTCTCCCGTAACGACATCTGACACACCCACCATGCGTACCGGCGTACCAACGACAGAATGGGAGCTGCGCGCCTTTTCTGACTGAAGCACACGAGAAAAGAAGCCCCTATGTGCACAGATCTACTACACTGTTTGACATTGCAAATAGCCTGCTTGATGATGAAATGTTGCCGCCACGAGTGAAAATACAATTAATGCCTTTACTTCCCATTCAGGGTTAGTAGTAGTCGCTCGCCACATCGCAACCCTCTAGCTCCGCCCCTGGTCATCACAGTAACTCCGTACTCGCCGTCGACCAAGCAGTAGAGTGCGGCAAGTGCGGCAGCGTGAGCAGTGGTTCCTTTACATGAGACAGGACTAACCCTTAAAACAGGCTGAAAACAGAGTATATAAAGTACACTATAATTTTTCCGTCTGCAGCAATAAAAAATAAAGTTCCAATTTATAATGGTCATGGTCTAATCTCCACCCTCTCTTTCGGTTTGATTCCTTTCACAGCCAATTTAGGCAGCTCGTTTTACATTAGTCATTGTGAAAATTGAAAAAAAGTCCAACAAAGTCCTTTCTTGCCATGCTTAGGCCGGTTATGTGTATCATCCTGGTAAAGACGACATAACCTCTGTAGTGAAGGTAATAAAGGACGTCAAATGCTTTTAGATTCCAAAATGGTGCTCAACAAATCTCCATCCTTTCTCGGTGTAGCCTTAGCCCGATATGGACTTTAAAGTCCTATTTCAATTCCTTCCGCTGCCTGTTTAGGCAGCAAAGCCATTTGAACTGAATCCATTTGTTATAAGCCATGTTTTCTTTTCATTATTCAGTTCAGAAATGAACAGAAATGTCAAATAGTCCTTTCTTGTCATATGAATGTGAATGTTAACCCCACTACGCCCTCCATATAGTTTTGTAGCACCAGGTTACGTGCATCAGCTTGATAAAGACGACAATCTCCTTGGCTAAATTAAGAGAAGGAACGCAAGTCCAAGGCCCAACAAAGTTTGGCTGTCAAATTTCCATCCTTTCTTTGTGCAGTGTTAGCACGACGTGTACTTTTAAATGACAGTTTCGAGTCCTTCCGCGGCCCATTTAAGTATCAAAGCAGCTTGAACTGAATACATTGCTCCCTCCCCTGGTTACTGCCTTGCTCAAATGCTCCTGTCCCCTTACAAGTGCTAAAGCTAATGATGCTATTTTCAACAGCAACAAGAACAACGCAAAGCCTACAGGAGTCTTTTGTTCCATGCAACTCCCTTTGAGAAGAGATTGACTGATGCTAAAAACTAACACAAAAGACAACAAAGATGGCTGACAGCCGATGATTTGTTTTTCACAGCCTCCCGTCAAATGATAATTTTTTTTGTACCGAATTGAGTCGTCACGATGAAGAGACGGCATCGGGATGTCGCGATACAAAATGGATTAATGGATTGTCATTAACACAAGTACAAAGTTAGTCTGACGACAGCGTCGGCGGGTGAAAGCAGCCAATCGGATGTGAGGACAATGGAGGTTTAGTTAGCGAGAACATAATGCAGATGGAACCATTTCAAATTATTGTTCATTGTAGACTAAAAATTTGGAGATTACGACTCCCTCTCAATGTGATCAAATATGAGAGGCACAGTAAACCCCCGCGCGACTCAGGGGGAGGTAGCGACCAAGCCCTGCAGCGAATAGTGAGTAAGTGACACACCGTAAAACTGTTTAGAACTGCCTATGTTAATAGTTTTAACTGTAACTACACCACAGACCATGATCCCAAGTCATTACCCTTAAAAATAAATGGCTTACAGGTGATTTGGTTTTGAAAAAAAAAAAAAAAAAAAAATGCACCCTGACCCTAACTACAACGCTGCAAACGTCTACTAACAACCCAGGTTAAAACTTAATTTCTAGTCGAGATGCATAACGTAAACATACTTCCTTGACACAAATTACTACTTTCCTTTTAGCCAGGGCTTTGGCGCCATCTTGCGGCATTTTAGAGCGTTAGAGAACGAGCCCAAAAGCTCCGATAGGTGAGTTTTTCCCAGCGAACAGCTTGGCTTGGTACTCTATGTGTATTTGAGAATCGTGGCGTTGGTGGTTGGAATCGGGCGGCGTTTACGGCGGTGTCTGAGGCTCACCAGTAGTGGAGGAGATGTTGACGTCGATGCTGATCTCCGGAATGCCGCCACCCTTCAGCGCCGCTACGCACGTGTATGTGCCGAAGTCGGTGAACTTGAGGTCGATGATGTCCAGGTTGGTGGTGCCGGGCGAGATGTCCGTGTCCGTCTGCGTTATGACCATGCGCTCCGAGCTGCGCAGGGCGCGGCCGTTCTTCAGCCAGCTAAAGGTGAGCTCCTCCGGGGGCGTCGCCTCCACCTGTGAAGACACGTTTGTGTAACTATTTTCCTCTTGACAAATACTTGTTTTGTTCTTTCACTATCTGACCTGACACGATATCTTGACTTCCCGACCGATCTGGATGTTGTCGTCATTGTGGTACGGGTCAGGAGTGATCCAGAAGCGGCCCTTTTTCAACGCTAGGGGAAAAAATTCAATCATGTGTCTAAGATTAAAATTGGTTAACTCGGAGCTCAGAGCTAAACATGGTCACCTTCAAAGTAAGGCTAGAGATAGCGATAGAAAACACCTTCTCACTTGTTACCAAGGGTAGAGACATATTGGCGTGCCATGAAAGCCTGTGGAACCTCACTCCACTCTCTTTGCACAAGTCTTGCAATGACTGATGCACTTTATGTACTTAAATCCTCGTGCTCCTATTCCTTCCGTAGCCAGTTGAGGAAGCAAACGAGCTGAACCCTAATGAATAGCTCCATCTGCAGGGTCGCTGCGTCACTTAGTGTCTACTGCTGCAGACGTTTCATGCAAATTTTACTCGTTTCTACGCCTCCTAGTTCAAATCTCCTTTTCCGGCTATTTTATCAGGGCATAAATATTGGATAGCGAGTAGGCGTTCCTGTAATTCGACGACATGCACGTACAAGCGAGATAAGTGGGACGGCTACAAATTTTGCCAGACCGCTCACTCGGGTATCATGGAATCTCTCAAAAATATTTCAAAAAGAAAATATGATCAGGTGAAAAGTGCTCGCTCGGCAGACTTTATCGGGTGTCGGTGTTCCGTCTTACGGCCCCCGCCCTTTTCTGATAACCAATTCCTCACAAAAAGTCAAATGAATCTTTAATTAGGACTCTGACAGAAAACAGAACTTTCCCATTTGCTGCAGAGATAAACTGCGACTCTGACGATTGTAGTACAATTTTCCACAACATCATGCATTTTTCACCGGGGTGTTTTGCTCCACGCACACACAGGACAAAATCAACTAACCTCACAGACCTCGCTAAGCTTATATTGGGAAAGTACAAAATAAACAAAGCTTGATTGAGCTACTTTATTTTTAGACACAAATCAATAGACCATTTTGAGATCCCAGTTCTGTTGCCCAATATGCCTGTAGTGAGCTTGCACATCTCGCCTCCAATTTACCAGCTTGTGGAATAGTGAGGAGTTTTAGATGATCGCGCAAAAAGAAAATATAGGTTCCATTTTAAGATCCCACTTCGACTGCCAAATATGCTTCTTTATCCCGTATAGAGTTAACATCACAGGAAGAACGCCCGCATGTCAGCATGTACTGGGACACTAAAACAGCTGGATACTGGATCCAACTTCAGTCACCAAATATTCTTCCTTACCGAATAAAGACCTAACAGCAATTTAGGAAAAACACACAGGACACAACATTGCAGAGTGACCACATTTGAGTCTGTACCGGCTTCATGTGAGACAGACTGGTTCCCACTTCTGTCACCAAACACGCTTTGATGTCCCATGAAGAGCTAAGAACTTCACAGGAAAAATAACACACTGTACATATCCGCGACCCTTGTGAGGAAAAGCGGCTCAGAAGATGGATGGATGCACATAACATTGCGGCGCAACCATGTGTCAGAATCTACCCAAGTTAATCCTCATTAAAGACACCAGATTCATGGTGAGGGATACTGGATCACACTTCTGTCGACAAGTATGTTTCCGTGCACCTTATAGAACATCACAGGAACAACACATTAAAGGCACAACATTGCGGGCCTACTGAGTATCAGATTCTACTGGAATGCTAATTGTCCTGATGAGTCATACTTCTGTCACCCAATGTGCCTGCAGTGAGCTTGCGTGTTATCCTGTGCTTGTTGTGGGAGTAATGGGGAATGTCAAACAATCACACAAAAAGAGGGGGGTTAAGGCTTTGGTGGCTCATGTCACACGGCTGCGACGCAACAGCACCACGGCGGAGTGTCTTGTGACATGCACACACACAGCCGGTCTTCCTGGCTGTGACACGCAAAGCTACACAATAGCGTGGCTGATGTGTACACATGCAAATGAGAGAGGACGTTCCAATGTGTTTTTCCCTCCACTGGCTCTAATGAATTCCGCTGGCTTTTGTGTGAACGAGAGGAATCATTATCCCTCCAACTCATTTCTCATTTTTTGCCGTCGTTCCATCTTGACAGCCGGCAGCCCCTTAGCTCTTCGGGGGGAATATCAGCATGCCAGGCTGGACCGGTCTCTATTTACGGGCCAGATGGAAGTCCCTCTCCCCTCCCTCCTGAAGGTTAAACTCCAAACTGCGTCGACAGGCACCGGCCAGGTGCACCCGCCTTTCATCTTGCCATTATCGCCCTCCGCACGCATGCTGACGCTTCGGAAAGCCAAGGCCTTTAACGGAGGGATGAAAGTCGGAATCATGGCTTTCAAGCTTCAGGCGGACCGTTTGCGTCAAATAATCCACAAAAACACACATATATGGATGTCAGTGGTCCACGTTTGGCTTCCCCCTGCCATTAAAGTGGGGTTCATCAATGGAAATAGATGCTGAGATTACTCCAGAAAAAAACGTTTTGGGGGAAAATGTAGCTCTAAATTAGACTTTACACCGATTTGATCAGGCTGATCGGTATCGGCCGATATTTAGCATTTTATGCTGATCGGCTTTAATGTCATAATTCGCCGATCCGATCAATGACTCCGCAAAAGACATTAACTCTGCCTCGCCGCGTGCACGGTATATTTGAATCCAAAAGCTAGTTTATTTTTAGCCTTGTTGCGTGTCTTTTGACGTAGTACTGTAAATATCTGACGGCCAATGAAGTTACTTAAAAAAAAAAAACGTCGGCGGTGTGGGACAGACAACACGTAACCGGATCAGACGACAAGACAAATTTGCTCTTTCACAATTGAACTGTCAGACTACTGCAATAAAATCTTGTATTCCGATACCACTGCATCCCGTTTTTTACGATCATTGGGCTTTATCTTGTCAACTCAAATGCGACGGGATACACTCATTACCGTGGCAACGACAACAAGAGTGGATCGCGCAGACTATTATAAAAACTGACTGGACAAACGTGTGTTGGTGGTCACCGGTGCTCAGGACAGGAGAGGACGTTCGTTTAAGGCTTGCTTGAGGTATGTTAACTTACTTTTAATACAATACGGCTCACAAGCAGGCAATTAAATGTTACGTAGCCTAGCAAGCTAACGGTAGCACGAACGGTTGGACGTAAACATGCCGCCGTTCTGTCGAATCATGCTCTTAAAGTTTTTGCGTGAGTGAAGTCATTTAATTAAAAATAAAGTCATTTAATTACAGTAAGTTAGCACCCATTATTTCTGTCATGTAATGTTGGTTTGACCTGACTGATTAAAATACACGATCTGACTAGAGCAGTGATTTCCAACCTTTATGGAGCCAAGGAACATATTTTACAATTGAAAAATCTCAAACAAAAATGTCACAAAAAGTGGATATATTAATTACTGCATGTACTTCCTGTCATCTTATAGAAGACAATTCATTTGTTCTGTCTGTCACTATGCCTCATTGGCAAAAAATAGAGGAACAAAGATACCTTATTGTAAATATCATTTTTTGAGCAATTAAGTACACGCGTATATACAGTCAATGAACACGTCATTTAAATAGACACATTGCTCCATCTTGTGCTCGGATCGGTGATCGTTTATCGTTTTTTTAAACTCGCTGATCGGTCCCAAAAATCCTGATCATGTAAAGCCTACTTTAAATTCGCACAAATGTTTGGGAGTCATCATTATGCATGATGATTACAGTCCAGCAAGCGTCAAAGGAATAACTCGTTTAACGGCTTTTTCTTTGGCTTTTTGCGACACTAAAAGGGGAAAAATTGACAATTCAGAATTTGACCCAAAAAGTTTGGAGAACAAGGAACGGTACGTCGAGTTACAAGTTCTCCCGGTGTTCAATAAAAGTCTGAAATGTGCATCTGCGACGCTGGCTCTCCTTTCCCACATGTGAGGGCGTAACTGTATGAACTAAGTAATATGGGCTATTTCACGTACTGTAACCCAAAAACCTTGTGGTTCAAATCCCACCTCGAGAAACTGCTACACTCCAGCCGCAACATAAGAGGGTCAAACTCTTTGTATTATGTCAGCTTGTTTGCAAACAACATAGTAGAGAGGAAGTGTGTGTGTGTGTGTGTGTGTGTGTTTAAATGTGTCAAAAAGTATCACGTCGCTCTGTCACATTGGCAACACTTTTATTATTTTTTTTTTTTTCTTGCTTACTTTGCATAGAGCGTCGCCCCACATCCTCTCAGCATGTTACGCCCGCCCACCGTCCTTGAGAAGTCCTCAACACACACACACGCGCACACACGCGCGCACACACATGAGCAGATGGTAGCATTCCCGGCCATACTGTCCCACCAGCCACACAGCCTTCCAGGGCCTCGGTCTTCCCGGCAGGCTGCTGGCGTCCGATCTTGTTTGCTGACTGCGCCGTTTTTTTGTGAATTCATGAATGATAAAGTGTGGTGACATGTTTTATTTGAGACATTATGGGTTGTTTTTTTTTCCTCCCACCAAAGTCACCACCACCATCAACTTCACAGCTCACAATTTTAAGTGTTGCTCATCAGGATGCAATCTGATCTCATCTGTGCATCCAACAAAACTCAATGCAGGTAAGCTTATCCATAGGCTTGGATGGAGTGTATCACATCTCACTGAAAACAAATGGCACTTGCACGAACACACCACTACTCAATTCAATTGAACCCTAACCATTTGTGCACAAACAATTAAACAAAAAAATGTTTTCTACAATACAGGATGGACCAAAAGTAGATACAGTGTACAGTGATCTGTCGCTTTTCATGAGAAATTGTGACCAAACCCTCCCATGATTAAGGATTACCGTACACAATTGATTGCCCGACTCTAATAATGTTATTGCCTTAAAGTCTTCAATGAACCTTTAAATGCATGTTTTTATGCGTAGTATGCGGAGAAAACCCACGCAAGCACAGGGAAAACATCGCTGAACCTCTGAACTGTGAGGCAACCTAACCATTAGGCCACCCTGCTGCCCACATTATGAAACATCCATCCCTCTATCAATTTTCTTAATACTGTTTTACCATTTTTCTTCGAGAACAGGAAAACACTCAAAGAGATTTGAAATCTTGTCCACTGTTTTTCGTAATCCTGTGAACTAATATAAACGACCAACAAACTGTGAATAAATCATAACCGCCTTTGTACCTTTGTCAGGGAGAAAACTTTAACAACAAACTTCACATAGGATGGCGGTTTCGATCCTAAAGGCTCAGAACTGTGAGGCAGACATGTAAACCACTCGCCCTCCCTGCTACCTCCACTGTAAAAGCAGCAAATGTATTTTTAATAGCAAGTACTGGTGATGCTTGAGTGCTTTGAACGTGCTAATTTCCCAGACAAAAAAAAAAAAAACGAGTTCTTCCTCTGATACTCGCTAAACTGAGGTCTAGCGATTTATCACTGAAGGTTTGTTCCTGTCAGAATGTAATTTGGAGCTCGTGTTTCTTTTCAAGGCAATTTTACTTGAGAATGTCCATTTCCCAGATATCACTGCGTGTTGCCTATGCCGAATGTAGTCGAATATGTCCACACGTCGGCAAGGTTAAACAGCCTTTAAGATGCACTAGGAAATTGCTATTCTTGTTTTTCGATAAAGCCTCACACACACACATTTTTGTGGCTCCTGTTGCTTTTTTTAAAAACAAGTGGCTCAATGGACACAAACATGGTTGCTTCATATAGAAAAGGACATTCCCGTTTCCACGGAAACAGCATCACAAGTCAAGTAATGTAAGTATCTGTCAAATGTCAACATCAATTACGATGTGGAACGCATGCATTTAATTTTCCTATATTTGTAAATAAGACATAAGGGTAAAAAAAAAAAAAAAAAATATGGTGCAAGTTTAATGGAGCATAAGCACAAAATAAATAAGAAAAAAAGGAATAGGAAGAGTAAAACAAAATTTAGATACAAATTTAGATGGAGTAAAATAAAATTAACTGAATTAAAGATGGTGCGAGTATGCTGGAGCATAAGAAATTAAAATAGATGTAAACTTAAATTCACCAACTTAAATAGAATTAAAAACAAAAGAAATAATGTAAATATAAGATAACATATATATATATATATATATATATATATATATATATATATATATATATATATATATATATATATATATAGGGTACAACAAGTTGCAAGTAAAGTATAATGCTCTCAATCATGAGAAAAGGAAAAACTACAATTAACTTTGGTAAACTGAAATTAAATATAAAAACGATCGATGAAAAACACAAAATATATAGACCGTAAGATAAAACCAAGGTGCAGGTAAAAGATATTTTAAAGAATATATTAAATGAACCAAATTGAAGACGAAAAAGATTTTAAAAGATTTTATAAATAAATAAATATTAGGTTAAAAAAAACAAGATGCGGGTAATACAGTATAACAAAACTAAAACTATAATAGATCAATAAAATCAATAAAGAAAAGAAAAATTCTAAATCAATTAAACATTAAAAAAGATGGTTAAAAAATTATTTAAAAAAATGTGCAAGTAATATGCTTAATCATAAGAACAAAGAAAATATATAAAACTGAAACAAAATTAACTTAAAAGGCAGTGACTTTATTGCAGTATATTTTAGCCTGGTACAGGCTGTTCTAATTATTAGGTACACCTGCCTATACTCTGAGACAATAAAAAAAAAGTACTAACCCTACCCCTAATAACCAACACATTGTTAATACCATTTTGGATTTTTTTTCTCTCATTAGATTGTGCAGAGTTTACCTAATGTAGTGGCCCGGCCGAGTGTCTATATTTAATAAGAAATCGCTGACGAAAACCTGACGACAGTACACGAGTTCAACAGTGTGCAGCAGCACATCAATGAGAACGGAATATTTACCGCAGCGATTGCCTGCAGTGACGCCCGACATCTTCTGCCTAATACAAATAAGCTGGCGGCCTCTAAAGTTGTCAGGGATATGGTGAGCGGCACAATACAGTTGGAGGGGTTATCTGTCAGAGAAGGGGGTAAGCTATCAGACGTGATTGGTGGATGATTTGATTTTCATGCCAGAGACTTTACGGCTGCATAAATAAAACGCCTTCCGCACGCGGGCTTAGTTTAGCACCGAGGCGACCCCGTGAAGTAATCTCGCAGATGAAAGCGGCGTTCTCTGCAGGGAAAAGCACAAGTTCAGGAACATGAAAGTCAGCCAATCTGCTCAACTCGGATTTGGAAAAGCGGGAAAGCAAAGACGGTTTCCCAGAGTGTTGCTGCTGCTGTTGTTGTTGTTTTTTCTTTTTTGGTGGATTTCAATAATTTATACTTGATGGCCTTTGGGGACTCTTTTAAGTCGTCACTCTTGGTAATAGCGGCCCGATATAAGACATAACACACAAACGTGTTACAGATGTTCTTAATAGGTAAGATCCAATGCATTGAGTCAATATGTAATATTTGTTTTGGCCTTTACTCTGTTTCTTTGTCATTATTATTCTTAGGCCAACTGAAAAGGGATTTCAAGGGCTTTTCCATTTTGGAAAGGACACGGGAAGTCTGCCATTCTGGTTTGAAGCGGATATTTTCTGGACCACATATTCTAGACAGGTGGATGGCACTGCGTTGGTAAAAAAAAAAAAATATATATATATATATATATATATATATATATATATTTTTTTTTTTTCCGTTGCGTGTGGCAGAGCATGGCGATGGAGTTTCGTGGCAGGAAACTCATAAATTGAGTTTGAAAATTCAGCCCTCAAAGCTAGCTTCTCTTATCTAAATGAAATTTGATTGGATTATCTATCATGAGTAAAAAAAAAAAATAAAAAAAAAGTCTCAATAAAAGGTGCCAAAAAAGACACAGGAAGTCTGATGTGTTGGTTGGAAGTGGTCACTTTCAGGTCATTTGTCATCTGTGAAGTGAATTCAGATTTGTTTCTAAATTTATAATACACGTTTGAAGGCAATTGCTGAAAACGTGCAAAGAGTGAGAACTATGTACTCAAATGTGGGGATATAGTGTTGAACAGTTTTTCACCACTTCAATTGACCTGATTATTTGAGCGTGGTTATAACTGCGCCACATGACACATATATTGTATGAGTCGCTCCTCTCCCACTATACAAGAACTTTAGTGCCTTCATTTGCACCAGCGGTTATTCGGCGCAATTGCGAGATAGTTATTATTACTAGACCCATTTCTACCACTCCAGCAGGCAGTTAGCTAGCCTGATATGCCTTCACCCCAAAAATGCATCTTCACTGGATGCCACAAAAAGCCTGTTAGCTCGCGAGCGAGCTGGTAGCAAGCGCGTCTTGTCGCGGCGTGAAAAGCCCTGCGTCTACCCGGTGGACATATTCATGCCATCGGATTCTCTGAGCAGATATATTTTCACAGCTAAAACATGTAGGGATTTGTAGGCATGAGAAAGTTTCTACACTAAGTAGCATCCATTTTTCAGCGCAATGTGGTTGTACGCATTCAGAGCACACGCTCACAGAGTTTGAGAGTGGAGACAATACTTTGATTTTTCAAGATTTTAAAGCCTCATTTTATATCCTTGGCTCTTTTTTTTAAATCATTCAATCATTTTTGTTTAATCGTTCAAATTTGGCAGTGTGGTGAACAACGCTCTTCTCTGTGGTCTGTCAAATTTATAAGACATTTAGTTTCACTTTACAGAGACTTTGAGTGTGTTTAAGGTTCCAGTCACCTCGGACGACGATGGTGGTGGACTTCTTGGCCGGGTTGCCCACGTTGTTGCTGGCCACGCAACTGTAGATGCCCGCCTCGTCCGAGCTGATGGCGGGTAGCGTGAGCGTGCCGCCCTTCACCATGCTCCTCTGCGGCAAACTGTCGTTGGCGGTGAACCACGTGAGGAGTGGCGGCGGCTCCCCGCCGGTGGTGATGCAGACCAGCGACACCGTCTGGCCGGGGTTCACTACGATGGGGTCCTCCACCAGCAGCTTGATGGACGGTGAGGCTGTTAAGGGGAGGCAGAGTGAGAAGGTTTACAACACGCGGTAAGGCTACATATTTTAATTTTATGTGCTGCTGTTTTGGTTGGCAACAGAGTTGAAATGGACTCAGCGGTCAATACAGCAGTATATGTGAACAATGGCGCCTATGTACCGAAATAATGACTGCTTTTGGCAGCGAGGTGCACCCTGGACTGGCTGCCAAACAATCACAGGGTTTAGTTTTTTATATATATATTTCTATACATTTTGACCATTATTTTTTTTACAGTTGCAACTATGTGGATTCATACTCAAATTAATAAATATCCCTGTAAAAACATTAAACGTGATTGATTTTGAAGAAAAAGGAAAATTGCAAAAGATGGTAATTTTTTTTTTGTCATATATAAAACTACCGTTTTCTACAATTTTTCTTAATTTAGAATTTATTTTAGTCAACATTTAGTAATCAAAATGTATACACATATATAACAGTGGAGGCACGGTGAAAGACTGGTTAGCACATCTGGCTCACAGTTCTGAGGACCGGGGTTCAAATCCCGGCCCCACCTGTGTGGAGTTTGCATGTTCTCCCCGTTCCTGTGTGGGTTTTTTTCCAGGTACTCCGGTTTCCTCCCACATCCCAAAAAACATGCAGGGTAGGTTAATTGAAGACTCTAAATTGCCCGTAGGTGTGAATGTGAGTGTGAATGGTAGTTTGTTTATATGTGCCCTGCGATTGGCTGGCGACCAGTTCAGGGTGTACCCCACCTCTCGCCCGACGATAGCTGGGATAGGCTAAGATGAATGAATATATATGACAGTACCGTTTTCTAAAATATTTTCTTAATTTAGAATTTGTTTTCGTCAACATTTAGTAATCAAAATGTAGTTTACCAACTTCCTCACTTGGTTGAGTTACTACACTGTTAATTCTGTTCATTCATTCAGAAGATGACATTGTGGTGGTCTCAGACGTGACCAGTACCTGTCTTGTTGGTGAGCCGGAAGATGACGCTGCGGTCAGGAATGCCGCACACGTTCCTGACAGAGGCCACGCAGCTGTAGTTGGCGTAGTCTTGCGGTCGCAGGTTCTTCAGCTTCAGGATCTTCGTTTCCCCCTGCAGCTCGGACGACAACCACGACAGCGGTATGCAAATGTGTGCCAGGACACGGATGCAGACAAAAAAGGTCACAGGGATGAATATTTATATGCGTCGGAACAGTGGAAAACGCGGAAATGGGTATGCCCTGGCAAATGTGTCACGCGGCACCATATGGACGTCTAGATGACTCTTGAGTCAATAACGGGCCCTGTCGCTATTTTCCAGCAGCACTGATGGGCTCTGCAGGGGTTTTTCGCCGCTGAAGCAGGACTCGTCAGCCATTACCCCCCCTGGTCCGGAAGCCTGTGATGAGGATGGGAAGCGTCGATCCAACTGGCTCTGATGGTTTGGGAGCGAGGGGTCGAGGGCAGATTAAAAACAAGAGTCAGCGGCAACATGGCCGCCGCTTGCGTCTCCCTCTTCCACTCCGAACACACACATGATCGAGCTGAGGAAAATATATCAGGGCTTTAGTATTGTCATTAGTGGTAGTAGTAGTAGTAGTAGTACAAGTAGTACTAGTAGTCGTAGTAGCAGAGTGGTGGCTTCATACATGAGTGCCTTGACTTGCATGTTTTTGAGATACAAGGTACTCTAATAGTTAACCAACGCTAACGACTATTCGTAGCATACATCTTCCTAAATTCTGTTTTACAAAAAAACAATGAGCTGATTAGGCTGTCTAGTTGGCAGAAACTAATCTGCACCCAAATTTAGCTTTTTGGCTCACGGGGGTCCTGCTGCACCGAACCATTACAGCTATCGATTTTTAGCAAAACAAGCCTATGTATCTAACCTAACCATTTTAACTCAATATTGTCTCAAACAAAACAGACAGTTATCTAAAGATACACATAGGCTTACTTGACACCAATAGACAGCCCTTAATCCCCTTAAATAAGAAACCTGCTTGTAGCGAGCCTCCAGCGGACTTACAAGACTTCTAACACAATTGACGTGTCAATGGAGTTAAAGGATTTGCTTTTAAGCTATGATATAACACTTTCGATTAGTTGATAAATTGTGAAAATAACAGACCTACGTGGGGACTGAAAAATATGAAATTGACTAAATTTGGACATGGGTTTCCACCCAACAGCAACAATAAATACCTGTCAGAATGCACAACATGAACTGCGTGGCATTTTTTTAGCTATTGGTAGACGCTATCCTCGGTGAGCCCATACAGTTAGTAGATCAGCTGTTTGCCTGAGCACCTGCAAACCTTTGGATAAATCAGGCCCTAACTGTTGATACCTTTCCCAGGCCTAAAAAAAGATACTAGGTATGCTCCCAAACTGTAAAAGTGTACAAAAACAGTATTTCAGGGTACCACCCCACTGACAAACCACAATATGGCTACAACAGACACTGAAGTACTCCAGCGAATACATTTGCTAACTCCGAGGTAACCGTTTTACATCTTTCCCAGGACTATAATGGTACCATGTGTTTTCACAACATTACATTCAAGCAGAACCTTTGATGGTATCAACCTAGTGAACCCTTTTTTCCTAAAACTATGGGGGGCATTTACCACCGTAGGGTTAGGAAACTACAAGTTTTCTGGTCTTCTGATCCATCCATCATATCGCACCTCAGACTGTCCAGGAGATCCCCAAGGAGACCATGCGGCAATCTACAGTGCACTAAAGTACTGCAAAGAACAGATTAATGCAAAACAAAGTCAACCACATTCTACCTCTTCAAGGGCCCAAAAAGTACATGTACTGTATGTCCCCAAGACAATGTCAAGCAGAATCTTTAATGATACCAGCCTAATGACCCCTAGAGGAACAATTACCTACATAAAGAAACTCAGTTCCCACCGTTCAACTGTTTTCTGGGCCATCCACTACACTACTGCTATGCCACACCGCAGACTGTCCAGGAGATCCCCCACGAGCATGCCCAGATAGAGGAGTGTAGGGAATGCATACATACACACAGAGCCCATACACAAGACTGAGTTTTCTTGAGAAAATTTGTATAAATTGGATCAGCCTAGGATCCACTTTGATATCGAGTATGATTCCGAACCTAGTCTTTGACGTAGGATTCCATTTCTAATGATCACCCTTGGGTGATGTAGTTTTCAAGACCAGATTTTGAATTGGAATATTTCATTTGTTGGGATCTGATATGTGCGATTTAAGTGTCCCCTTCATTTTTTGAGCAGTATAGTTGATGTCAGATCTTCTAATCTTTCTGAATCTTTGAGAACTCTACCGACCACTGACTGTCTATTTGCTAAAAACAACAGTTTACAAATATTTGAGTGTCCTATGACTTTTCCGCACCATGCCGCGTCTGTCTTACCTGCGTGAAAAAGGGCTCGTAGATCTCCACGCCCTTGTCCGAGCCCTGGGTCAGCACCTCGCGGCCGCGGTGCCAGCTGTAGCGCACCGGCGGGTTGGAGTTGGCCACACAGCGAAGGAACACCGTCCGCTCATAGTAGAACTGCTCCTTCGCCTCCCCAATGCTCTGGTGCACCGTCACCACTGGGTCATCAAGGTCTGGAAACAAGAAATGGATATTTTGCAATTATCTCCACTGGGCAGGAACTCAATTTTAATAAAGCCCCTACGTATTCTCCAAATAATCTCCCAGCTCTTGATTGCGATTAACAGTGTGTAAGGGGGCTCAGTTATCTGCTCCAGCGATGAGGCTTCAATATGAACTGCTGAATTTGACAGGATGCAGCTCAAGGACACTCCTCAGTCGCAACTGTTCCAATCAAATGTGAGCTTCAGCAATGAAAACAAACAGGACATGCTAAAGCTCCTTCCACACTGCCTATTGAACGCTGCGTATTTTCCTTGTACGGTCCCAGTTGACCTGTGAATTTGTAGGCCTCCGAGGTAGTCGGGATTGAGGTGTGAAATATCACTACTCCCACCCTGTTGGGTTGAAAGCAATTGTTGTTGTTTTGTTCGAGAAAAGATGACACGGAATAAGGGCTCGATCTTTGAATTAACCAGCTTCAGATGCAGTATCGCAGGTTTGACAGAGGCAGGAATTTGGGTAAAACGTTTACACCACTCGAAACTCACTTCTCTCACCCTGTTGTGTTGAAAGCAATTGTTGTTCTTTGTGTGTTTCGGACAGAGTAGGGGGGAGTCAACATGCAAATGTGCTGGTTTGGGAGGTACTATAAGAGGCGAGACGGTCGCTGGGTAAAAGGGAACCAAAAAGCTGCAAATTGGCTGCGTGAAAAGGAAGAGCAGAAAAGGCAGGATTGTGGTGAGAAGTTGAACACCCGTGTCTCACTTAGCCGGCCATGTTGTGTTGAAAACAATTGTTGCTGTTTTGTATGAATAGCACAGACGCACAACGAAGGGGCTACCCGTCACTTCTGAGGTCAGGATGGTATGAACCCAAGACTCAGTACTCTCGGCCTGCTGCGTTGAAAGCAACGGTTGCCGACATTTTCCGTGGTACATTTTTCTGTGTGACCACCATCAAGACACAAATAGGGGGTCCGCGAAACCAACTTGTGAATTTGCTGTTGGTTTTTTTAATGCAGCAGTTTTCGCTGTTGACAGCACAAGACAGCTTGTCTTGAGGTCTAAAGTCTACTCATGAATTTTCTGGCTTTTTCATAGGTCGCTGTTGACACAAAATGGTCAGCTATTTTAGAAAGGCACTCTAAGTTGATTGAATGGATTGAAAAGGTAATCACCTCACCAGGCGGTGGCGTCGGGTCTTTTAGCATGCTAATCGGCACCTTTTCAAAGAAACCCATCTACTTGGCCATCTAGCTTCCCTTTTCAACTCCACGAGTGGAGATGCAACACAAGGGAGAGGATGAACATATGGCTCCGCCAAAGAATGCTGATTCCTGCCTTTTGTAAAAGACATGTTCTGCCCCTGCAACCCCTTAATCAAAATCTTGCAGTGGTCAATACTTCATCCAGGATCCATTACGGCCTTTTACCTTTGAAGGGGGCAGCAGAGGGGGAAAAGGGGAAGTGACGAAGGATGTGTGGGGCAATCGCGGGGGACTTTCTCAGGAGCTTTTAAAGTAAATACACCGATTCATTGCCGAGAACTTGTCCCACCTTCTTGCTCATCGGATACCTGCAGTCCATTTGCGACGTAGACACACACACACACACACACAGTGACAGCTCTGCTTAGAGCTACATGTGAGGGAAACAAATCTTCTCTCATGTGGTCATTCCTAATACATTGGGAATGACCGGAATTCAGACATTTCCCTGAGGAACTTCACTGATGAAAATATGTCTGACTAATTGTGTCTTTGTAAATTTTTGGTGTGTGTGAAATGACTCACTTCCAGCTTTAGGTTTGGACCTGTAGCGCCACCTGTTGCTTTGACATGCACATTTTACCCCCGCTCCCCCAAAATACCAATATACAGTCTGTGTGGACTTAATGCTAGTCAAACCGACGGTTGACTAATGAATTAATTAAGAGGTGTGTCTAATAACACAATTACATGCTCAGAGGATATTAATGGATAACTGAGGAGTATGATAATTGCATTTATAGAAATGAATAATCTCACCCCCTTTTTCCACAGCTTAGTCTCAAAATGATCGTAAAACTATGACGCCATGTTCTGTCGTCCGTCTGTCTGGGAAACTTACTGCCAACTGGGGCTCATTTGGACACATTCCTTAGTTGGAGATCCTATAAGTATGAACCCTAGATTTGTGCCAAAGTGATTCATACCAAAATGGCTGACTTCCTGTTCAATTTCGGGCATGTGCCCACGAGACTTTTTTGTGCATGCTGTTTTGGTAGACATGTCCACACAATTTCATGTCGATCAATGAAACTGGTATCAAGTTGCGTCAACATGCCTGAAAACTCGCCAAAGGGATGTTGATTTTTGTGAACTGTGCGTCTGTGAAGCCCTTTGAAATTATTTTTTGATTGAAGGCTATGTAAATAAACTTGACTAATGTGGGCAGAAAAAAAAAAATCTGTAAATTAAATGCAAAATGTAATATAGTGTACATTTTATGCATTTACGTGCGCATAATTGGTCAACAACCCACTTTTGGTTCCCGACCCACCAATTGAGAATTGTTGCATCATTGCATTATTTTCGTGTGTTTGTCTATCAGTTGGCCGGCAGCAAAGCGAGTAGGGCTAAAAATGAAGTGGATGCTCCGAGGACACGCGCACGAGAGAAAGAGAGAGAGAGAGAGAGAGAGAGAGAGAGAGAGAGAGAGAAAGAGTGGAGAGATAAATATCGAAATATGGAAATGTTTGTGGCGGATTTAAAAAAATAAAAATAAAAGTTCCACCCCCTTGAATCACCATGTAACGATACTGCTGCATGAGTACAATTAACTCCTAAAGTCACGCCTGGATGGCTTGAAATCCTGGAGAATATGGGAAAGTGTCCATGTTGCTTTTAATGGTACTCAAGTACCTATGAAGAAAAAGATAAGCCTTTCATTTCGGAATGGCAGATTTTTTTATTTATTTTTTATTTACAGGCTTATGAAAACATTTGTCGGACAAATAGGCAGACAGGTTGGGATGAAGGACTCAAGAAAGGTGCTTCATTATCACATCAAAACCCCCTTTCATGTACCGCGTATACCAGCGCATAAGGCCCACGCCAACAGCAGACCTTTTCTTCTTCCTTTGGAGCCTCTTGAGTGTTCGCCTAACGCAACACTTCTCCGCTTTTTCTTTGACTTTGATGTGATTCTTCCTCCTCTGATCCCCTGAGATGGATCAGGAAAGAAAACAAATCGGACGCTGTCAACCATGAGCATTCCAGGACAGAACGATGATATGACACGGCGATAATTGATAAAATTGGGAACATCCAAGATACACGACGATATCTATACAAGCATAACGTTTTACTTGTCTGCAGAACCATAGCATCATTGGAGATGTGATATCATGATGTCGGTGCTTTGCTCACTACACAAACTCGATAACCCTACTCGCCTGTTTTTAAAAGGGCTGACAGCTGAATAATACAGATTATGCAATAATTAATTTTGGGAAAAATCAACGATATACATCACAATAGCTACAATACAACACAATATCATCAGTCAGTCACAGTATCAATACAGTACAGTACGATGTGATACCAGGGTGTTATCCTTTTGTCTCAAGTTCAGGTTGATAACATTTTCATTGTCGGTGCCCCTAGTGATTTTAGTTCCTTATGCAGTACGGTAAGTCTGCTACAGTTTGCTCATCGAGTTACATTGCTGTATATCATGAAATAGTTTAAATTCAATTGCTTTCAAGGTTTCATACATTAGCCGACCCAATAGCATAGTGAAGGATTTGAGCCTCTGGCGCCAGCGCTAGCAAAACACTTTCCAGATACAGTAAATAGGAAGTGAACGCAAGACTGCACTCCGCTCAAAGGTCCACTCTGCTACTTTTTAATAAATACGCCTCCAGTCTCGACTAAATGACACACGCTCATGCACAGAAGAGACTAAAGATGACAAACGATATCAGACCGACTGGCGCATAATGCATAGAGAATCATACGGTTGCGATTTTAAATATGATCGAGCGGCCACCTGAGTGTGCGTGTGTGTGGGCTGCAATGCATTACCCCCATGCTGGTCAAGAGGCTAATAAGCACTGTTGGTGATCTATAACTACCATTGGCGTGCTGATGGAACACATGAATCCAAGGAGGTAATTTTCCATCTTGCCAACGCCGACCTCTATCTCCGCAATAACCCGCTCCTCCTGCTCGCTGCGTCTATCTGCGGATGGATGTGTTTTGTAACAGTCCGCGTGAGCGATGGGCCCCGCTCTGATGATGACGCCGCCACCTGTGTAACAGAGATACCTGGCAACATGGCTCTCCAGGGGGGTGAGGAATGGTAGGGGGGGCTGGCTTGGCCAGATCCGAAAATATGACGGTCTCACACACATGTCAGTGTCAACAGAATGATATACATTTTCATTCACATGGACTCTCTTTTGTTTCTGGCTATGGTGAATACTAGTGTAGTGGTTCACCTAGCCAGCTGTCGTGTGGTTAATTCCCATTGATCGGAGATTGGATCGGCTACACCAAAATCAGTCAATCAATAGAACGGACAACAAATAAAATAGACATCAGCGTGGTCTCATGGCTGTGAAGCAAGTACAAAGGTCAATAGACGTACTGCATGAGAGAACATCACAAATCTTCAACTACAAACAACTTATTGGATCAAATCTGTGACAAAGAAAAAAACAAAAGATATCGGCATGATTTCATGACCACGCAGCAGGTGCAACCCTAAATGACTCAATTGATAAAACAAACAAAATGATCATAAGCATGGTCTCACAGCCATACTGCAAGGCAAACCTGAATAACAGTACAGCTCACATCGAAGACAACATAATGCGTATACTTTTTTTAAAGATACACGCCCCCTTCACATGCAATCCTGGTTCAATTGAGTAAGTTAACGCCCACGACCGACTATTTGCGGAAATACAGTAATCCACAACCAAAGCAGCACTTTCTCCACTTTAAACACAAGCCCGCTCATCAGCAGTCAGCTCCACAATCGGCGGGTAAACCTGCTTTTATTCCATTAGTGCGCATAATCAAATGGATTATGTTGACCAACAAAAGGTTTTAATGCGCATTTAATTGGTCCGGAGTTTATGGCTCGTAACTCCATGAATGTGTATTACCGCGACACTAAGAACAGAGTTACGATGCAGTAAAGAGCGCATGACTAGCTTGTAATTATTCATCAGGAGAGGGTTGTGGCGGAGTTGGAACCTATCCCGACTGTCATTGGGGGCATAATGCTCGGGTATACCCTGGACTGTCGCTGTTTTTTCGCAGGGAACACACAGACAAATAAGCATTTGCAGTTATATATACACCTATGGACATTTAATAGTCTCTCTTTTTTAAATTTAGCATGTACATCGCTCCACAATCCTCACAGATGACACTTTTTCAAAGTGCCCTCCCTACCCGTGGAGAAATGCTTTATGTACGCGTGTGTGCATATGCGTGTGTGTGTGTGTGTGTGTGTGTGTGTGTGTGCGCGTGCACGCGCGCGCGTGCTGGGTGTAATGAATGTCCTGTTCATCCACTCACTTTGCATCTGTCTCTCCCCATGTTCTCTCTAATGCATCTACACAGCAAAACAAACACAACCCAACAACACAAAACATATGTGACACAATGCAACTAAACAAATCCAGAGATACAGCAAAGGTACCATCAAATGGCAGTGTCCATTTGTTTCCTTGCTGTTGAAAATCCTGGCAATCTAAAACTTAGTAGCAACAACTGGTAGTGCTGAATGTAAACCATTTTTCAGCCAACCAGAGACCAGAAGAAAGGTTGAAAAAGAGGAGGGATTGATGTGTGTATTCTCACAAAACCCGGCCCCGACTGTGCGGAGTTTGCATGCTCTATATATATATATATATATATTTTTTTTTTTATTTATTTATAAAACAAAACAAGAACTCATAACTGTGACTAAAAATATGAACAAAGCAAAACAAAATCAAACTCAAGTTGTACATATAAATGGGAGAAATGAAGACATTCTAATGTAGCTAAGTATTAGCAGCAGCTGGTTGCTAACACATGTTCTCTACTCATTCAAGGGGGGAGGGGGAGTAAAACATTGCCGCTTTTTGTAGTTGAGAAATCTCTAAACTATTCATTTAGTGAGGAATAAAGTATGGATAAGAGAGAAACGTCATCATGTAATCTGTAGTTATTCCACGCCAAACCAAATGCTGTGAGAGAGCAAAGAGAGCGCAAAAATCCAATGAAAATAATAAATACATCAAAATGCTGCAGTTAATCTCATTAGCATATCGGACACAAACACAGTCAATTATAAAAGAGGAGGTGAGGTCGAGACAATCCTCTGATAAGTCCTTGAGAGACTAATGGGCAATCGTGAACCGCCGTTACCTCCATTAAGCAAACATTTCCATAATGTACGTGCATTGTGCGATGCCATCGCAACGAGGCTCGAATCATTCCTCCGCACCGTTGCATTTATCACGCCGCCTCATTTACATCCAAAAGCACTTAAGAGACGCTTCGCACGCATATATCATGAGACTTGGAAGGTGCGGCTCAGCAGGCCCGTCAAAGATTTGGATTCCTCCAAAAGGCTTCAAAAGTAGGACGCCTGCATGTTTTTGGGCGTGTCTTTTTATGGGTCTACTCATGACAGACATTTTTTTTACAATTTAGTGTGCATGAGGTTGCTAAGTGAAACTGGCTTTTGGCCGGACTTTTAAACTCGACTTATTGTTAAAGTTTTGTGTTTTATGGCAAGTCCTCAAACTTCACTGCCACACTCCATCCACATACAATGACAAACACTCAAATACTTCTCAATTTAGACGCAATATAAGATATGAGATTCCAATTTGGTAGCAAATGGGACAAATAAAAAATAAAGGACTTTTTTGAAGGACCCCTGCAAATGGCAGAAATGGGCAAAAAGACTGAAGTGGTTGACTCAAACCACGGTTACAGACTTCCTACTCATTTTATGGTATGAGTCCTTGAGAGTTTTTTTGTGGATCTAATTATGATAGACATGTCTTCCAAAATTCATGCTGCTAAGCGAAACCAGTGTTGGGGGCTGAAATTTTAAAACTCGGGAACGTAGCATACGCATCAGGCGGTCGTGTATTTGATGCCAGACGAGCTTGAGAGGAAGTTGTTGCGTCGGAAGTGGATAAAGCAACGCCTGAATAAATACCTTCAGCGAGCATCTCCGTGAACGCCACTGATGGAAGGCAAAGACGCACCAGCTGACACACTTGTTTTGTTTGGCCTGGTGTGTGTGTTTGTTTGTGTGAAGGGTGTTCATGCAAGAGTGTCTTCTTGAACCCGTCGGGCAGCATCTAATTCAGTTTCCTCCATGCGTGAACACAAATGAATAACAATAAATATATAATAAAATGAACGTCTTGAGAAAAGTCAAGCAGGTGATAATTATCCATGTTTTTTAAATTTTTTTTTTTTTTTTTTAAACTTTTTTCTTGCAGCGACAAATACATTCAGAGGACAGGATGAATGCTGCTGTCGCCCTAAAAGATGATAATCATTATCTTGATTTGGTGGTTCACAGATTTAAAAAAAAAACACACTGTTATTTGTTTTGTTTCAGTATAGATAAACATGGTCACACACGTGTAATAAGAAGAATAAGCTCAAACAATAACGTATTTGACTTGGTAAACTAGCACGCGACCTGTTAGCCAGGGCGGCTCCTGTACTGGGTGCTTTTTTGTAAGTGTAAACACAAAGAGTAGAGGCGGTCCTTAGTTTACGACGGTATCGGCGTACGACATTTCGAGGTTAAGAATGCAAGGTGAGATTATGTCATCGCTTCTTCATGCGATTGTTTTATAGTTACGTGTGTGTAAGTGTTTTTCCATCCAAATATTTGCTGTTACTATGACTTTACTACTGGTTAGTGATAGAATACGTTATGTTCCAACTGATGCACAAATTTGTGTTACCTCCCCAGCGTCGGAACGGAACTCCGCTGTAAACTCAAGACCCCGTGTACTGTTTGTAAACAAATTAACAGACGTGACTTTATTATAAAATCTATAAAAACAAATCCCTTCGATGAGAAATTGTGCAGCAAGCCAATAAAACCTCACCAGCCACCCATTTTGGGACCCATACTTTCAGTTTAAGAACCCCTGAGTTCTGAACATGCGGGCACTGAGCATATTCCCTCCTCATTTGGATTAGTTCTGTTTGACTGAACAAACGGCTTTGCCTTTGCATTGTTTTCGACGAAGACGTCGGAATTATGCGGCATTGCGCTAAATATGACTGGCGTGACTTCGCCGACATCCGCTAACCTCTCTGAGCCCCCACTGCCAATAAAACAGATCAGGTGGATTAAACACACTGACAAACTAACTTCCAAAACCATCCCTGTCTTTTAAAAAGTGTTTGCTTTTTGGACTCTATCCCCCTTCAGGGACTCACGTCCATCGCCGCAAATCTCTTTTAGCTATAGCGGTCAATGAGCTCCCTGAGCCTGAAATGAGGTTCCTGCCCCCGCACAACTCTTAAACCCTCTTCAATCAGCCAAACATTAGCCGCTGCGGCAAAACGCAAAACAAAATTAAAGGAAAACAGGCAAAGCGAGCCCCCACCTTAAGATGAGGATCGATTCATTTTAAGAGTTGGGGCTGGTTTGTTTTATTAACTTTACTCGGGACCGTCCCCCGTGAAGCTCAAACAACAGAGGTGTCAGCAGGTAGAAAATGCGCTTTGTTGGACAAAATGTGCTCGCGCGGAGTTGGCGGTAGAGCAATCATCGGCTCCCGTGGGCCGCCGGCTTCGGTTATCAGTGTAAATGATGGCTTCCCGTGTCACTGCGCCTCTATCTGCCATCCATCTCGCCGTCAAAATGTCCTTTGATTCCATTGATGGGGAGTCACGCCTTTATGAAGCTGGCTTTGATCTAATAATACCTGCATATATGAATAAAATCTTGGCACGATTGTTATGAAACCAAACCCTGGAAGGGGCAGCAAACCCTTGTGAAAGCCACATCCAAAAGATCACTCTGGGTTTGACATGTTTTAAACTTGCCATGTGAAAATATAGTGGAATGTTTGCAATGGAGACATAAAGAGTAAGAGGAGCAAAAAATTGCCACTTCAAAACAAAGTGGCAAACTGTTGTTTTGGACATAGTCAAATGACAATATTTATCGGTGTACTCGTGATAGACGTGCCTACACAAATTCACGTTGCTACGTTAAACTACTTTTCAAAGTCAACCTATTGAGAGTTTTGTGTTTTAATAGCGCATCATCAAATTTCAAATTGCTCCACCCACATGCAAAGAAAAAAAAAAACCTCAAATATTTAGTTATTTATATTAAGGTAGGGATTGACATCTGTACAGTATAGGGGTTTCACATTTTGTAGCAATTGGACTAAATCTCTGAGGACAAGCTCGTCTGGAAATGGCTAACATGACCTTTAAAGTGGCTGCTTGCAGATCAACTCATGATACACGGGCAAACCAAATTTTATGTTGCCAAGTTCAACTGGCTTTGGGGGCTGCAGTTTCAGTCAACAGGTTAGAGTTTCATGTTTTATGGCTATTCTAAAATTGTCTCCATTTCAACTCCTGGGATTACATTTGCGTAAAGAAAGATAAACAGTGGTACGATGTTGTAAAAGTTGGAGTTCGCCCAAACCTTCCGAATGTGACATGACATGAGGCTTCCGCTAAATCGCGCAGGACTTCCTCAAATGTCGTGAGTGTGCAAATTATTTCTCATTTCTACCTTTAAGTTTGAACATCCGAAAACATCGTACAATCTAGAGTTTGACCAACATTTTGGCAAATGACGTCACGTAGGACTTCCGCTAAATTAAGCAAGGCTTTCTAAAATCTCACGAGATTTCACGTGCAACTTATTCCGTAGTTACACCATGAATTTTGAAACATCATCATCATCATGTGACTTCATACAAGGCTTACGCTGAATTCATGTGATATGTCCTAAAATCTCTTGAGACTGTACTTGTTATTTCTCGGTTACACCTTGAAGTTCAAACACCCCAACTATTCTACATTATGGGGTAACACTAATATTTTCGTATGTGACGTACTATACGTTGCATAATTTTAAACTATAACCCTAAACCTACGAGTCTACATTCACTGTATGCGTTTTATTTATTGATGCTGTGTTTTGCAAGTAGAGTGTATTTCCTCTCCAACATGCCGACTCATTCCATTATGGAATATATTGCATTCATCTGAAATTGTTCCCTCGGGAACGCAATTAGAGCTTTCTAGTTTGTATTTACTCGTCTGGGGAGCGACCTCAAACTGCCATCCAGCTGAAGGAGCTAGGAGTGGGAGGCCCTCTTTTGATTATCCCCCGGTCTTCACGCTGCGCATTATCCAGGACCTCCACCACCGTCTTGCTGAATGACTTTCTAGTCAGCGACCTCTCCAAATAAGCTGTTACCACGCGGCAGCGACGTGGATAAGAAAGAGGACTATATGAGGAAGAAGGGAGGATTTTTATGCGGAGACGTATAGATCGCAGCCAGACATTACAAATGTTGGCTTTTAAGACACCAGAATCAAAGTGGCTTTACTCTCATTTGGACCCCTGCCTCACCTGTCGACATCTTTTACTCGCTCCGCCAGCTGAGAATTGGTAACAAAACCCAGAACTGTTGGAAACCAAGAAAGCCGACGGGAAAAACAATGATGGCTTCACAGAGCATTCCATGGAACATTGTCAGCCACGATTTGTTTGCGGTGATATTAAAACATTACAGCTTTATAAAACCCTGTTGCTGGCTGCACTGTTGAGTGTTTTAGCACGCCACAAACACATGCTCGTAAAACATTTGTCGGGTCGCTACTAGCTAGCGGCGCCAAGGTCTTAGTTTAATCTTCTTACTCACAGTAGACGTCCACTCGGATAGACTTGATGGCGGGCGAGCCGAGGCCGTTCTCCGCCTTGCAGTAGTAGCGGCCACCCTGCGTCCTCAGGATCGTGGCGATGTGCAGCGTCTCATTGAAGACGCTGGAGTCCTGGAACCGGTCCGACACACTGCCAGCAGTCTTGGTCCATCTGATCTGGAAACAGCAAACAAAGAAACTTTATAAAATTGTAATTATTTAGTGTCTTTTTATTTTTTTTTTTTTTTTTTTTTAGAAACTTGCTTGCAATGGAATTGACTAAGGATAAAAGTAAGGATTTAGGTAATAGGTTTCCCCTATTAGGGTTTAGGTAAGGATTATGGTAGGGTTAGGTTAGATAAAAACATAGGTACCCTTTTTGGGTCAAGTAAAAAAAAAAATCCTTGTGAAAATACAAATATTTTTAAAGGGTCCAGCGATGATTCCCCCCAACAATTTTAAAATTTTGATAAAAAGAGCAACAAAAAGAATAAGGCAACCAGTGGAAGTTACCTAAAAAAATGTAGAAATGTTTTACAATTCAGTGTTTTAGAAAATCAATTAAATCTTAGGACATACCATAACAACACATAGACATGCTACATGATGAGTAAAATAAGTGCTTCAAGGTTAAGCTTTAGGGTTTTGTTACTTTTAAGGTTAGGGTAGCGTCACGGTTAGAGTTGGACTAGGGTTTAGTTTAGGGTAGGTATAGGGATTAGGTTTAAAGATTAGGGTGACGCTTGGGTCAGTTTACGGTTCGGGAACCTCACAAACCACAGTCACCTGCTAAACTATTAATCACAGCTCAACTCTTTTTCAGAATCAAAATCATCTTTATTTGCCAAGTATGTCCAAAAAATACACAATGAATTTGTCTCCGGTAATTGGAGCCGCTCTCGTACGACAACAGACAGTCAATTGACAGAGAACACTTTTGAGACATAAACACATTGGCCAAAAAACAGTCACTGAGCAATAAAGGGTTGCTAGTTATCTGGTAATGCCGGTACATTTTTTAAATTTTTATTTTTGACAATTGTGCAAAAAGATGCAGAGTTCTCTAGCACTTAGAGCAGTTCGAATGACTAATATTGCAATAGTCCTGTGCAATGACCATTGTGCAAAGGGCGCCGAGACTTCAAGCGAGTAGTGCGATAATCGGGGACAATGTTGCTTGTGCAAATGTTGCAGATACTCCACGCAAGCCTGACCTCACCGCAGCGCTCTAAGCATGACTACTTTTCACTAAGTGACGGGACCCAGTTAGCCCGTGACATGGTTGTGTAATGAAAGGTGAACTAGCAATACCCCCCCCCCCCCCCCCCCACACCTAACACTGACTTGTAATTGACTCTCCATCATGGCCCTCCCCTGTCCTCATTAAAGCATGCAGCATGAACAGGTAGTGTGACAACTGTGGCCTGAGGGGAAGGCACACACAGTCGGAGACAGCCAACATACGGCTCCATTCAATTCCTCATCGTAAGCCACAGATGGACTAGCTTTGCCCAGAAAGCTTCACATATCCCCAGCCTGTCTGACTGTCTGCAAATTAGAATCCAATTCTTTCCCACTGGAAAGTGCTGGCATCATCTCCAGACGCTGATAAGATCCACACAGTGATATCAGTTTGTGCAGAGATTTGCTGCTGCTGCTGTTGTTTTGGATCTTGACAGCACCACCCTGAGGTACACCCTGACTGGGACCACTCAGATAGGTGCCCACAAACCAAACAAATTTTGCCCTGTACCAGATGCTTGCTATGGAGCTCAAGGCAACATGATAGCATGTTTACAAGTGTACCTTAGCCTGATGGTGATATCAAGTATAGTATACAGTGAATCCCACAGATGAAGAACACTGGGTGGAGCATTGAAAAGAAGCGTCAATGGATTAAACGCACCGGGTACAGCAAGGAAACGAAAACTTGACGGACAAAACAGACAGCACAGACTGCTGAAAAGAAAGGTTAGGGACAAACCAACTGGGTAGAGAGGAGAAAAGAAACATCGACAGAGGAAATACACCAAGTAGAGTGCAAGTGAGAAGAAATGTCTATGGATAAACAGGCAGGTTAAAGTGCCAGAAATAAACATCTATGGATAAAACAGCCTGGTTGGACACAGAAAAGAAACATCTATGGATGAGAGAGACAGGGTAGAGCGCTGAAAAGAAACATTTACTGTCAAAACAGACGTGGTAGTTGCCCAAAAAGCATCATCTTGGAACAATACAGATAGGGTAAAGCATTGAAAAGAACCATCTACAGATGAAACAGACAGTTTAGAATACACCAAAAGAAATTTCTATTGACAAATAGATCGAGTAGAGCGCTGGAAAAAAAAAAAAAAACATCTACACGGGAAACCAACTGGAAAAGAACTGACAATGGATGAAACAAACAGGGTAGAGCACCAACAGAAAACATCTATGGAAGAAACACACCTCATAGGACACTGAAAAGAAATATATAGACAAAAAAATTGGATGGACTGATGATAAAAAACAAAAACATCTATGGACAAAAAAGACCAGAAAAGAAACGCCTATTGACACAAAAGGCGGGTGGGAGCACCAAATAGCAGCATCTAGATTGTACTTTGAAGTCCAAATAGTCAGACTTCACTATACATATCACATTATCTTTTTCTGCCATAAGACAAATGTTGTACAATCAACACTTCGCAAAGTCCCATAGCAACATTTAAGAGGATCTGTGACCATTAAAAATAAAAAGGATCGAAATGAGCACCCTTAAGAGAGACTACTTCTCTGATTCAAATTGAAAAGCACACCATACAGGGGGGGAAAAAAGCACTAACTCAGCAAATGATCGATGCTAACTGTGAGAAACATCATGAGTTCAGCAAAAGTTGAACTCGCCAGCATAAATTAAAAGTTCTTAGGAATTTCCATGCCGCTTTCACACAGAGGATCTTAAACACAGACGCAAGCTGGCTGGTGTTGACCTCAGCAGAATTCTCACAATGTAAGATTGGGACCTTCTCTTCGCCTCAAGCTGTTTAGATTTTTTTTCACCCCACCGGAGCACCTAGAACCATGAGGATGGCTGCTGAGAACAGTTTGACCCGCCTGGCTTTCAGTACTGCATCGCAAACATTCTTGATCCGAGAGTCGCTGGCGGATTCAAGCAATATGATAAACACTATTCCCATCAACACTGACAGACCTGCTGTATTATTTCTTTCAACTATTTTTGTATCCATGTCCAACATTTTGGGTCCATAGAGAATATTTTCGGAAGACCCCCTAATAATCCTACCTCTGATTGAACATAATTACCATGTGCGCCACTAAACGCTATGTGATTTTTTTGTCATTTTTCTAACATTTCAACCTAAATATTCATGACCTGTTAAATATCAAGCAAAGTCTGCAGACCCCAGTTTGAGAACCACTGCTTTAAAATAAAATGCATAAAACAAGACAGCACTTTCCTTCCTGCGAGGAGAAGTACAGCCAACAACAACAAAAAAAATAATTCCTATTAATTCCGACATTGCAATAGGAGGATCAACATTTGCTTATGAGGAAAGCGCAAGCCCGTACAGATTAGTCTGAGCACTGGCTGAAGACGCGCATGCTGCGATGCCGCGGTGAGGGCTAATTGAAATGCGCCCGGTGTCTGCTCTTATGCCAGCATGGCATGCTGCAGCACGCGTTCATCCCAGTGAATCTCCCATAATTCCTGCTCCAACGCCTCCCCTCGTCCTTCCGTGCGACGCGTTCCTAATTGCCCACCGTGTTTCCTTTTAGACGCTCACGGTGGTCCGTGCCACTCAGCCGTGCAGCCGACTGTGGCCGAGCATCACAATCAACCGATCAGAGGCGGTGGAGGGGGGGGTGCAAATTACAGAGTTTGAGCGCACGGGCGACAGGTCTATATTAACCCTGACCCTTTGCGACATGGCCCAGTGGAGACATTGATATCACGACATTCCCTACTTCTCGGGAGGAAATTAAACACAATGGGTGAAATAAAGAAAAGCTGAGAAGTGAAGAAAATACGTAGAGTTGCAACCCACTGAGCAAAGTGATGTAGCGTAAGCTAGGGGGGTGACATTTTGAACGGACATGAATGAAAAAGGCTTGGTAAAGTGCTGAATTTTTTCCTCTCGACTTAATAGGGAATGTAAAGCACTCGAAAGAAACGAGGGATGGAAAACACACAGGTAGAGGGGTGCGAAAAAGCATCAGTGATGAGATATACCAGGTAGAGCACTAAAATGAAGCATCAGAGTAGACAGATGACAGATAACAGATGAGGTGCAGCGCGGAATAAAAAATATCCACGGACAAAAAAAAAAAAAGAGCGATGGAAAGAACCAGAGAATGAAAATGAGTACAGTGCTAAAAGGGAAAACTCATGACAAGAACTCTGAAAACAAGCGTCCGATTGCATTGAGTGGTGAAAAGAAAACGTCTAAGGACAAAACAGACACATGGAATAAAACGGACTCGGGGAAATGACGGAGAGATACATCTATGAAAAGATAGACAATGTTAAGCACTGAAAAGAAAAGCTAGATCGGATAACGCATTGAAAACAAATGTCTCATGCTGAAACAGAACAGGTTGAGTGCTGAAAAGAAACATCATAGTGTTAAAAACAGACCGTGATTGAGCGCTGAAAAGAAAAGTCGGACCTGGTGTGGCGCTGAAAAGAAATCTCTCTTAGCGCCCATGTTTGAATGCTGCTGCTGTTAATTGCAGGTTGAACCGCAACTGAAGGTTGAGGGTAAAGTGTGACTCCATTGAGGAAGCTTACAAGGCAAACTGTGAAAATAACAATGATTCGTTCATTCATTCATTTTCCGTAGCGCTTATCCTCACTAATGGTGTTCAAATAAAGGAGCATCTGCTGACACGAGCGGTGAAGGCCGAGCGTCTTGGGAACTTCGGGAAACAGATCACATACGCTGACAGGTCTGCCTCAAAGTGAAATTTCTAAAGGCCAGAGGTTGGCCTATTCGTACTTGCTGACCCGTGGCACTGTGAGTTGAATCTGGCCGGAGAATAATTGAAACAGAAGAGGGAGGGGGGGGGGAGAAAAAAAAAAAAAAAAAAAAAAAAAGCTGTTTGCACTGTGTGGTGGCAGGCTGTTTGAGGCTGGTAGTCAAACAGTATTGTGTGGACATAATGGATGGAGGCCAGGCCAAAGGAGAGGAGGGCAGATGACTTCATCATTGCGGACATTTTCAACGAAGGTGGAGGCCAAGGAGCTGAAGTTTTCAGAGTATGAACAGTTCAAATCGTAGATGTCTGATAAAGATGTTGACCCTTTGCTCGGCTGCAGCAGAGTGAATGCGCGAGAAGCAACGCATAATTGCTTTGCCCTTACATGGAATCAAACTCACAGAATAGACAGGGTAGAATGTGCTGGAAAAAAAACTTCTTTACACAAAAACAATGAAGGGCATGTAGGAGGGCATGTGAAAGAAAGCCATGGCCAAACAAGATCAAGTAGAGCGCTGAAAAGAAATGCCAAGACAAACAGACTGGGTAGAGCACTGAAAAGAAATGTCAAAGTCTAACAGACTGAAAAAGAAACAAATGGACAGACAAAGTTGAACACTTAAAAGAAACATCTATTGATGAAACAGATAATGTAGCGCAGCGAAAAGAAACATCTGTGGATGAAATAGGCCAGATAAGGCGCTGAAAATAAATGTCTAGTGACAAAACAGGCTAGGTTAAGTACCAAAAAGGAAAAATTGCGAACGAAACTGACGAGGCTGTGCGCCAAAAAGAACCGTCTATAGATGAGCCATACCAGGTAGAGCACTGGCAAGAAAGTTGTAGACAATACGGACCAGGGCGAGCAGACCGCATTAAACACTGAACGCTCTCCCCGCAATTTATGTCCTCATAACTTTGTTGGAGGATTGTTTGATTCCAGTTATATCTTTAATATACTTAACACACAACTCTTCTTACTCCAGACACTATGGATTTTGTTGTCAACGTCTAAAAACGAGCCTCGGGAGGGCTACTGTTGCGCCACAAAACAGTCGGTCTGGAACGGGTCCAGTCGGTGTGTCCGGTCAGTCACAAGATGCAGCCAAGATTTGACACGAAGTTTCGAAGCTATGCGGTCGCCTAGCTGCATAGTCAGCTGAAACTGTCAGAAAAATCATTCGGCTCACATTTCAGTTGTTTCGGTGATTCCGTCGCTATGGGGTCGCCTTTCAAAATAGTTGGTTGAATCCCTCAAAAATAAATTTGATAGCCTTTATTAGTCCATTTTGGGGGGTAAAAAATGCGCATTAGACACGAGAAATTACGGTAAATGTTTTGCTTTATTCACGTTTCTAAAATGAAATGTAAGGTCGTGATGCAGTCGCCCAATCGCATAGTCAGTTAAATTCAGCAAAAATCAAAATGCACACATTTGGTTGCTCCAAGTCCTTAAAATGTTTTTTGTTTTGTTTTTTAATTTCTAGACCCAACACAAACATGCAAAAATGCAGGGGCTGCGTAAAGCCGTGCGGTCATTAGTTTTTTTAAACGATTCCAAATAAATGCAGGCTCTGGATAAACATTATGCTGTCTCTATGTGTCCGCTAGTGTCACTATTCGGTTGTCTGCGAAGCAAAGGCAAGACGGGTCAATGTTGTTGTCCCCCCCCCCTCACAACCGGATGACCTGCAGCGTCACCTTTTTCTAGTAGAATCCTAACAATCAATATGCTCTTTGCTCTGTAAGTGGAAAATATGCCGTCTATTTATCAAAGAGGGGGTGGGGGTAAGGGGGGGGGGTGTATTTAAATGAATGCAAATGAGCTTGATGCCGTGTAAAATTTACAGCACGGTTCCTGCGTGATTTGGGGGGTGCGGGCGAGCAAATGAGAAGCAACGTTGGGCAAGTGTTTAAAAGGTTAGCGTGTGTACATCCTGCCAGCATCCGTAAATGTGATGGCGACACGGCTGACATTTGTCCCGAAATGGACTAAGTTAGCTGGCATTTAAGTAGGAGCAAGCTGATTGGCTGTCAACCCCCCATCCTCCCTCCCTCCAAAAAAAAAAAATAATAATGAACCGCAGTGCTACTACATGATGACGTTAATGGAGACTTAAGGGTGCATCATACCCGTAACATTTGACGATACGTGGCTAAAAATGAGCAAAATAAACACCAATGTTAATGTTAGATTAGCCTATGCCTTAGTTCTGGATGTATTATACTCTACAGTCTCCACTTTGCCACAGCGCTCTGTTTTTCTTGCTCCTCTTACTTACCTCCTGGATGCTGCACTATTACACTCCACAGTCTCCACTTTGCCGCGGCGCTCCATTTTATTGCTACCATTAGTCTCCACTAACACAAAATAAACACATACGCTAATATATGGTAGCCTGTTCCTTAGCTCTAGCAGTATTACACACTGCAGCCAAAATTCATAAAATTGTATTCAGCATCACAACATTTGAGGATATAAGCCGAGAAATGACCAAATTTAAATCACATGCTGAATTCTACCGTATTATACTCCACATTCTCCACTAGGAGCCATTAGTCTCCACCTGGATAAAATTTGTCAAGAAGTAATGGAAATGTTTCCATTGCACAGTACCTCGCCGCGGCTCTGATGGCTATTGATGCTTCTCCACCGTCTCCAATTCGCTGGAGCTGCCCTTAGTCTCCTCTCGGATAACAACACTGCGAGGCACTGAGTCGCTCACCTGCGGCCGAGGATGCCCCGTCACCAGGCAGCTGAGCTCCAGGGTCTCGCCCTCTCGGATGGTGTAGACGCGCTCCGTGTGCCGCTCCTCTTCCACGTTGCAGGCGTGCCCAGAGTGAATGATGCGGACGGTAGGGGGTGCTGTAGAGCCAAGGGGCAGAAACATGTCATTAGCTCGTAACCTGAGAGTTGGCACATTCTCTATTGGCCGGTGTTGGGGAGAGGGTTCACATATTTAATCTGTTGACCCTCTATAATATTAACATAAATTTAGCCCAAGGAAAGCTTTTTAATAAGGAAAATATCTGTATATATTCACACCTTCCCATTCAGAGATGCAAATTCCCCAATTAAAAAAGGTTTAATTAAACACTTCCTGTCTCATTTTACACACCTCAGGGCTTGTTGACATTTTCAATACGAATACGCTGATTCATTCGTAAACATCAACTTCAAGTTAGTGTATGTTCAGGTAATTACGTGACAGAAAGCAGTATCAGTAACACCTCGTGGAACCAACTGTTACTTTTTCCTGAAGTGCCTATTTGAGGATTTATGCGTTTGAGTAGATGACAGTGATGAATTGAGGAATGGCATCTCATCTTATATTTGAGGACGAGCGTTGGACGGTCGGGGAGAACTCAGCTCAACTCAGATCACATGAAGAAGCAATCTTCCAATTCGTGATCAGTTCTTCAAAGGAGAGGCTTCAGGCTGTTTGTTGCCACTCCCAGTTAAAACATACTGTCAAACTAAACATAAAACAAAGAAAATTACACCCTGCATATTTAAAACCAGATAGCTTATGCTAAACGCAAATGGTGCAGCAACACATGTAGACAGAAAATAGCAGTACTCAGTCATATTCTTTATCCTTTGGAAAGAATGAGTAGTAATAGCGTTGTACTGATAAGATGAGAGGATTCAAGTTATCTCAATGAACATTATAAGCGTCTGTCTTATACTTCCCCCAGGTGGCCAAAACGGACAAACCAGAAATACCATTACTCTGTGTTTTTATAAAGTACAATATGAAAAAGGCTGGAACGGATTAATGTCATTTCCATTCATTTCAATGTGAAAAGATGATTTGACATGAGTGTTTTGCGAAAGGAGCGTGGTCACGGAACGAATTAAACTTGTATCTCAAGGCAGCACTGAACTGCACATGTCCAAGGTGAGTTATTTTGGCAAGTGGACAACACACCTCCCGTTTAATCGACACGCTGCTTTGGTTCGAATCAAAAGCTACTATTTGAGGGGATACTCACATGCAACATCAGGGTTAGGCTATTATTCAAGTGGACGACGCAGCCGGTGATTAATTGAGGCAGGGCGTCTATTTGCACGCAGGCTTTTCTTTGACTCCTCTCAATGGGCTCCTCATACACAACATAAGCCTATGCCCTTCTCCTGCAACCTCCCTGCCTTTTGATACACTGGTGCCGGGTCCCAACGGGGGATGTTGGTGGCTAGCGGGCGCGATAAGGGCTCGCAGTGAGGGAGCTTCATGCAAGGCTGCCACTTAAAACAAAAGGAGGCTTGGTAACAAGACCCCAGGGCTGCAGTCCAACAAAGTACTAATGCCATTTAGTCCAATGAGCTCGTGTCTGTGCTGCATGCTATATGGGTCCTGGAGGAGAAGTCAGGGTAACACCCATAATTAATGATCCCAAACTGTGCACACAAACACACGCGCACATACCTCATATTCTTTATGCACAAACAAGCTTACAGCGACAAACAAGACTCGCTTAAGCTCGCATAATGGCCACAATAATGCGCTTGCAGTCGCAGATATGCTTGGATAGTGAAGAGATGCTCTTCTCCCACCCCCCGCCCCCCTAGCAGTGAAACAAATCGCTGTCATTAATACGCCGTTTCCAGATGTGTCATTTGAACTACTTTATTTCATCACTCATAGCATTTGTCATATTGAGATGCGGCGTTCGTAATAAGGACTAAGCAAATATAGGGGCTTTGCTGCCAATGCATTTATCATGAGCAGTTTATTATTGTACTTATTTTCTATTAAGTTTAAATTTAATTGAATTATTGTTGAAACTCAACCCTAAGACCAACACTAATACCCAACCCGTACCCCTAACCCCGAAACCCTAAGCCTAACCTATAACACTATCCCCCAATCCGAGCACCTAAAACTTATCTCCTAAACCCCCAAACCCTACCCTAACATTAATCATCCAACCCTACCCTAACCCTTACTCCAACCCTAACACCCTGAAACTAATCCTGTAACCCTTCCCGAACATCAAAACCGACAATCAATTTCCAATTTTTCAATCGCAGCACTAACCCGAACTCTATACCCTAACCCCTGAACACTAATTCCCTACAACTAACCCCTAACTCCCTAGCAGTTAACATTGAATCTGTAATCCTACCCTAACCTACTTTGGTTAATCCTACTTAACTCCCTAACCGTAACCCTACATAGAGCCCTCATACTGATCCCTAACCACAACCCTAATACCCTGAAACTAACACCTAATGCTAATCCATAACCCTAAAACATTGTTGCATTATGAGAAATATTATTCATACGCTTTCTTGTGCTACTTAACATTTAAAAAAAAAAATCCATCCATCCTCACTATGATCATGGGTGTGCTGCAGCCTATCCCGACTGACTGTGGGGAGGGCCGGCCTGGACTGGTCTCCAGCCAACTGCAGGGCACATATAGACACACAAGCATTCGCACTCACATTAGACCAAAACTCTGAGGCAGATGTGCTAACCACTAGTCCACCGTGCAGCCACATTAGCAACACAAAACAAAAATAACAAGATGTACTAAAGTTGCTTGTTATTTTGCCATTCAAGTGCCTGCCATTTAATGGCATTGTTACAAACAGCAGCTAAAATGCGGGTTTGACTCAGTGTATGTGGACTCATTTACATAATCGTGTCTATTTTGGGCTGTAGCGTCACTCCCACTCGCTTCCTTTAACACCAAAAACCCTTTAGCAGCACACACAAACACAAACTGCACTCAACTGACAAACGAGCAGAGAAGCAGGAATCTCACGTGAGGTCGTTTGCATAAATTATGATAAAGAAGCTACACCACCTTGTAATAAAGAAAACAAAAATCACTGTCATTCCTTCGACTTCCGTCTCTCTTTTGGTGGACCAACCAGGACACCGTCTGTGTTGTGCTAACATTAGTGGCGGTGCTCATTTTACAATTCAAACAAAAACAGCATAACACTTAACCTAACCCTAACTCCCAATCCAAACACTGTCCCCTAAAAGTAACCCTTCGCCCTAACCTTAATCAAAACCCCTACATCAACCCTAAACCCCACACTTAATTTGAAACTATAGGCCTTACCATAACCCTTACCGTAACACCCAATTCTCAAGCCTAACCTTCTAACAGTTACCCCAACCATAAACCTTACCCCCTTACCCTAACCACAGCCCTTGCTCAAAGCCCCAACTCTAACCACTGCATTTTTATATCTGCAGCTAACCGTCCCTGCACTCTTTTGTGAGCAAGAATGGTAATTTAGTGTGAGGTGCTATTGGTGTCTGGCTTGAGTGCGACACATGAAATGAACAGTTTGTCTCACAGTTGTCACCACGTGAGCACTTCTTCCTAATGGAGAGTGGCCTCATGCATGGGTTTAAACGCCTTGCCAGCAGCACATGCATATTATTATATCAGGCCTTGTCAGGCACTATTGATCACGCACTGTAATGCACTCGCTTGCACTCCTCTGCCTCGGCGCTGTTATTGTAAACGAGACTCCGTATGGATCCGGGCCGGGCGCAATCAACACGTATCATCCATCACGGCGGGAACACAGACATTCATAAGGTGTGTGGGACGGTGAGGACACAGCGCCGCTCCAGCACAAAAATGAGACCACTTCCAATCAGGTATCGAACTAGCGACTTGATTTAAGCATTGTTATGCGTGGGAGGAGTCTTTGGACCATCCATTTGGCAGGACAGCGCTATTTTTAGCACACAAAAACACAACCGCAACACACTTTGCTACTGCCAAGATGCCAAAGTCTAGCTGCGACGACCCCTGTGGAGGCGTGAGTGGGTTGGATTTTAGAGGACAATTGCACTGCAGCACCGCACAGCCGGCCGGGAATGGTAATTTACTGGAAGTGGCTGCCACATGTGAGCAGATAACAATGTATTTGTCTTTAGACTTGATGAAGCAGCATGTGGCCCAACACAATGACTGTAGTAAAATAAACGGAAAACACCAGTTGCTTTGTCAATCCTGCAGAGGAAAAGACACCTCCTTACCACAAGCTAAACAATGTGTACAGTTACTCAGAGCAGGGCGTACAAAAACAGCCACATATTGCTTAGAGACTGGAGACATATTTTACATAACAGAAGCACAGAATGCGGAAAACAAGGTCTTCTGGTTAACAGAGCAGCTGCTGTCACATTAACACAAGCTGCCACGTAATGACAAACATGAGCAACCTCGTGACCACAAACAATTGTTTACAGTTGAAACAGGAAGTAAAAAAATAATAATAAACAAAAAAAAATAAAAACGCAACCTTAGGCGATGAGACACATACAGCTTCATTAAGTCCAAATACATAAAACCTATAGAAATGCAGCCTCGAATGAATTTCCATTACGATCGTCAACCCATTAGGTGTTTGTTTCACTGTTACCGTCTCACATTCTCAGTTCTCCCATGCATGCTGCCACACCGTGGTGTTCCTGACTCCCCTATGCTACACTAATCAGACATCTGCGGGGGACGGATAAAGTCCAAACGTGGAAGGCGTCCAAAGCGGTGGCTGTCAGTTGATAGGCCCTGGCTTGCGGCGGCTCACTGAAGGGAGAATATCTGGCGAGCTTGAGAAGATTCAGGGCGCTGCCCGCCAAAAAAATGTCCTTCGATTGGACGTCAGTGATTCCCCCCGTGAGCTGATTGTCCTATCAATGCCCACAGCGGTGCATGGCTGACGGGGACGCCTTGGCTTGGAGATATGAGACTGTGTGTGTGTGTGTGTGTGTGTGTGTGTGTGTGTGTGTGTGTGTGTGTGTGTGTGTGTGTGTGTGTGTGTGTGCATGCGTGTGTGGTGAGGGGATCGAGGGAGATGCAGCTCACGCTTTCAACACTTCATTATGAATCGCAGTTGGCCAGGGAAAGTAAAAAAATATACTGTATTTTAAAAATGTGTGCTTGAGACTTTCCGACTAATTTCTTATTCATAACTGGAAGATGATGATGAAAGATGATGGAATCGATGTGTATATTTTATTTGCGACAAATGAAATGCCTTTTTAGAAGTCTCAACATTCTTGGAACTATTAATTTTGGGATAGGTATGCATATATCTGACTGAAAATGTATGTAGTTTAGTTCGGTTTGTTTATTTAGCACAATTTTAAAAACAATGAAAGGAGGGAATGAAGCCAACAACACTTGTTACATGATTGCACTCCCGCCAATAAAATCATATAAAACGCAAAGTGCTGGATAGATATTACAATTAAAAAAAAAAAAAAGAAAATAAACGGGAACTTTAGACAAAGACAACATGTAAAGAACCCATGAATGCAGAAGAGAGATTTCATGACGAAGAGAGGGGGGGGGAAAAATAACTAAAGTGAAGACTCGAGAAAAGATTAAATGTCTTTCAAATACTTTTTAAAGGCTGTGTAAGATGATATTGATCACAGCCAATACGGAGACATTGATCGCAGCCAATTCATTGAGGCAGCACTCTAATGAGACTTTCTCATAGTTAAAGTTAAGACAGGAGTGTTGCATTTTGAATATTTTGATTTTCAGGAGTTTTAAAAAAAAAAAAAAATTATCTTTACAGTGGTGAGTTTGTTTTCTTCACCTATGGGAACATTTTGGGTAAATCCAAACAAACGAGAGGTGGACCATGTTTGACTGTAAAAGGAAATGTGCAAACTCATCATGAATACAAACTTCTTTTTTTTTATTCAGGGGAAATAAACATACAAACTTGCTGGTAAATATTGTAATATTTGACATCGGAGTAGCGAACACAAACAAAATCGCAAAAGATTGTCAAAATATTTTGGATTATTAAGTAAATCCATGAAGAATAATGCAAACTTAAATGACAACAAAACACCTACTGACTGTTTTACTACATTATTTTTAATTATTTGCCTTTGTTTAAACAGGTAAGGCACTTAAGAACCGTTTCTTACTTACAAGAAAGGATCCTTTGCCAGTGGACAGTTGGAGCTGGGATTTGAACTGCCGACTCTTCTGTCAGTAGATGACCTGCTCTACCAACTGAGCTACAACAGCTCAAACCCCTTTAAGCTCTTACCAAAGAAAGCTGTTCCGGCGTGGTTCTCGCGTGACAGGCAACACTGTGTCACCACCAATTAGCCTTAGAGGCGAACAAAAAGAAGACCAACGCAAACATGAACAAACATTAGTATAGTCTCGTATGTCTTTGAGGCCAGCTCGCTCTGACACACCGTCGAAGGGGATTCTCGTGGTAATATTCTCTATATTACTGTATAAAACGCTTAGATAGTAAGCACCACACGAACACGTAACTGTTTATAGTTGCTCAGAACAGGCAGTACAAATACAGTATATCATTGGCTAATGAGTGACATGGTGCTTAACTTAAAGACGCAGAGCACAGATGCAAACCATCCGGTATCCAAGGTCTTCTGACTAAGATGGCATCTGCTGTCACACAAAAATAATTTTTTTTATAGTGCCTGAAAAGAGACTACAACAATAACATACGGTAAAGATGAGCATACAGTATACAGTGCATCCGGAAATTATTTACAGCGTTTCACTTTTTCCACATTTTGTGATGTTACAGCCTCATCTCAAAATGGAATAAATTAATCCCCCCCCACTCAAAATTCTACACATAATGACAATGTGAAAAAAAATTTTGGGACATTTTTATTACAAATATAAAACTAAGACATTACATGTCCATAAGTATTTACAGCCTTTGCTCAATACTTTGTTGATGCACCTTTGGCAGTAATTACAGCTTCAAGTCTTTTTGACTATGATGCCACAAGCTTGGCACACCAATCTTTGGGCAGTTTCGCCCATTCCTCTTTGAAGCACTTCTCAAGCTTCATCAGGTTGGATGGGGAGCGTCGGTGCTCAGCCATTTTCAGATCTCTCCAGAGATGTTCGATCGGATTCAAGTCTGCGCTCTGGCTGGGCCATTCAAGGACATTGGCAGAGTTGTCCTGAAGCCACTCCTTCATTGTCTTGGCTGTGTCCTAAGGATCGTTGTCCTGTTGGAAGGTAAACCTTCGTCCCAGTCTGAGGTCCTGAGCACTCTGGACCAGGTTTTCATCCAGGATGTCTAATTCATCTCTCCCTCAATTCCGACTTGTTTCGCAGTTCCTACTGTTGAAAAACATCCCCACAGCATGCTGCTGCTACCACCATGCTTCACTGTAGGGATGATATTGATGAGGTGATAAGTGGTCCCTTGTTTCCTCCAAACATGATGCATGCATTCACGCCAAAGAGTTCAATCTTTGTCTTATCAGACCAGAGAATTCTCTTTCTCATGGTCTGAGAGTCCTTCAGGTGCCTTTTGGCAAACTCCAGGCGGGCTGCTATGTTCCTTTTACTAAGGAGTGGCTTCCGTCTGGCCACTCTACCATACAGGCCTGATTGGTGGCGTGCTGCAGAGATGGTTGTCCTTCTGGAAGGTTCTACTCTCTCCACAGAGGACCATTGGCGCGCTGACAGAGTGACCACTGGGTTCTTAGTCACCTCCCTGATTAAGCCCCTTCTCCCTCGATTCCTCAGTGTAGACGGGCGACCAACTCTAGGAAGAATGCTGGTGGTTTGGAGCGTCTTCCATTTACGGATGATGGAGGCCACTGTGCTCATTGGAACCTTCAAAGAAGCAGACATTTTTCTGTACCCGTCCCCAGATTCATGCCTCGAGACAATCCTGTCTCAGAAGTCTACAGACAATTTCTTTTGACTTTGACAGGTGGACTCCAATTAAGCTGTAGGAACCTCTCAAGGATGATCAGTGGAAACATGATGCACCTGAGCTTAATTTTGAGCTTCGTGGCAAAGGCTGCGAATACATCTGTACATGTGATTTCTTAGTTTTTAAATTTTTCATAAATTTGCAAAATATTCAAAAATCACATCATTATGGGGTGTTGTGTGTCGAATTCTGAGGGGGGGGGGGAAATGGATATATTCCATTTTGGAATGAAGCTTTAACATAAAATGTGAAAAAAGTGAAGTGATAAAACAAAAGGATATTATTAGTAACAACATGGGCAATGAGCCACATACTGCTTTACCAGTAGTCACAAGAAATAGTCACAAGAAATTAAGTATAAAAAGGTCTTCTGACTAATACGAACCCGCCGTTACACAAATATGTGCTGCCTCGTGAGCACAAACACACAATTGTTTTTAGGATAAAATAGAATCAAAGCATATAGAAGCGAAAGAAGCACATGTTCCCGATATTATAGTGATGATTTACGATTACGGCAACATGTAAGTGCTTTAATTTGAGAGTTTGCAGGCGAGATAATCGCGATCACTCAAGGGGTTTATATCAGTGTTTTTTTAGCCCTGGAAATGGGCTTTTGCGATCAGGCTTTACAAATGCGAAGAGTGGGGAGTAGTGTGTGGATGAGTCACAGCGGTTCAATAAAAGGTCTGATGTACAGCTGATGCATCAGCAGCGCGGAGCTGGCAACCAATATTCACCCGGTCCAGCCATCCATAAAATACACCGAGCCTCAGACGACTAAAAGGAGATGATAATTAAACCTGTTCTCCGTCACGCCTTCTCGTTGTACTTTACCTCGTCATCACCGTCACGCTGTTGACGCCTCGTCCATCAAACCGATCGCTAGATGCTGAGCGGAGGCAAGGCCAAGGTATTGTTCATTATGAGCTGAGCAGCAGTGGTGGACCCCTCAGGGCAACCAAGATCTTCTCTGCTGGCCTAACACTACCAAAACCACTAATCAACATGTACAACACTGCTTCAAAGATAGAATGTTGTTTTTTTTTTTTTTCGCCCAATCAGATTTCAGCCTCTATTTGCTGCTATGTCAATTTAATCTTCCCAGTGCCTTCAGAATCAGTAGTGCTGGCTGATACAACTTTTAACTAGTGTATTAACAAAATGACTGTTTCTTTAAACAAGTCGATTTCAAATTCATTCTCTACAGGACCAGAGCACTGCCACTTGATGACGTCAGCATTTTTCCGTTTGGTTTGTCCACAAAACTTTTTACAGCGAACTTTGACGAGCAAAACACATCTGTTGAGATTTGAACACACATACATTCATTCATTCACAGTGAGAATGGATGGATGGATATAAAACAAAGAATAAGATCGTATTAACATACTGTTAAATCCACAGCATACAGAGACCCTTTTCCAGCAGTTGTCATGGCAACGTCAAGAAAAAAAAAAGTACACCACAACAATAAAAACAAAAACAAAGCGGCAAAATCTTTGGCCTGCTGAGGTGGTGGCAAAGAGAGAGAGATGCGGAAAGCACTAGCACCACTTACATTTATTTTCTTGCAAGAAAGAGGAGAAAGTGCAAAGAATAGTCACTGAATGCAATATAAACGATCTTTTGAGTTAACACGGCAGCTGCTGCCACATTTATACCGAACATGGAGCTGCCTCGTGGTGACAAATATACAATTGTTTATGGTTACACTTCCATTAGAAAAACTATGAAAATGACAGCAGGGCGTAAATGAGATGTGTCTGCTGCAGTTGGGCATTAGGCACGGGGACCATAAAGCTCATAAAGCGGATGGATGGCTCATACATCAGCGAGCATTGGCTCTGCTGCGCTGTTGTGCGAGTGGGGAAGAAGAAGAGGAAAAAAAAAAAAAAAAAAAAAAAAGAAAATTGGATTACCGATGCAGCCACACGCATCACTGGAATAACACCCACACACACAAAGTCATACATGTACAAAAGGCATGCTCAAACTATGTGAACGTGACCAATCGTCAAGCTCTTGTTGGCAGTCCATCTGGGCCACAATAAGCAACACACACATACAATTCCTGAATCCACGTGATCATAAACAGCACATTATGATGATGTACGACGTCCCATAAAAGTCCGCCGCAACGGGATCTGAGTCGGGAAGCTGCCGACCTTGACGTGTGAAATCGGATCCTAAAAGAGTTTACAGTCAGCCGGGCGACGTCCCTTTCGAGAGAAACGGTGATTTTCGAAGCCAGAGGGACAATAAAGATGACGAGGCATCTCCCTAAACAAGTTGTTTCACCGCTTTTGGGGGGGGTCATGTTTTGATGCAGTCATGATACAAACACTGTAAAACCTAATGGTCATAAAGAGCTGTTTGGTTGTTTGCAAAAACGAGTCATTAGGGAAATTTATTTCCTTTATGGACTATGAGAAAGATAAGTCCGATGCAAGAATCCTGATGATTTTCACTCTTGACAACCATCGTTGAAATGTTCAAGCAAAATTTTAGAGCATCATTTCCATACTATCATCCAAATTTCAGGGCACTATTTCGAGAAACTAGAGAATATTTCGAGAATCTAAAATGTTGCTTGTCAACAGTCTGTTTACCTTTCTGAATGTATGAAAGAATCCCCAGGATTTTTACTATTCTTAATCTTTCTTCAAATGTTCAGGCAGAATTTCAAAATCTTATGAAAGAAATGTGAAGATTTTTAATTAGGTCCAACCTAAATTTTCGACTATTCAATTGTAAACGTATGCAAGAATCATCATTATTTTCGCTATTTTCTCTTTTGTTCAAGCAATATTTAAGGGTGTTAGTTCTTAAGAAAGAAACCAACTGGTTTGAATAAAAAAATGACCCAAAATGTAGCAAAAGCTGACGTATTTCTTATACCACAATTATTACAAATGGGCTAAAAGGCTCCTGCTTACATGAGTTAAGATCAACTGTAGTTTGCGTTAATAATTCTGCGGCCCCAGCTCGGTCTTAATGGTCCCAAGAAACGAGTACAAAAGCCAGGATTGTAAAACTGTCCGCGACTAATGGAGCAATCAGATATGCAGCATCCCTGCATCGCTTTCTACTGTGATATAAATTAGGGCTGCACTCAGGGCTAGAAACGCTAACAGTGTGTTTTTTATTTCATTGAAATATTTTATTTCTTGAGTGTATTTATTGTTGCCATTCATCAACATACCGAAGAGATTGGGCTTGGCAGATGCATCTCGGAAAATGTTTTTAGGATGCTGGTCGCATTGAAGCAGACAGGAAAGATAAGGACATGATGGTTTGTTTGATACGGCGTCTTTGTCATGTTGCGATTCAAACTTGGCGACGGGCTCGCTCGACATCTGTAACGTGACGCTCAGCAATTTGAGAGCCGCCCGTGGACAGATTAGATTATCCCAATGTGTCAATGTTTGGTCAGGGTGTGCTGGGCATTCCCACTTTGTTTAGGACCCCAACTGCTTATGTCCAAACACATACACACCTTGACCACCTGTATATAAACGTGCTCCTGACCGATTATCAGGATCAACTCCTGCAAGAAGGTGCAACCATCTCACAAACTTGTGAAGACGCAACGGACCTCAGAGCCATCATGTTCCTTCTTTTGCTGCAGCTCGTCACCCTCTGCCATGCACGACCTGGCTGGGTGAGTACCGGCACTTTAAAACTGCTCTTTATCAAGTGAGACAGTTCACTTGGAATAGTGCACCCAGAAATTGCTTTTGTTTCCAACACACAGTTCTCCAGATCCAAACCTTGAGTCAATATTTTGGTCAAGGAGACTGTGAGGGGCATTGGCATATTGTGTGGAAATCCATGCAGTCATTGAGAGAAATTAAAAACAAGACATCTAGCTGCTATTTGAACATTGACTCTTCTGCAGACGGTTTTCCTTTAATCCTTGTTCTGCGTGAAGGGTAGAGACAAGAAATGGATGGAGGTTGAAGTCTGCAAAATTCCAGCCGATAACATAGAACGGGCCCTCGGCACACCTTACATCTGTTGACAAAACAATTAGTTACTAAATATTAGAAGGTTGAACTTTGTTTGTTTCTTTAAGCTTGGGAACAGTATGCATCATGCCGCAAAATGTGTGCAACGGACCTACTGTCAATTATAATGACAAAAAGCTAATTTCGAACAAAAGAGCAGATGATATCCTTTGGTTTGTGGGTAAAAATAGGGTAAAAGTCCACTTAAGGTATTGTGCCACTGTGGTTGGTATCCTTTAGTGGAGCTGACTTTATGCTAGAGAATCAGGACACACTCGAGACTGGTCACTCGTTCATAAACAACAAAACACCCAACCCCACAGCTATAGACAATTTAAAGTCTAAACTTAACCGAAGAGGTATGTGTTTGGGATGTGGGAGGGCTCCAGAGCAACCGGAGAACCCAAGGCAACATTTCCATCACAGTCTAAAGTGCATAATTTCTTCCACTCTCTTTCCAGGACCAGGCCGTCGACAGCGGTACGTGACTGGCACTCGAGACCCGTCTGTGTGCAACCATCCGAACAATCGAAATCAATAGGGATCCAAGTGTGTGTGCATGTAACCGCCATTGAATGTCATCTGCTTTCTCATTAGAGAACTCGAGGGACCCGGCCGAGGAGAACATCTCAGAAACAATCCTGAGGATGAACAATGGTGTTGATTTAAAGGAAAAATTGGAGATTTGCCAATGCTTATGCATGCAGGTTGATATTTTTTTTCTTTCAGGTTCAACTGAATACCTGATAGAGGGGGATGTGGTGATTCCGAAAACGAGGACCGCCATGAAGTGCACCGGCAATGCATACAGCTGCCTGTGGCCTAAGTCTCACAACGGCAAAGTCGAGATCCCCTACAGCATCATAGACAAATACAGTAATTTTTGTGTTCCTGGTTTCACATTCATTCTGGATTACTGACATCATAAACGAAGAAGCATTTCATTTGCAGCTAATTCGGAGAAGAGAACCATTGTAGGTGCCCTGAGGGCTATGGAGGCCAGAACCTGCATCCGCTTCATCCCACGAACAACCCAGAGGTCTTACCTCAGCTTTGAGCCCAAATTCGGGTGAGTCCAAACTGTAAAAATGGCAATAACAACGTTAACTTGGCCAGTAAGAAGAGATACAACCTTGTATTTGTGAGGGCTAATGTTAAAATGCTAAAAGCAGAGTTAGGAAAAAATGTATAGCAAAAAAAATAAGCAATTGTCTCCGCTCTCAAATGTAGCGCGCATGGTCACTGAATGTGCCGAAACCACGTATCGCTCAATTGTCAACTGTCAAACAAAAAGCACTAGTACGACTTGAAAAATGGATGCTGCTTAGTCTCCCACCTTTCTCATGACGACACATCCCAACATGTTTGAGCCACCAGAGCCAGAATCCAATTCCAAGCAAGAAGTCACTAACCTGAGAATCAACCTCGTTCCTCTTAGCTTGAAGCAGAATGGTAATTTTTTCCCCCCCTCCCATTTGTAAGTTAGTAATTTAGCATATTTTGTCACTTTTAGGTTTCTCAAGTTCTTATACTGTGGGGAAGGGGGAGACTCATGCCGGTCACCCAACAATGTCAATTGGCAGCCGTTTTAGCCCCAGATTTAGAAACCAATGAATTGACTTAACTCGGTCTTTAAGAAAATTTCAAGACCTCCCATTGACAAAAATGAGGTTACAAATCATTTTCATTACTACTCTGAATGTAAGCACAGTAGCTGTAGCACATGAGCTAACGCTAAAAACAACAACATCCAGCCTAGTCCAATTAATTTCATCAGCTCCTAAAATAGGTGGTCTGGGATCACAGTGGAGTATGATTTAGAGCAGTGATTCTCAACTGGTGGGTCGGGACCCAAAAGTGGATCACGGAGCCATTTTGGGTGGTCGCGGACAGGTAGTAAAAATCGGTGTCGAGATCATACATTTTTCTACATGCAGTTATGTCTGTCCTCAATTTCTTAATCAGGCGCTCTGAAAGTCACTTTAGACATGTAAGCATAATTAGTGATGTTTAAAAATATGATAATATCTTTTCAAATGCAATGTCTTTTACTGTTCCTAACTTTTGTAAGTGGGTCACGACTTAGCGACAATGGAAAAATGTGGTTCCCAGGGTGACAACACTTTAGAACCAATTATTTAGACAGTGGTATTTTGGGGGAATCAAATTATTACCAATTGTTGCTTTAAGCGCAAAACCTTATGCAACATGTGTCCACCCGTTCCAGCTGTTTCTCAATGCTGGGCCGCACAGGTGAAAAGCAGTTGGTGTCGCTGCAACGTTTCGGCTGTGTCCAGCACGGCATCATCCAGCACGAGGTGCTGCACGCCATGGGCTTCTACCACGAGCACACGCGCAGTGACCGCGACCGGTACATCCGCATCAACTGGGAGAACATCCAGGACTGTAAACGCCTCTCTCCTACTTTGCATGAGCTCTTATTTTGTTCAACAGCACCTTTTTTTTTTTACCCTCTTATTTTTTGATAAGTAACGCATAGTTCCTGTGTTCAGATAACAAGTACAACTTTGAAAAGCATGACACTGATAATCTCAACATCCCCTATGACTACAGCTCCATACTGCACTACGGAAGGTAAGACACAAATTTACCAGACCACTAGTATCATATTCCAGACACCCTGTGCTGGCTGCAGCAAAGCAAAATCAGAACACAGTTGAGATCAAGCTTGCTCACACTGAGCAGCACATTTTGCTTTATAATGCTATGATAGTCTTGAGTGGCACGCTGGACGACTGGTTAGCACATTTGCCTCACAATTCTGAGGACCAGAGTTCAACGCCGGCCTCACCTGTGTGGAATTTGCATCTTCTCCCCGTTCCTGCGTGGGTTTTCTCCGGCGACTCTAAATTGCCCATAGGTGTGAATGTGAGCGTGAATGGTTGTCTGTTTCTATGTGCCCTGAGATTGGCTGGCGACCAGTTCAGGGTGCACCCCGCCTCTCACCCGAAGATAGCTGGGATAGGCTCCAGCACACCTGCGACTGTAGTGAGGATAAGCGGTATGGAAAATGAATGGATGAATAAATGGATGATCGTCTTGAGATTTCATTGAATGATGCAGCAGTTCTGTCCCAAGTAACTAAACCATTTTATGTTTTGCGATCAGCAGTGTTTTAGTACAGCAGCCAAATCTTGTAGCACCCCTCCAACAGTGTTTGTAATGACACAATTCTTTGTCTAAATCCGTAGGACCGCCTTTGGAGTGCGACAGGCCGTAACCCTCACACCCATCCCTGACAGCTCTGTGGAAATCGGCCAGCGGGAGGACCTCTCTGACATGGACATCCTCCGGATCAATCGTCTCTACAAGTGCTCCAATTAAAAAAAAAAATGCAGGATGTTATATGACATGTCATGTGACACTTTCAATAAAATAACCATCCTAATGTCTTCTATTCTCCTCTTTTATAAAGCAACAGGGTGTAACAATTTAAGTCTTTGTATAACACCTCCAAAACAATATTGACAATACTCTAGGTCATGGTGGCACAAGGGCAACATGTTTTATATATATATATAGAGAGAGAGAGAGAGAGAGAGAGAGAGAGAGAGAGAGAGAGAGAGAGAGAGAGAGAGACTTTGATTTTTACTCAAGGTTGACTTTAAATAATACTAACTCAGTGTTTACCAGAACAGGCTGCTACATGTGGGCAGATGATAATGTCTTTAGACATGGTGACGCAGTATAAGGTTCATTGCCCACAGTTATTCTCATGTGCTATGTTCCAAATAGCCGTTTGGAATTAGAGAAAGTACCAACATTAGACTTTCACTGTACCCTGCACAGATTAAAGACCCCCTTTGCCGGATGTAGCAACGCAGGCACATGAACAGAACTGAGATAAAGCTTTCTGATACTGGGTAGCACATTTGTCACTGGAATAACCTAATAGTTTTGGGATTACATTCTAAACCATGTTCCAAGTAGCAGTTTGGAATTTGAAAATGTACATAGATTAGATTTTCAATGTACCCTTCACAGATACAAGACAACCTGTGCTGGATGCAGACGGACAAAATCATTTTTATTACTTTGCTTTGTGTAATTTCTCCTTTCACTCCTATTTTTAGAAGAAATTCCTCTGTTGGCTTTCTGTTTTAGCCCAATAAGAAGTATTCAGCTTGACAAAGTTACAGTTGACAAAAAAATAAAAATAATTTAATAAGTAATAGAGGAGCATTTTCAAACGGTGACAAAGGAATGAACTTAATTAGATGCGGAAAAAAAGAGGGGAAAAAAGCACTGGAGGGCAGATATGTGGCAATGTCTTCTTAAATGAGTTCATTTCCATGGCTCAGGCTTGTAATTAAGTTTGGGATTTGTAGAGTCGCGAAAAAGTGCGGGGGTGCGTCTCTTGCGGAGAGCTGCTGCTGACGACGTGTGGGGACAAACTGCAAAACTCGTGCTAACCCTGCTGAGAATTTAGCTTTATTTGCCATCCGGCCTAATCCTTTTTTTTTTTTTCCCCCTCTGTGGTTTTTTTTCCCATTTGTTGAAATCCTCCACCGTCGCGAGAGATGGTGGGAGTAAAAGTGTTGTGTGGAGATTCTGACACAGATTCCAACTGAGCTTATTTGTCCGTCCTGTGATCTATGAGTGCACACGTGCAGTGCGACAGCGTGGCGTTGAGGGCCGTTGAGGTTTATATGCAAACTTATGAAGCCCAGAGACTGTTGACAGACAACTTCAATGTTTCATAGCAGAGCTTTACTCCGTATCCATCTTCGCGGGCGTGAAATATTTGCACGCTTCTTGTTTTTTGAAATATTTACGCACGCTCCAAGAAGCTCTGATTAAAGTCAAATTACCAAATGACCCCTCCTTTGACAGGAATGCGAACATGGCCACCGTCGCGACACGTTGAGGCTAAAAAGTTCACTCAGCTGACAAAGTGAAAGACATCAAGTTTAATATGGTAAATCTTATAAAGTATAAAAAATGGGAATTTTGCAGGTGCCTTACTAAATAACGTGGTACATTTTCACTCTAGAATGCCCTGACTGTCTTGAGATTTCTTTGTAGCCTTCATTGATTCACTGTGGAAAAGTAGCCCCAGAAGGTAACATAGACGGAGTTTTCTAACACGAGACGGCCCACTTGGCTCCACAATGCTTTGATGGTCTTGAAAATTCTGACAACAGGCGCCTGATGCAGCAAAGAGGCACAAGGAGATAACCGAGACCAAGCTTTATGACATTGGACTCGGGGTGCAGCTCATGATTATTTTGATAAATGATTTATGTCGATTATTTTTCAATTAGGCAATGACTCAGATTTTTTTTAAATCATTACATTTCCATTCCTTTATTAAAACATTATTTATTGCATAAACACTGCAGAAAATGCACAAACAAACTGTTCATCATTCAGTTACTGGTTTGGTCCGAAACGTGTCGGAAAATAGGTAAAAATGTTGATCATTGTTTTCCAAAGTAAAAGCAGATGTTTGCAAATGTCCTATTTTGATTAAATACAAAGATAATTGTACATTGTGCTTATTAAATACATTGGCAGTCTTGAGATTTGGTTTGCAAGAAAGCAGCCTCAGAAGCTAAAGAGACCAAGCTTTCTTAAAACTGGCCTGAATTGTCTTGAAATTTCATTGCATACTGCACAGATTCAAGACGCACAGTGCCAGATGTAGCAAAGCGAGCCTACAAGGGAAGTTTCCCCGCCAGTGGCTTTCACATACTTCCTTCCTCACTTACAAGCCGGAATCCACAGTACTCATTCCAAATGCTTTCTAAAGTTCAGCCGAAGCCAATATGAGGCTTCGCCGATCTCAATTGAGTTGGCTGTTCCCCAATATTACAGTCATTTAGTGCCTTTTGTTCCGCGGTGCCGCCCGGCGACAAGACGCCGTCTCCAGCGAGCGTTTTTGTGCCTGTTAAAAAGATGAAAATGACTCGGTTGGATGTTCTAATTCCAGCGACTGAAGCCTTTTGTTATCTTCCCTTAAACCGGTGAATGTGATTTTATTCCCCCCACGTGGCGTTTGCATTAAAAAGTGTACCGAGAAGGGATTTAGCACAAGAAGCGGTGTCCAATAACTCCTTATAAGCAATTATGCTTTCCTCTCTGCTGCCTTAAAAACGACAACTACTTTGAGTGTGTGTCTTATTTCATGATGTAATTACTACTTGAGTGTGCGATGTACATTTTCAGGGTTGTTTTTGACTATCAGTAACAAGGTTGATATTCAATGAAACAAAATAGGCATGATTTTTTTTAAAGTTGGATAAATTGAATGCTCTGTTGAATTGTGATTCCATATTGTCAACCATTTTCAACAGCATAGATAGATAAATAAATACTATAAAATAATAATTTCACCTATTTCCCCCCCCCCAAAAAAATTTTTAAAAAACAACTTTTAAAAAAATATTTCATATATAAAGAAAATTGGGATTTATTTTTATATTGTGTTAAAATATTTTAGAATACTTTTTACAAGCTCATTTTGAAAGCAAATAAAATGTGTTTTTCATGATAGCCACCATAGAAAATAAGGAGAAATTAGGTTGGATGAATTGTTTATTTTAGTATGATTCCATACTTTCAAGTGTTTATTATTATAATTATTGTGTCCATTTTTTTCATTTGGGGGGAGGGGGGATGTAAACATTTTTATTAAGAATCTAAAGATTAATGATTCAAGTTCTAAAAATATAATGATGTACTCTTATAAACCCCTATTTTCTTTACCATTGTTTAGACATTCATTAATTTGTGTGTATATGTATACACTTTTATTTCATTTATTTGTTCGTTTTCCTTTAGTTTGGGAGTTGTATCAATGTAAAAAAGGGCTGGTTTTGATATTATCTGTTATTTTTAGCAGGGTCACCAATAAGTCATCCGTGATGATAACTAAATGCACAATAACGACGAAAAAAAACATTTTTCTTAAGAAAGCGCACCAGGATTTTTGTAGCACGAGACAATTAAGAGGCTGCTAGAAGACGCCAGCCAAACTCCCGACACACTGCCGACGCTTTCATGAAGGACCCCGAGGAGCTGCATGTGAACTTGTTGGATTACTGATCCGAGAACAGCGGCTTACAAGCTGCTGCGTTGTCGCTGTGTTCTCACAGCGCATACATATTTCATGGCTTCTTCCTGGCTCACAGACACCAGGATTGGGGCTGGAGCCGCTTTAAATATAATTTAAAAAAAATAATAATCATTCAGAGAGAATTCTGGGTAAATCCTGCAAAGCAATATGAGAACCCTTTCTTCAAGCAGAGCTGATCTGTTTGGGAGAAAACTAACATTCATTTGTAGCGATGTTTGGATGCACAGGTTTTTGTCATTCGGATTGAAATCATTGCGATTGAAGATCTCCGATCAACTGTTTACATGGGACATGATCTATTCCGGTCTGACGTTAACATGAGCCACTACATTTAATCAGAACAGCCGTCTTACATACGTGTGACATGGGCTGATCGATTCAAACATCACATGATTTGGGCTTCCAAACCGATTATAATCGGAGGTCTTCGTGTAAACCCAGCTAGTGACGGGGCCAGGAAGGAACGTAGTGAATGACGGATGTTTTTGTTTTACTCGGGGAAAAGGCAAAGGTGAGGGGTACTATTTTGATCAATTACAATACTAACCAAAACTAAATTATCTCAAAGGAGAATGAAACAGTCTGTCTGATGAATTGTATAGAATTGTAAAGGCTGGACAGTATTTTCTTTTTATATCTTGTGCGTTACGTGGCAGATTGAACAAACATTTCAGTGGAACCATATTTGGTGACAGAAGTGGAGGCTCAAAATGACGCGAATGTAAACACATTCCCTGCATTGTATTTAAGATACTCGTATGTTAGGATAACAATTAGCGTTCCAGTTTAAACCTTATTTCAAGACTGAAGTAGGGGCTGGAAATGTACTGCATGTAAACGATTTCCACACATAGTACTACAGATGTCTTTCATGACAGTTTGAGGTCCGCTTGAACCACATTTGGCGACAGAAGTGGGGGAATAGAGACTTGACCGAAAGAAGCGACAATACTGAAGACGCTCCTGAAGATTGTCAGGGTCCCCTGAGGACCGGCTCATCCGTCATCATTAGGTGGTTTTCTCTTGCCGCGCTGCCGCTCTTTGCATCTTAGTCGCTTAATTCCCTGAGACAAATATGAGCACGGCCGACTGTGCCGTCGAGCAACACAAGCTGCTGCTCAACGCTACATTAATCCACCGCGCTGGGCGGCGGCCTGATGGATTTCTTTATTAAGCAGCAGAGGCCACAGAGTGAAGGTCAAGAGAGTCCGTCATGTGTTTGTGAGCCAACTTTTAAAAGGTTGGTTAGCTTTCTGCTCCCGCCCACAAAGAACAAAAGTGATTCTAGCCACTCCATTATTCGTAATGATCCCAGAAGCAAATATCATAAAGGGGCAATCAGGTCTCACGAGAGTTTCGATCCATTATTGGTATGGTAGGCTGGAGAAAATCTATTTTATTCATTCTAACTTGAGCCTCTTAATCCTGATCGCAAATCACACATTGATGACATTGACACAGGCTAGTGGATGGACTTTTAATTCCTAGTTACGAGGATCTAGGTTTCAATCTTGGTTTTGGCCTTCCTGTGCCGAGTTTGCGTGTTCTTCCTGTGCCTGTGTGCATGTTTTTCCAGGTGTTCTTGGTTTACGACGGTCCTAGCATACAAGGTTCCGAGGTTCCGAATGGCAAACAGTGTAGGGATAAAAATACGTTGGTCACTGGGCACGAGAAGGCACACTCAGATACCGCAGTTTCATTTGATGTTTTATATTTTGGCCAACAAGAAGAGTTGTTCATACAGTGTACACACTTACTGTTAGTTATGACTTTACAACTGTGTTGGGGTAGTTCCGATTTGGGTAAAAAAAATTGGGTTCAGATGCCGCCGAAAGAACAGATCTCTGTCATAGATCTATGAGTGGTGGTGTTCAGTCGTGGTTCCTCCATGTGAACCAAACTCATCAAGAGGCCTCATATATTTACAAATTAACGATAAACAGGAAATCGCACTTTACGCTGTCGAATCAGCAACTAGCTAACCCAAACAGCAGCATCTGCTGAGGAACGTAAACAGTCTCTTAGATACTTACCCATTTTTGGTTCTGTTCCCAAGTTTGTATATCAGGCCATAGATGACATCAATTAGCGTGGTAGTAAAACCTTATTTTGGAGACAGAACAGGGGCCTCAAAATGTACCGTATCTTGTCATCTACTCTTCTGAGAAGTACTTCGAATTAACCTACTGTATTTTATGAGGAAACGCTCTTTAACATACAATCCAGTAGAACTATATTTGGTGACAGACGTGGGGGCTCAAAATGCAGTGCATGTTGTAACCGCATTTCTAACGTCGTATTAAAGAAGATTCGTACTTCACGCAGAGTTGTTAGCAGTCAGAATTCCAGTAGGAACATATTTGGTGACAGCAGTCGCGCTCAAAATGCAGGGTTTTTCGTAAATGTGCTTCCTGCACAGTATTAAAGATAATCTTAAATTACTTGCAGACACTGTCTTTAACAGTGATCAAAACCGTATTTTTGTGTAAACTATCCCTATTTTTGGTTCCGATCCTAAGTTTGTAAACGTCTACTGTATGTTTGGAACTCCTGTCTCCATGCCAGTAGTCATTGTGTCGCCACGTGGATGCAGCATCTCAGATGTTCTCAGCCAAGCAGTGAATTTTGTCTCATTTGCTTTCAGAAACGATGAATCAATCAATCCCACATGAAGAATCAGCGAATTGGTTAATCGGTTAACATGCCTGTCAGTTGCATAAAGGTATGATTATTAATAGTACGTCTCCATTATTGGCCAGCAGGAGGCCTCGTCTTCCAGTCACCGCTAATTACTGTCGCACCGGGACGCACTTCATCCCGTTCGCGTCATCTCCGTGGAATTGTCATCTCCCGACAGCTGTTCACGATTTTCCATTTATTACACACACTCGCTGTTTTTAATTACTTTGTGGGCAATTGCTCCCAAATCACTCTTAAACCAATAAATTGGATGAAAACTCACCGTCAGGCTATATTTTAATCAGTGGCCGTTGTAACGTTACGCAGATGAACATGGAATGAAATACACGATTTCATGACTGAGCCATGCCCATATCCACCATCTGCAGCGCAAATACCACGAGATGTATCGACAAATTGTTGTTGCGAACAGTGGCTTTGCAAAATAATTCGTAATAAATTACGTTTTATAGTGCATACCTCATTTTCATGGTCTTTTCTCATGTAGAGGTGTACAGGTGAGCCAAGGCTACATCGGCAAAATATTTGCAGCTTAGAAGCGCATACATTATTTTACGACAGAAGAATTTCTTTCCTGGGAGTCCCCGGACCTAAAACATTAACAAATCCCTGGTTTGGAATACTAGCACCTTTGTCTGTTCAAATAAATGCATCAGCTGTTGTGGCAATATGATCTATACTGTTGAAATAAACATCGAGAATGGAATTAACCTCTTGAGCGGGCAATATTTTGAGTAAGCTTGGGCACCGGGTGTCTCTCCAAACTGGATTTCAGAAAATCGGTAATTGTCTTTCCTTGCAGGAAGTGAAGATATTGTACTAGAAGATGCACAGACTGCAGCGTAAGAGGTCTTTCAACCAACTTGGTAGCTTTATATAAGCATCGAGTCGAATCGTGACCACAAACATAAGACACAAGCATGAAATTGTGCAGTACAATTACTTGGAATAAGGTATTCAAAATAACGTGTAAATGTTTGTTAATCCCAGTCCAATAACATCCCCTAAAATATTGTCGTTTAAAATAACAGTGCCCACAGAAATAATCAATGAGAAGTAATAATGTTTTTTTCTCCCCCACTTTGTTTACAACCTAATGTTCCTAGGAGGCCTCATTGTCCCCGTTGAGTTTTTTTTTTTTTTTTTTTTGTCAACTCCTATATATGCACACATATAGCCCGATTCAAGGATGCAATTAAGCGTGCTTCAGAGAAACCTTTGACAGGATAAAGCGTGAAAGCTTGTGCTTTAAGACAAGACCTTGCCAAAGTATTGGAACAGCGCTGAACTGAATTTTATTTTTGCTAGAAACTGAAAATAATTGTGGTTTGACGTCAAACGATGAATATGAAACAAGATACTCCAAATTGTTGTCCTGGCTAATGTTTGAGTAATTTCATTTTCATTGGAAGATATGACTGACAGGTGTGTTTTGTTGCCCACATGCGTTCTAAGACATTACAATACTTCTGGATGGGAGTGTACATTAATTCATGTTGGAGAGCAAAAACACTGAAAATGTTCTCCATCGCATCTCCGTGGACAATCGCAAAATATAATTTCTCCTACGGAGTGCGCGCTCAAGTGGCATTTGCTACAAGAGCATCCAGGGACATTGCCACTGTGCAAGAAGAGAGTGGTTTGTGATCCACTTCTGCAGCACTCAGACAAAAAATAATTTTACCATTTTTATTCTCCAATTCTTAACAGTCATTTTTGTTGCTTTTGTGGAGACAAAAATGGTAAAAAAAAAAAAAAAAATGTTAATGAAACTTTTCAAAAACAAAACGAAATTTATTTTCTAGATAATTTATAATATAACAAGGAAAAAAGTCAGAATCTAATAATCTAATCTCGAACAATTTTTTCAAGATAAACTAATATTTTTGCACGTCATTTTTTTCCAGCTAAAAGTTGTAATATGAAGAGAAAAATGCTGCGATAAAGCTGGGTTCCCTGTACTCAGTTTCCTTTTATCAGGCTTTGATGGTACTCCACAAATTCTGCTTAGCACAAAAAACTTCAAACGGCACATTGCAGGTTCAACTCAGTTGAAGTGTTATGTCTAGTAACTAGTTCAAAGTGTGGGAAAGAAAAAAAAAAAAAAAAACAATTACGTGACTGCATGCTTCAGATTAGTGTGGATGCAGTTTTATTAAGGCTAGGAATTCTTTTTACCACGTGAGCACGACGATTGCTTACAAACCATTTGGGATGAGCGAAAGCAAACTATAATTGTGAAAGCATCTAGTGTCTGAGCAACGTAGGCCTGTGTGCATTTTTAAAGCAGATTGCTTTATTAACCTTTTCCGCCTCAGCTCAGCGTCTCAGAGTACAAACCCTCCGGAAGAGAGGAAAAGCAAAAGATAAGCTAACCTTCTCACCGATGTCCAACATGAGGATTTTTGCACGTAGATGCCGCGATGCAGAAAGATTAGCAATTTTTACCATTACCGCAGAGCCTCAATGGCCAAATGGGATTACAATTCTGGCAAGGTGGGTTCACATGGAGCACATCGAGTCTTTATTTATTTTATTTTTTTATCCCTGCTGTTCCTCTGATGGTTGTTTTGCGACAGAAACTAAATGAAATAAACTTTTTTTTTTTTCCCCCCCCCCACTCATAACTGCCTGGACACGGCACGCTCCAGTGTGATACCTGGTGAGGCGAGAGGCCCGTCAGACCGTGAAATTGAGCAATGTAACCTCGTCTTGAGCAAAGGAACAGAGGGCGGAAAAAGAGAGAGAAATCCCGCTGTTTGGCTTCATGCAGATAAACCAACATGACCTTGCTAATGACCTCCAAACCCTCCATTTTCTTCTCACCCTGCAGCGTAATGCTCACTTTTGATTGACAGTGTCATTTAACATTCACACGCGTAATGGCGGTTGTCGTTTGCGACGCACCGCATCCCTCTGCTGTTTCTATCATTTAATTTAGGTCAACAGCAAACAAAATATTCCCCAAAAAGAGTCTAAAATATGTCAAACGGTTGATAACAGTTGACATTTTTTTACACATTTCATATGAACTTAAATGTTATTTTTTCTACACTTGCAATTCTCAATTTTTTATTTTTGTTTGCATTTTGGAAACAGCTCCTATCATTTAGCTAAAAAAAACTGCAATATTAGAAAAAGAAAATGTAATATCTTATTGTAAAACCAAATTTTATTGCAACAAAAATATAAAATGAGAAACTGATGTTCATATTGGAAAATTATTTCCATCCATCCATTTTCTACCGCTTATCCGAGGTCAAGTCACGGGGGCAGTAGCATTAGCAGGGACGCCCAGACTTCCCTCTCCCCAGCCACTTCATCCAGCTCTTCCGGGGGGCTCCCGAGGCGTTCCCAGGCCAACCGAAAGACATAGTCTCTTCAGTGTGTCCTGGGTCGGCCACGGGGTCTCCTCCCGGTGGGACGTGCCCGGAACACCTCACCAGGGAGGCGTCCGGGAGGCATCCGAATCAGATGCCCCAACCAACCCATCTGGCTCCTGTCGATGTGGAGGAGCAGCGGCTCTACTCTGAGCTCCTCCCGGATGTTCCATAACCACGCTCGTATCTCAACACACATGTAGCTCAAATCATATTTCCCCAGTGAAATGAATGGAAATACAATTAATCCGTTCCAGCCCCCCCACCCCCTCAAAAAACACACCCTTATGTTAAGGAAAAAAAAAACAAAAACAAAAAAACAGTATCGTACTGTATAAAAACTAATATATGCTCTCCACATAACCTGCAAACACGGAAAACACTAGCACAAAACACGGCTGTACCTAATTTATTGTCCGTCCTTTTTTTCCTTCTGTGGGGGACACTTGGAAGTCAAGGCACTCATATCTCAGACACCACTGTAAGCTTTAGTATTTTCCTTTAATGTGCATAATAATGTAGACAATGAAGAAAGTGTCAGTATATTTTGTATATTTGTAAATTTACTATGTGCATTGATTTACAGCACATTCAGTTCTGGTTAGATGGTGCAGGTGTACTTAATGTTGTGGCAAAGAGGATGCTCGAAAGAACTGAACACTGTGGAGCTGCTGCAGCACAGGAAGGGAAGCTTATCGCTCCACGCCGAGTGTTAAATTGTGGGGGTCGGTCGGTTAGGACGCGAGGAGAAGAGGAGGAAAGGGGAAATTGAGCCAGGAGAGAGAAAGTGACGGAAGTCCATGCATCACGCAGCCAGCTTTTGTCCCGAGTGCACTCCCTATGATGGATGGCCACGCGTCCCGGCCTTAATTCAAAGTCGATGGCGTCTATAGATACCTGTCACTACACGCCACCCGCGGTGCTACTCGCAGGGCCCCCGGAGCCCTGAATTTGCACACCCGTGAGGTTGAACGACTGGGAATGAAAACAAACACTTCAGTACACTGGAATTGAAAGAGTCCGCATTAAAGCGCTGTGTGATGCTGGATGGTCTCTTCTCATATTTATGATGGCTGGTCTCACTGGACAACCTCTTCCCTGTACAAAAGAGTACTAGGGTCACAATGAAAAGGAAAAATTAAAAATACATAAATAAATCAATGTCCTTTTTTGGGGGGGTCGTAATGTTATGAATAAAATGTCATAATCTTACAAGAAGTCTTTTTTTAGTAAAAAGCAGTATTCTGTTGATAGATTGTAAAAATTTTATTACAAAAACGTTGGAACACTTTTTTTTTAGGAAAAAGACAAGCTTATATGAATAAAGTTATATTTAACATTTTTTTTCTAGAGAAAGTCAAACTACATGTATGAGGAAAGAAAATAATCCTACAAGAAAAAAAGTCGAAGACAAAAAGTAAGGATTTTTTTTTTTAACAATCAAAATATTTACATTTTCCCCCCAAGAGGTTTGCATCTTTCTACTACCAATATAGTAAATAAGCAATTAAATCGTGTTTTTTTATTTTTTATTTTTTATAGATAAAGTCAGATTTTTCTCAAGATAAAGTCTTAAAAGAGTAAGAATCATACAATAGTGTTTTTTTTTTTAAAAAGATGTTTCATATTTTCTTTCAAGATTGTTGGAAAGTTTAATTGTTTTGAGAAAGTTTTTATCTTACTAGAAAAAGCGGCAATTAAGAACAAAGTCATATTTTTTCCAAGACAACACGTCAGCTTTTTTAGATGAAAAGTATTTTGTCAAAAAAAAAGTTATATTACGAGAATAAAGTCATTACTGTCCAAAGCAGGAAAACACCATCCCCCTACGCATGCTCACCTATCAAAGTTAAGATGGCATCTTGTTTTGTAATAAAGACAAATTTCAAATGGTATTGCTGCCTAATCACAACACAGTCTGATTCCAACCTCTACTATATCATCATTAAAGCTAGGCCCTCAGTGTTCCGTGACCTCCACTCCGGCTACACAACGCGGGAGAACCTTTCCTCCCGAGGCCACGGGCCGAACGCCCGGGCCGGCCATCACCGCCGGTAACCAGCCGCACGGATTCTCGACATCGCCTTCGGGTTACAGGCCAACGTATCGCAGGCGCAACGTGTCCGCGTATACTTCGCTAACTATCATTTTGCACGTAGGGCACATGCTGGATATACAAAAGTATTGGGACACCACTCCTCCGACAGGAAAAGGGAATCACCGATAGATACGAAATTGGGTATTATTATGTCCATTGCAACAGGATGCATGAAAATTCAAATGTCCAAAAATAAATGGAATGTTTGTGTTTTAGGGGTCCTCAACATGACCCCCCCCCCCCCCCCCAAAAAAAAACCGAAAAAAAATAAAACTCCCTGGAAAGTTGGGGAAAACTATCTCTCTGCCATCAGTTTCACATCAAAATGAAACCGGATTGCCAAAAAAGTAATAATATTATTATTACGGGTTTGTGTATATCCATCTCCTGCTGGGCTTCACTTCTTCTAGCACTTCCTGTCTTCTTCCTAAAAGGCAAGCAACTTGCAAAGCTTTAAAAAAAAGGCAGAGGAGAGATGAAATTATCTTTCACCGTGTTGCTTTTTTTTTTTTTTTTTTTTTGAGACTGAGGCAGTCATTGAGGCATGGTGACACACGCACGCCTCCGAAACGATCCCCGGACGTCGCGTCACGCATCATAAAAGTCCCCAAGGTGCCTTTCGCTCATCACGTACTGAGCGACTACGCCACATCCGCCATGAATCAACGCACTTCCGCCAGGATGTAGGGAGTGCAAAAAAGGGGGGGGGTCTTGTGTTTTATTAGATTGCACAGACAAAATCACATTAGTTTGGAGCTCTCAGACGGCGGCGGGGCGGCCTTCCCGTCCGCAAGTGACAGGATATAGATTGCCTGTTTTGCATAGCGTGATAAAAAAAATAAAAACAACAAAATAAAAACCTTGATGGACGCTGGCACGACTTTGAACCCACAAGCTACAATCTATGTTGACAAGACGACAATTGTCAACATTATAGCTTTTCCCTTTTAACAAAAATCAACTTTTTTAAAATAAAAACATGACTATTCTCAAATGATTACCACTTTTTTTCTAGCAACATTACAACACTTTTACTTTATTAAATATTCTCTTGACAAAATATGACTTTTCAACCTGGAATTTTTTTTTTTTAACTTGTTCTTGAAACATTGATTTTTGGGAAATAAAATGTGACTATTTGTTAGTAAGAAGCGTGTAGTTTTTAATGGCACCTTTCGCTACAAGTCGGGGTAGTCACTAATAAAGAAAGTTGACATATGGATCTCATCAGGGTCTTCTTTTCCTCATACAATAAAATAAAGCCTCACAATTTACCGTATTATATCATACCTTCTTCGGTTGGGGCTCATCTGGGAGAGTTCCCGAAAGTACGAGCCTTAGAAATCAGCCAAAACGGCTGCTTCAAATCAAACCATGACTTCCAACGTCTGTCAGGATTTGTGGCCATGTTGGCAAAAGGAGGAGGACCCCAGCACAGGGAAGCAGGAAGGCAAGGCATGGTGAACCTCCAAAAAAAGGATTATTTTCAAAAACCAAAACATGCAACAAAGACATATAGAAAAAAATAAAATCTAAATAACTAAAATCCAGATACAAAGTAAAAAAACAAAACAAAACAAAAAAACAGGGAACATGACAAAACTAGACTCTTGACTTGCACCAACAACGACCTGACCAAGACTGGAAGAAACCAGGAAACTAAATACAAGCAAACTGACGAGACAACAAGGCACACCTGGACAAGACACGAGTGGCTGGAGGGAGCTGATTAGTTGAGGGCTGACGAGAACAGGTGAAGACAAAAAACCAAACGAGCGGACAGACATGAACATGTGACAAAGAAAAACGCGACAAAGCATGAGACACGCTAAATCTATTTAACAAAAACACTGATCATGACAACTTCTGAGCATGATCTTGAAACAATACAACATTATTAAAACACTAACTATTTTCTTCTATTATTATGACATATACATAAAACATACACCATTTATTTAAATAACGACTTTTTTCTATTATTCTTTGTCCAATAAAAAAGTGCATCAGCTCTCCTTTCCCAGATGCGATGACATCACAGTCAGAAAGTATTCTGTCAAAACCATAAAAAATAGATCGCTTACAAAAACCTGCAATAGTGGGGATGTGAACGTTGAACCGTGAAGATAATGGGGGAACAATGTTCTTGTTCTCGGAACACGGAACTGGATTGACGTAAAATCACGACTTCATCGGGAAACATGACTTTTGCCAACTTTCAGATTTAATCTTGTAACATCATCACGTTTTTCTCTGGCAAAATACGACATTATCCTGTCATCTAAGGAAATATGAATTGTTCTTCCCAAAATACAAAAAAAAAAAAAAAGGCTTGACGACAAAAAAATCGAATCTTGCTAACTTTTCGTACAATTTGTTACTAAATAGTCTGAGGTGAAAATAAATCACTGGTCGGCTGAATCCCAAACTGCCATGACGACGGGAGGAAGAAGAAGAGGAAGACGAGGCTCTTGCTGTCTCTTTTCACCTCCTCTTTATCATGGCTGATCCTTCCATGGATATTTTCCTGACCTTGTTTTTTTTTTTTTCTTTTTTCCGAGGTTGCATAAGTCGCCGCTGGAGGTTGGAACGGAGGCGAAGGGTGTGTGTCTGTGTTTGCGTGCGCGCGTGTGTGCGCATGGACACTGCTGATCTAAACCGTGATGACAGCTGAGGCTTTCTCGCTCTCACCTCCCGCGTGCACTCGAAGGGAGGTGAGAGCACGGCGACAGAGGCGAATCTTAAAGACAGCTAGGGATTTTTGCTTATTGTCTCCCCCCCCCCCCCTCTCTCTCTCTCTCACACACACTTGCATGGCTATGCCTTTGCTTCCCGTGTGTATGTGTGTTCCCTCAACTTTCCCATTTCCACGCACACAAACACACCCACGCACCCACGCACATAAGTGGGAGGAAGCCTTTTGTGACACATTCACGACATGACTCCTCGTAAATAGTACAAGGTTGTTTACATGCAGGAGTAGGAGAAGTTGGGTTGTTGGTTGGGGGAGGGTGTGATGACATAATATGCTTGCTTTAAAATAACTCATTAAATCATGCCATAAACCCATTAGAGCGATGCTGTAAAAAGGGCACAATCACACAGTGGTGACGCAACAATAAATTGGGCAATATGATCGAAACTGTATATTGTATTGCAATGCAGTCAGGGCGGATGTTTCAATAATGGCATAAATTCACTCAAGGCACTGGATGAATTAATTAAAAAAATAATAATCAAGCAGCAGAAAAATGTTTTCAAAAAAAAAAAAAATAAATAAAATCAAATACCAAGAAAAAAAATAAAGCACCAGGAAAAAGGCATGTACCAAGGGAAAAATAACTAAAGAATACAAAATTAACAATCAACAGGAAAAAAGGGGTACTCAAGTTTCAGGACAAAAGTGTTTTAAAAAATAGCTATCTAGTACCAGGAAAAAGTAATAATGAATTCTCAGAAAAAAAATCACATAACCGGAGAAAAAACATCAAGTGCCACAAAAAAAAAAGAAAACTAAGTACAACATAAACAAAAGCAATAAATGAAAAGAAAACGTGAAAAGGGAAAATAAAGTAAAAAATCTGTTACAAGGAAACTAAGTAAAAACAAAACAAAAAATAATAATTAACACTAGGAGAAAAGACCCCCCCCCCCCTCCCAAAAAAAAGAAAGCTCAAGTGCCCCCACAGACAAAAACGAGGGGGGAGAAAAAAAAGACATCATTCAAATGACCCCCGCCAACCCAATTTGCATTCATTAGCACTCCTATGCTAGTTTGTTTTCCCTCCTTTCGACGAATGCTGCCGCTAATGATTTTGTTCATAGCTTTATAGCAGTTTATCAGCCATCATTATTGCATTGTCCGCAGCAGTATGGCGGGATGTGTTTCATTGCCGTGCGGGGAATACGTCGGAATCTATTTCCATAATGGAAGACCTTTAATGGCGGCCGCTTGCGTTGGAAGCCAACTCCCAGTGGAGGGAGGTTAAAAATCTCGCCGCCTCCATTGCGTTATGGTTAAGGTTATTACATATTGTACATACTTTCATTCCATAAGGTTAATTTAGCGGTGCAGCTACAATGCGCTCTATCAATTCTCGTAAACAACTTGATGGCCTGACCTGCAGTGTCATCACTTTAACAAGTCGACCAATCAATGTTTGCCCACGAGATTAAACGTGGTTTCTGTATCTGTAACCATGTATAGACACCGTAATGGCTACACAATGAATGAATAATGCTTTTCAAAGCCATCACTGTTTACTTAAACGTTTTGACATCATGAAATGCTGTAAAGTGGACGTTAAGGTGCGGACCTAACGTCATTCAACCTATGGATGTATTTTTCTTGTTTGATAAATCCATGTCTCCCCCTGTATTTGTTCAGATTCTCTATTTTTGTTCAATTTCTGGACCCTATTTTGTGACACAAATCCCAGAATGTTCAGTGTTTCATAACAACATAAATATGTACATGTTGTAGCAATTACAGAGGTTTTTGATGAAATCGTTAAAAAAATAGAAAAAAAAAAGTGAGTAGCCAGGTTTAACACTCAGCACAGTGGAGCTTACACTTCCCAAACAAGACATCCACTTGAGTAAGAAACCTTATGATGACCCCCCTGTGTGTCATCATGCATTATTAATGAGGCTCCTAGTTGAAAAAAAAAAACAAAAAACTGCAATGGGAATTAAACAGAGTGGAACAAAAGAAGGAGGAAACGAGGAAACAGAAGACAATTGCTTTAGTGGTGTCATTCAATAAGTGATAATCGTGTAGTGATGGCTGAGCCAATTAATGGCAATTATAAACACTTGTTTATTCGTTGCATCACTCGAGTCGAACGCGTTGATTCTCCCCGTTTGACATCACGACCGACTGATTAGTCCTCATGCAATTAAGTCGGTTGTTCTATTATTGGATCAACTTACGAATTAGCAGCGACAATTTGAATAATTGACTCATTTGAGTCGCTTATCAAAAAGACACACATTTGCATTGTTGCTGGCTCTGATAATAGGAGAATATGATACTGTATGGTCGTGCATGCAAAAAAAAAAATGTAAAAATGTTTAATAGGCTATTCTGTGATTTTTATCACGGCAGCATTTAATTAGCTTTTAGAAAACGAATAGCAAGAGGTTAAAAGGTAATTAAAGCTTTAAAAGCTGAGTGTGACAGTGCGTCGTCTTCAGTAAGTGACCAGACTGGCTAAAAATACTGTCTGGTAGAGAGCCGAGAAGGAATACACACTGTTCGACATTTCGTGGGTACTGTATGTATTTCAAGTTTTGCAGTAATTTACTGGCAACAGTATTGCCAGTAAGTTACTGTAACTCAGGTTTATAGTATCATAGTTGTAATTACTTTTACAGTAACTAACTGCTACTGTAAAACTTGAATTAAAGTAAATTACTGTTAGATGAATATCATTCATTATTAAAAATAACATTAATCAAGGCCATTTGAGCAAATTTCTCATTTCAAAAACCCTAACCTTCTTTTATAGACTTGGCAATCCAAGTTGCTGGAACTTTTAAGTGAGCAATTTGGGTTTTTTTTTTTTTTTTTTTTTTTTTTTACTGTTGCTTGAACAGAGTCGTCTAATTGAATACAAAACAGACCGACAGGCTAATCAATTAGACGAAAATGTAGCAGCGCAGAGGCTGCAAAGAATCCATCTGTGATCTCATTAGTCGACCAATAAGTGAATTGCTTTTTCAACTCGTGTCAGCCGGTGGCCCTTTTTCTCGCGCCCAGTAAAAAAAAACCTTTGCTTCTTTTTTGATATCTGGGCTTATAGCATGCTTCAAATGTGGATTATAAAACAAGGTAGCAAACATATAGTTGCTACATTAAGCAGAGGTGAAGGACTTAAGTCACATGACTGGACTCAAGTCACACTTAAGTTGCCAATTTTTGAACTAAACTTTCCTTTAACTTGGTATTCATGAGACTCGACTTGACTTAAACTTCAACTACATGACCTGGCAAGTTGTTTTTTTTAAAAAGCAATGTTACTTGAAAGATGAATGCGGCCAAGTACAGGGATATCCTGGACGAAAACCTTGTCCAGAGAGCTCAGGACCTCAGACTGGGCTGAAGGTTCACCTTCCAACAGGACAATGACTCCAAGCACACAGCTAAAATAACGAAGGTGTGGCTTCAGAACAACTACGTGTCTGTTCTTGAATGGTTCAGCCAGAGCCCCGACGTGAACCCAATTGAGCATCTCTGGAGAGACCCGAAAATGGCTGTCCACCAAAGTTCACCATCCAACCTGACAGAACTGGAGAGGATCTGCAAAGAGGAATGACAAAGCATCCCCAAATCCAGGTGTGAAAAACATCATTCATTGCATCATTCCCAAAAAGGCTCATGGCTGTTTTAGCTCAAAAGGGTGCTTCTACTAAACACTGAATATTATGGCTGTGTGATATTTCAGTTTTTCTTTTTTAATAAATCTGCAAATATTTCAACAGTTCCATTTTTTTCTGTCAATATGGGGTGCTGTGTGTACATTAATGAGGGAAAAAAATAACTTCAATGATTTTAGCAAATGGCTGCAATATAACAAAGTGAAAAATTTAAGGGGGTCTGAATACTTGCGGTAACCACTGTATATATGATTTGATTTTGAAAAAAAAATGCCTCAATGCGCGCGAGTACGTACACATGTGAAAAAGATTTTTCTCCTATCATCTTCTGCTAATAACCCAGACTAAAGTAAGCTCCTCCCCCTCATAGAAAGCTCGCCTCTGAGTCGAGATGTATCATTTCAACATAGTTTCTTGACATCGATGTGCCACTTTCACATTAGACAGAGCTTTGGTACTATCGTGTGGTGTGAGTTTCTCAGCGAATAACTGTGGATTGGTGTCACACAAAAAAATGCAGATCGGTGAACTTGTAAATGGTGAACTGTGAAAATGCAGGGGATTATTGCAATAGACAATAAAGAGACTGTTTTGGAACATTAAAAACAAATTGATTGTGAGTGCGTTTGTAAGGCTACCTTACGCAAGTGCAGATACTGAGTGCAAAGTGGCTAATGGGCAATGTTATGACTGAGCAAAATTGTATGACTTGACTTAAGACTTGCTTGAAATATAGAGGGGACTCGACTCGATTTGCTCGATTTTTGCTGTGGTAACTTAGGACTTGCTTAAAACATGAACGGTTAAGAGGTCAGGGTTGGGGTTACACATAATGGGACTTACTCGCACCCCTGGCAATAACGCAACAATCAGGCCCGCAGTGATGGCCAAAGCACGTCCCGGTGTCACGACGCGCTAACGGGCTTTCCCGCCGCCGGGGAGCGTTTGATGTTTGCCGGTTGAAAGAATAAGCCTTCCTCTGGGTTGCGCTTTTGCACAGAGGCATGCTGGGATTGAAAGAGCGCTTGCCCAGAGGCAAAAGGGGATTTTTCGTGGGCGTCACACATCCAATTACCTCGGTAACATCCTAGAGACCCACGGGGGGAAAACACACACACACATGCATACATACAAACAGCGGCGCCCACTGCAGGAGGCTTCTCACCGCTGAAGGGCCACTGCCAAAATTTCACAACAGCGAGATCGGCGAAGGCTGAATTCATGAATATTTTCAGCCAGTGTATGTCGTAACGTGGCTTAGGATATAAATATGGAAACATCACACATTGTTGCACCTCTTCGCAGGGCATCATTAATGCATCCGAAGATGCTGCTGTGACGCGTTGTTTGAAACGCATCGGATCTGTCGGCAAAGTGTGGATTTAGGTGTTTAATATCCACGTCGTGAAACTTTAATAATGCTACGGAGCCATGATCACGAGCCGGCTCGTGTTTGGCGTCAGTGAGACAGCTGCAGCTGCATGCGAGTGCTAGAAAACCTTGTATAACTCCACTGGTGCTTCTCTTTTTATTACAGTAATACAGAAAATATTTTCACAACACTTGTTGTCAGAAGTGGCATCAAAAGATTGACCAGCACCACCAAATGCCTCAAAGATAAAGTTTGCCGTAGTTATTATAGTCCATCCATCCTGTGCGGCCCCATAAAAAGACGTAAAATAACTCTGCTATCCCCTTAAAATATCTCTCGCTCTCTCTCTATTTTCAGGACCGGCGTAAATCCGGCACAATCCGGGGCATGTTAAACTGGTGCTGGGCATTGCGTAGACCCGTTTAAAACAGACCTTTTGCCACCAAAATGTCACTGCGCTGGGCGCATCTCCAAGGACACAACTTCGCCGGAACGTCCAGCTTGTCGCAGATCAGTCTGCCAAATTCTCAAACATGCGCTTGCACAAAAATCCGTAGGCATTTCCGCACCGCTGCAGATGCACCGTACACAAAAATAGAGCCCTTTGTGTTCATCAGTGTTTATGACAGTAATATAGGAAATACTGCCAGTAAAACGTGCCGGAAGTGGGATCCAACAATTAACAATCTTCACAAAAAGACCATCCATTAAGGCATATATAGAAAACGCTGTCAAAACAATCGATGTCAGAAGTGGGATATAAGGATTGACGAGCCGCACAAAAAGACAAAGGCAAGGATTGCTGTTTAGTCCAGTACTATAGAAACTATTGCCACAAAAATAGGTGTCAAAAGTGGGATCCAAGGATGCACCAATCCCACTAAATGACGCAAAGATAAATGCTTAGTATTTCCTGGTGTACTACAGAAATATAAAAAATGTTGCCACAACAATTGTAGGATCCAAGGGCAGACCAGGCCCACTAAATGAAACAAAGACAACTCTTGCTGTTTCTTGGTTTATTACAGTAAACTAGAAATTGCCGCCACAACAATTGGTGTCAGAAGTGGAGTCTAAAGATTGACCAGCCGCGCAAAACCACAAAGGAAACTTGTGGTGCTTCCCGGTGTTAATTACACCAATATAGAAAATATTGCCACAACAAGTGTCAGAAGTGGAATCCAAGAACTGACTGTTCCACCAAATTACAAAGACAACTCTTAGTATTTCCCTGTGTTTATTACAATAATATAGAATTTTTTTCCACGACAACCGGTGTCACAAGTGGCATCCAAGAATTTATTAGGATGACAAAAAGACAGCTCTCTGTTTCCCAGTGTTTAAAATTTATTAGAAAAGCTCAAGAAATTCAAAATTGAAAAGCCCTCGAAATCAGATTATTCCGATTTTTTTTAGCTCTGAAATATAATTTGTTTTAGAATGGTCACGAATCAATCATTCGAAGACAATTCAAGCCATCAAGCATATTTTTACTTTGCTGACCTAAAAGTAGAGAAAGTTGCTCAGAAACAACGGCGATGGCTGCACTCAAGAGTCCAAAAGTGTGTGTTCTTCTGATAAACCCTACAAAGCAGTAACCACACAATCAGCAGCAGATTGACTATTGACCTGCAATTTCACATAATCAAGCCACCACTTAGCTTAAGGAGAAAGTGGCACCTTCGCAAAGCCTCGCCGCACGCCGCCGATCACCTTTGATTACAGCCTGAGAAGACAAGACACCGAAACTGCTTCCGCACATAAATTCTAAATTACCTCTGAGTCCGATAAGTCATCCTAAATGCGTCGATTGTGTGTTTAACACCTACTGTACATTGAAATTCTATCACTTAGGGTAGTCACTTCACTATCCCTGGACTTATCCTATACCCTACCTAAACCTCGCAGTATCCTGTACACTTAACAAGCTAAGAAGATACCCTAGACCTAGTGTATAAACAGAGCTAGGATAGAATGTTTAAAGCCCCTAACCTAACACTTAGAGGAGACGCAAGGTATGTGTCGAAAACCCAAAACCTTGAAATATACCCTAGACCAGTTTAAGACACCCTATACCCTGACCTACTAGCCCAAAATATACTGAAACCCTAACCCCTGGGCGCACACTAGACATGCAGTGGACATACCATATACCCTGTTCTATCAACAGTACTATCATGGAAAATACAATAACCCTAACCCTCATCAGGTATCTTGTTCTATATGCAGAACAAGCCTAAAAAACGAAGTGTATCAGAAATACACGTGACCTCATTAAAAAATGAGCAGACTGAGAGATGATGAGAACAATGAGACCACACTTGATGAGTCAAGGATCTTCGAGTACGTCCCGGAGACCAAACGCCAGAGGCTTGAGTGGAAGTCTCTAACGTGACCAGGACCCGAATAAAAGCAAGACACTCGAAATCCAAAGTCAATGTCATGTTGCTCGCATTCTCCAATGTGAGGGGCATGAAGGATGGGAAATTGCATTTGACCCCAGGGGGATTACTTTGATGGACAATACTTGTAGGTTGGATTTAAATTGTATCTTTTGTGACTCCAGTCCTGGAACCTTTCTGACATAGCTTCAGTAATACGCTCTACCCTAACCTAAAGATTCAATAGTAGAGATTTATGACACCAATAAATGCATATGACAGGTATCCTTTAGTATACTCACTGCGATGTTAGAAGTTATGGTTCAGTCCAAAGTAGACTGGATGTGGGCATTATGTGAGAACAACACAAAGCTCCAGATGCGCATCGTGACACAAAAAGGAGGGCAAGGTGTAGACAGTCCCAAATGGTCGAAAACCCGACCAGCATCTGGACGAGAGCGAATCCCCATTGAGATTTCTCCTCTGTGAAGAAGCGCCTTCTCTCACTTCTCCAGTAACCTACGCAGGTCTGACCACAGGAAGCTATTAGCTCCAGGCGACCCCCATGGGAACACCAGCCTGTGCGACGTATCAAACCTGGCGGTGTGATGAAGGAGGAGGAGGGGAAGCAGGAGGAAGTGGATTGTGACGTTCGCGAAAGAAATAAACTTTTTACAGCGTGGCTCCCTGTTAAAAGAATACAGTTTCAACGGTGTAGTGATCAGCAACAAAGAATGACAGATTGAGTAATATAAAAAAAAGATTTAAAGGAGCGTATAAGGGCCTGTGTGATGTCAGCACCACTGTGCTAAAATGGCGTGAAAATGTCACATCGTTGAAATGAAGCCAGTGATTGCTTTATTGCCCCCTGAAAATGACAAAGGATTTTTTTTTTTTTTTGCTTCCTTCAGTGACAAAAAAAAAACCTATGAAAACACCTGTAAGAAATAAAATGGACGCACATGGATTATATTAGCTCCCTATGTCAAAAAGAAAGAAACAAAAACTATCATAGGCACTTGAAATTGTGGCAGATGTGTGCTGACTCCTGTTTAACACTAGTTTGAATGTGGTTACTTCTGAACACAGCCACATCCCAGTTTATAAGAGGTACGAGCACATTATTTCCGTCATTTTCTTTTACTTCCAAAAAAACAAAAAAACATTGTCGTTTTTAATTGCATTGTACAGGTTATAGGCCCTATTAATGATGGGAAAAAATCACAAATAACTATCATTTGAACAGGGATGTGTAGGCTTTTCAATCGACTGCACGTCAACATTTTCTTTCCTACCTGATGCCAAAAGACCAAAGGGAAGAAAGATTTTGGGCCCTTATAAAACCATTACACAATGTCCAGTTGGAATTTACAACGTCATAAAAATGCACACCTGAAAGAAATAAAGTGACAAAGAATGTTGACATTGAAGACATTGAATAGATTAAAATTCATTGCCTCAGGAAAACAATAAAATGCACATTTGGACATTGTCAACGACTGTCAAAGGCAACTCATGATGACGCTGTTGCCATGGCTCCCGCGTGGCGAGAAATGTGTGCGCTATGCGGCCACCGAGATAAGAAGGCAGCTTATTGCTGTTGCCTCGCAGCGGCACCATCATTTTAGGAAGACGTCTAACTCCACCGCCACCTCACCCCTTCGCCCTCCTTTTAATCTGCTCTCGCGCACCGCCACTCTCACTTCTGCAATCACTTCGCGTTTAGGGCGACGGCTTCTCGAGCACGTGAGACCCGGCGGCTGAAGAGGAGGAGGCACGGAGAGTCGACGTACTCTCGCAATGGCAGGTTTGCGTACCGTCGCGATGACAAGAGACATCGCTCGACAGAAGAAGAACTTAGGAGACCTGTGTGGGCTGAAGTGACATAGTTGAAGGCTGGCATTAGCCTCTTACGGGTGCCATAGCACACAAAATCATCTCCGGCCACTTCCTCCAAAGTGCTTGGAACGTCACTAATTGGGCACTGAGCAACATTTATTTGGAATGTGTTTGTGGTGGCGAGGGAGGTTCAGGATGCCGTTTAAGGCTGAATGATTGTCATGATGGATTTATGACCGCTGGCTCAAAGAGTGAAATGATATGGCCCCAAATAAAAAATGTAAAGTTTCAATTTACAATCACCACCAACAATTAATTGTATCTGTATTGTATTAGTTCCTGATGAAAAAAGATCAAAGGGCAGGAATTATATGTATATGTGGCCCCCAAACATTGTCAGTTTGGAATTTGGTACCCCAATGAAACAATGGAAATTTCGGAAATAAAATTGTTGTACATTTGGATTTCATTACTTGCTGATGTCAAAAGATCAACAGGTAGAATGATTAATAATCCCTAATAAAGCAGCAAAGAATGTCAGGTTGGAATTTATAACCCTCATGAAAAGATTCGCACCTGGAAAGCATAAAATTAATCTGGATTTTATAACCTCCTGATTTCAAATAATCAATGGATAGAATGATTAACAACAACTCACAATGTGATAAAGAACAGATTAATTTTTTTTAGAACACCATAAAACAATAAAAAGCACACAATTAAATGAATCTGCATTTGATTATTTGATCAATGGACTGAATGATTAATAACCCTTTATGAACCCATAGAAAATGGACAATTGCTCGTTAAAAAAAACATAACCATAAAAAAAAAAAAATTGGATTTTATGACCTCCTGGTGTCAAATGATCAACTGATATAATGATTCATCACCCCACATGAAGAATGGACGATTAATATTTAAACCCCCAAGAAAACAACAAAAAGGTACACCTTTTATATATATATATATATATATAGATATTAATGCTGATGTCAAAAGATTAAAAGGGAGAATGGCCCCCATAAAACCATAATACAACATCCAGTTAGTCCCCATGAAAAACACACGGCTGTCATTCTTACTGAATTCTTATATTATTACATATACTTCATACCTGACAATACAAAAAGTGGCATTTGCATTACTTTTTCAGCTGCGTTACATCCCAGCATCACTCGCCACCGTAAACGAGTCCTCTCCTGCCAGTTTGGCTTAACAAAGACAATCCCACTGAGTGACGGCAAAGGCATAACAGCAGACGGGAGCGGCCATTCATATTCAATAAGGCCCTCTCATCACGGCCGTGTCTTTGATGGCTGCTAGCATGTATAATTCCCTGTGATTGGAAGCGCTGCCACTCACCGGGATGATAACTCTGGATAAGGAGGGGAGAAAAAAAGAAAAGAAAAATAGAAAAAGAAAACCTGTTGTTCATTAGGCAGAAGCTTTTTCGACGCAATGCGAACACATTACATAAACCTCGCACTTCTGGCAGGTTGACGAAAGAGGCATCGGTTTAACCGCAGGGGAGCAGTAATTTAATTAACACGTTGGCAGATTAGCTGTAAGAAAGCAGAACCCAAACAGTGAAACTGCTCGCAAAGCCCCCCCACACAAAGGTGCAACTGACAATAGGTAAATCTAATCATTGCCACTTTCAATTTGCTGCTGTCTTGTGGACATTTTGACATTTTGATTGTCACATGCGTACCCGTGCAATCTAAGGTAAAATCTGACTTTTAAAACAAAATTGAAAGCTTCATTGTGATAGGGAATCTTAAGAAAGTTCAATTTAAGACATTTGGGACACATTATGAGGTCGTTTTAGTTATATTCATATGTACACTCAAAACAACAGTCCAACACATTCATTTATGAGCAAAATATACTAACAATACTTAATATTGTGATATAAGTAGCAATGGTATTGAACTGAATTGTATCATACTGAGACCGGTTCCTAAAATTTTAGTTGCACCTCCATATAAGACTGTGGGAATAGTGTAAAACAGGCTTACCTGATTACACAAATTGGAGCTTTTATTATCTTTGTAGATGTTAATGATTTCCACCAAACTGTATGGGGTGAGCACAAATTCGTTCAGTTTGGTTGGGGTTCCGTCCAGGACCACAGCACTGACTCAAGTGACCCAAGTTTAACTGATCACATTAGTCCATGTAATGAACCGAATTTAGCACCAGCGCAGCAACCGCGAATGGGTGATGATGATTCGATTCCCTCAGCAGGCGTTGGGAATCAAACAGCGGTCGTGACTGTAGCTTGTTTGCAATGACGGTTGGACCACCACCCCACCCAATTTACCTCTGGATCAGTCATGGCCAAATCCCTACAGCGGCCCAAAAAGAGGCTTACTGTAACCTGGCTGACTGCTGCTGCATTTCAGTCCGCATCCCCAAACCCTGAGCTAACTTAATTCATTTAGGCTCTTTGTGGTGCACAATTGCGCTCAATCAAAAGTTTAGTTTTGTGCCTTACACTGCATAATGCAGTCTTGAAAGATCCCAACCAACCTGAAACAATATGTTTTCCTTACATATTGTGACATTAAAATGAGCAGCTAATACGTCATCTGCATCTTTAAAAAAAAAAGTGTGTCTTAAATGTCAACCGAGGCGTTGATATGCAGAAATGTCATTGCTTTTTACAGGCATATGACTCAAGACAGGCATAGATTTGAGCTGAAAAAGCAGTGTGAAGTAAATGCAGACGTGATTATTCATCAGAACCGGGCCTAAAACATTTTGAATTCCGCTTCTTTGTCACTCGTCTAGGAAGCTGTCGTCCTCGCACACACCGGTGCCTTTGACGAGCTCCACCATAACATTCGTCAATGTATCTCATCCGAAGGCAAGGAATGAATAAAAAAAAACATTTAAAAACATCCCCATCCAAAACTAACTTAAGTCAGTCCATCAACAAAAAAAAATTCAAAACGTCTGCTGTGTTTCTGTGAATTTTGTTAAACTCGCCTTGTGTAATTAGCAGCTCATCGGATCGGGAGTAAATGGAGACCTCGTGATTCACGATTCAGTACAAATGTTACTCAGCCAACCTGCTTAACATAGCTACCAACAACAAAAACCAAAAACATGCGTCTTAGGTTTGTTAAAGACTCTAAAATGCCCATAGGTGTGAATGGGAATGGTTATTCATCTTTATGTGCCCTGCGATTAGTTGGTGACCAGATCAGGCTGCACTGCATTTCTCACTCAAAGTCAGCTGGGATAGGCTCTAATTCAACTGCAACCATAATGAGGACAAGTGCTATCGAAAATGGATGATGGATGGATTTACAGTTATTAAAGGTTTTATGACAGTGCCAGTAGATCCCTGCAACATTAATTAAAACGGTTACCGGACATATTGAAGTTCTACCAGAGTTTTGGAATAGATTGTGCTGGACCTGAGTGGAGCAGCACGGTGGACGACTGGTTAGAGCGTCTGCCTCACAGTTCTGAGGACTGGGGTTCAATCCCCGACCCCGCCTGTGTGGAGTTTGCATGTTCTCCCCATGCCAGCGTGGGTTTTCTCCGGGCACTCCGGTTTCCCCGCCTCCTGCCCGATGATAGCTGGGATAGGCTCCAGCACGCCCGCGACCCTAGTGAGGAGAAGCGGCTCAGAAAATGGATGTATGGATGGATGGACCTGAGTGGTTCCCACTGTCTTGTAACTTATGGAGTATTTCTATGAGGCAGGCAAATTATGATGACGTGATTAAACAAATTCCTGTTTCTGGCTCCACGGCGGCAATATCGAATTCAAACATCCCTGAACTCTTGATGAGAGATTAAATATTCCAATTGTCTTTTTAACTACGTTTCAAGACTTTACCACACTGCTCAAAGGTGGCTCCACCTTGATCAGCCTAATTCAAAGTAGCAAACGGACAGAGCGCGGCAAATCCAGACCTTGGGTTAAAACACAGTCCCACGAGGTGTATATCCAGCTGACAATTCTCCCCCCTCAGGACCTGGTCCAACGAGAACTGACATTTGGTTTGATTAAGCTGCCTCTGTCTGAAGAGCCACCCACGAGGTAGCTGGCTATTCCCAACGTCCCCGCCGCACACTTCTACCGCTGGGTGGGGAGGTGGGGAATTAGTCTTCACAGCAGAGCCCCACTGTATACCCTCATTTGCTGCTGATTGCAGTGCTGACAGCCTGAGATGTCCGCTGGATCTGCAGGGATTGTGGCAAGAGACAAGCCCGGAGATAAGAAGAGCGAGATGGCAATAGAGTTATCCTCGCTCTCATTACGGTGGGAAATGCGAGGGTCCTGATCCAAGGAAATGATGAAGGACCCTGTGGAAGAGGCCTCTGAGCACCAACAAAGACGGCTTTAGTTTCACTGGCAGCATGCATTTGCATAGCTTAGAAGGCAGTGCGTCTGAACCGGGCCTCATGAAAAGACACAATCGGCAATGGCTTGGACTTCAATGCAAGCAGGAATCAGATCGGGAGGGAAAGCGGGATGGAGAGGGGTGGAGGGCCGGCGGGAAAGAGCGCAGTCAGAACTTTTTCCTCTGCGGTGCGGCATGAGACGAAATGCGATCAGGTTGTTGTTGACCAACTGTGATGCACAAATGCAACACGACGGCAGCGAACAACTCCAGATGAAGTGGCGGAGCAGACAAAATGTTCGGCGCCATCGTACACCAGTCATATTTCACTTCCCGCCTTGGGTGCTTGGCACACGAAGGGGTCAGACATTTAGGAACCATTTCAAATTTGTTTCCATTGCCAATAGTTGTTTGTAACTTAGTGCTGTTTGACATATTAAGCGAGGTACACACATACTGATTTTGGACAGCATAACAGATTTTTTTAAATGTGAGAAACACCACATACTGTATACTGCAACTCGGACAAAAATGTGCATGTGTGCATACTGCTCTTGTAAAATTGGTAAAAAATCTGGATTACCAACACAGCACACCACACACGCAACGAATTCTCCACCAACAGCCATGAGTCTCCCCCTCAAATTAGATTGCTATTGTAATACCTAGACTGACCTGTGAGCAGCAGCGCAGAGCCACAAGGAATCCAAACTGTGGGAAAATGAAATAAAAAATAGCCTCAGCTTCAGAAAGCTTTCTAATCCACAATTCCACAACCAGAGAGTCTATGACTCAGCCAAATTCGTTGTTGACCACACGTAACGATTTTCCATTGCAAATACTGAACAGGTTTAGTTTTTACGATCATCCATTTTCCTAGCAGATCTCGGCAGGGAATAATTAACACTTAACCCCCCCACCACAGGATTGTTTTACAAAATCATCCAATAATCTGGCCTGTGCTGATTTTGAAGAGAGGAAAAATGGTCAAATTTGGCCCGATTATTGGTATAAGTGTTATGTGCGCCCAAACCAGCCCCCCCCCCCCCCCCCCCCCCCCGGCGTATTCGCAGTTCGGTATATGCTAATTTGATGATTGTTTCAGAAATGTATCCTCCGTTATTTACTAAAATAAAACTCACCTATTTGCTATTTTTGCACTCAGGCCAAGGCCATGTCTAATATAAAGATATCGCATTGGTGCCATCTTGTGGTATTCTTGGTATGTTAAATGAAGGTGGGAGCTTCATTTAGTCAGGTTATAGCCTTGGCTAATAGAAAAGATTGCTTTGCTTTTGCCGCTATCTTCTGGGATCTATAGGTAGTTACAAACCTTTTTCGGCAGGCATCAATTGTGAATTTTCGCTGTACCATCCACAGTGGTTAGTACTGAAAGGCCAGCAAACATCTCATTTTCAAAACCCAACCCACTAAAATGCACCCACCTTCCAACCTGGATATTTTGACCCATTAGAACTGCAATTTTTAGGTGTCACCTGGTGTAAAAAGTCTGAGAACAACTGCAATAACCCATTACGACTCCTGAAAAAAACATCTGGAAACACAAGCCAGTTCAGGATTTACCATTTCAAAACATACTGTACCAAACCACACAGTACCTTCAGTATTGGTGATGAAATATTAGCATTATCTCCTGAAAGTGAAATGGACTGTGTGTGATGTGAACACAACAAAAACAAGCAGGCAAGCAGATGTTCTTCTTGTGGCCTGGAGCCACATTGGTTTGGGGGTGACTGGCCCACGTCAGGCCCCTCTAATGACTCTGGCACCATCGCTTAACTCGCTGGTGTTTGACTGCTCCTTAACAACTACACCGTTTAGTTGGGGTGGGGGGGGGTCTAGCGGTGATGAAAGCACTCTCGTGTCAAGCCACACGTTTGCCTCCACTTGGAAAGCCGTGACGACTACGACCGAGACATTCAATATAAAACATCAAATCAAGACATTACTGCAGATAAATAAGCATAATGACACTTAATTTAATCGTTCATCTCGGCTTGTTTGGGACTCAGTTCAATTCACAACGCTAATTAACAAGGCATTTAATCACAATCGCAACTGCAGTGTTTTCCAATGGAGTGTGTATTATTTAGGCTGCAATAGGCATACAATATCATTGATCATCTGGACCGTGCCGCTACTTCGTTTACGGGCCACAATGTCCATAAGATGCCATTTTGATTCAGTTCAGCGACCTTCAATCAATGCGAGATTTGTTTAAACTGGTTTATATTCATATCATGCAACCAAATAGCTTTTATCTTTGGAGCAACAAGAAAAAAGTAGTCTATTACTCATTTGTCAAGCGTTATTTCATCAGGGGCATGCTTAAATAACAATCAAGCACAATGACTTGCATCACTTGTGGCTTATTGAGCTTATGGATCAATCCAATGATTTTGATCAATGAATGACGACTTCCCTATTATTTATGAGATGAGGTCAATCGACGCCACTACGGGTCTGCTTGTACGGCACTGGACGATGAAAATTGGCTGACGCAAAAGCGCAGACATTCTTGCAGCTTCTTGCAGTTGACGAGTTGATGCTGACTTGGGCCTGATTGTTAAAAATGTTCAGCAAATAACACTGTATGTACCCTATAACAGTGATTCCCAACCTCTGTGCCCCGGCACATTAGTGTGCCGTGAGTCTGCCAAGTGACTTATCCATCCATCCATCCATCCATCCATCCATTTTCTGAGCCGCTTCTCCCCACAAGGGTCGCTGGCGTGCTGGAGCCTATCCCAGCTATCATCGGGCAGGAGGCAGGGTACATCCTGAACTGGTTGCCAGCCAATCGCAGGGCACAAACAAACAAACATTCGCACTCACAGTCACACCTACGGGCAATTTAGAGTCTCCAATTCATGCAAGTTTTTGGGATGTGGGAGGAAACCGGAGTGCCTGGAGAAAACCCATGCAGGCACGGGGAGAACATGCAAACTCCACACAGGCGGGGATTGAACCCGGGTCCTCCCGGACTGTGAGGCTGACGCGTTAACCAGTCTTCCACCGTGCCGCCCGTGACTTATCCAACTTCACTTAATTGTTCTAAAAAATTATGTATTCGCTAAAAATAATGTATCTCCATTCAGCTATCTATGAAAACAATGTATAGTGACAGGCAGGACACGAGATGGCAGAAGGTACAATTAACCTGTGTATCCACTTGTTGGCAGCCATACATCAGAATATTAGCTTTGTGTTTACCTAAAAATATCCAGATGTTACACTGACAAAGTAAACTTGTGAGTTAATTGAGCCAAAATTGACATTATTTCAGTACTGTATATATATTTTTCTGACATTTTTGTTTGGTGGCATGCCGTGAAATTTTTATCATGTAAAATTCACACAAAAGGTTAGGTGTATTCAGCTTTTGGGTGAGATTTCAGGATGAATTACAAAATGCACCACTAGAACCTTTACAGGTGAATTTAAATGTACTTACTCTAAACCTTTGAATGCACATGTCCAACAGTTAAGTGTTTCAGGGCTTTTTGCACGACCTGCTGTTCTCTAACAAGGAGTTGAAAAGCAAAATTCACAACTAGCTTTTGACCCCTGGCACTTCTATGCCTTTCTGTGAGTCTTCTAGTCTCTAAGCTTAATGTTCGCCTCACTATACCATGCTAGCATTTCGCAGTTAAGGCACGGCGACAGAGTACGAAGAAGATCATGACGAGAAGGATAAACATCGGGAGTTACCGGAAGTAGGTCATCATTCGAAGTTAATGTCGGCGGTGTTTACGTTTTACACTGGTTAACTACCTTTTTTTTTTTTACACTTGTGAGAAAATACAGTATACTTAGTGAAATGTTCTCGCATGTGGGAAAGAAGAGCCACAGTCGTTGATGCCCTTTTTAGCAGTTAAATGAACGCCGGGAGAAAAGTAAAACACAAATACAGTGAGCACACTCACGCAGAAGCTGCTGTCAGTCACAGCTCACACAAAGACACTCACACGAAGACTCGCCAATGTGACACACCACTCCACCAGGCCCCGCCTCTTAAAGGTACATGCATTTACGCATACATGGCAATATGTACAGTATTTCTATACAGTTTAGTGTTGCATTTTTAGTTTTAATACCAGTATGTTTAAATTCTTTTACAGTATGATAGTGGCAAAAGTACTGGTCTCTCTGTTATGCGGAGTTTCACCTATTGCAGGTGGGTTTACATTAGAACATACCCCCCTTGATAAACAGGGGTTCACTGTATGTTTAACTTAAAAGTCCAGTTTAACGGTCTCTAAAGCAGAACCCGGGTACCAGCCCAAAAACAGAAGGTTGTACAATTTGAAACTGCACCTCAGGAGCGCAGTTCAGCAAGCACCCAAGTGTAAACAAGAAGAATGGGAAGAATACGGCACGAAGACTGTTTTATGTTTTTTTATGTATCGTTTTACAGTAGTTAACTTTCGAAGACAATTATACTTCCTGACCAGTTAGAGAAAGTGATGATGTTCGGGCTTTTTTTTTTTGCATTATCGCATTGCACTGTCCCGCTCGTATAGGTGCATACCGAGTAGATGCGGCACTTAGAGCAGAATAGTGATGAGGACATGGGTTGGGGGGTGGGGGGTAGATGACCATTTTGAGAATGCACAGCACGGCCCCACACAAGCGCAGGGGAGTTAAAAAAAAAAAAACACACAGCTACATCTGTTCCATCACCAACTCCTCTACGGCGAGCCATGATGGGACACCGTTGCCTCTTAATGCGTGTAAGGCGTCTAACGATGGTGATTTCTCGCAACATCAATATTGGACGAGGGCCCAGAGGGGGGTTTTGGAGGAACACTCCAAACACATACGTGCAGAGTGCAGTGATTGAGGAGGTTGTTTTTGTTTGTGTTTGTTTGCAGATGAGGCCCTATAGCGCCTCCACAGAACAGATAACACCGGAGACTCCCATCATTCCTGCACACGACAACATGGCTCCGTGTAACGGTGCCAGGCAACAATCACCCAGTCCACAGACATGACTTCACATTCAGCACAGCTTTTAAGTAGAGCGCACGTGAGCTTCCATCCTGATTCATGATGGCGACTGACTGCTTGTACCACCGGTTGCACAAAAAGAGATGAAGAATGTCACATAATAGAGTGGCACCTAACATATTGGTGAGGTTCCCTGCATGTGGACACTCAATTAGGTGTAATCATCCCTGGATTACAATATAAGGAGGGAGAGTTGCATGCTTTTTGTGTGTGTAATTAATCATGCAGTGCATTAAGAGTAATAGTGACTTACAAATAGATTTTTTGCAAGGTCACAGGCATGCATGTCACTCACTCACCGTACACTCCTTGGGAACGGACGCCCTCCACGAGCAGCACCAGTACCCCCACAACGTACATAACCGGATCCATCCTTTATTTGCTCTCTCCTTCACCGTAGTAATAATCTCTGCATGATCCAAAGGAAAACCAATCAATATGCGCGTCGATCAAGGCTTCCAATTCCGCTCCACCGAAAAAGAAAAAAAGGTTCTAGAAGTGTCGGTTGTGGGTCTTTTCTTTCCTTATTCTTCTTTAGCAAGCTTGCATCGGCTCCTCCGGGTTGGTAGCGAGGGAGCCCGAGGGACTGTGCCGAGGAGGAGGACTGCAGGCGGGCAGTGGTGCGACAGTGTCGTGCATGGCTCCTCTTTGAGGTGCAGATGTGCTCACAGTTGCCGAATTCACGCGGGTGTACCGATGCCGATGTAAGAGTGGCCGTGCCGAGGTAGCGGCGGCGGCGGCGACGTGCGCATCACCCACCCTCGGACGGATCTGTTCCAAAGGTCCGCGTTCGGGTGTGGAAGAGCCGGTGAGAGTGCGAGGCTGCTGGGAGGGGGGAGGCTGCGCTTCCGCGGCTCGCTCGGTCACTGTTGTTGCGCAAGCCGGTGTGAGGGAAAGGAGGCGACGTCAGGAGGAGGCGCGCGGCTCCCCGGGCTCATCAGTATGGTTGAGTCGGCGTCAGGGAAGGCTGGAGAGACGCAGCTGCTCGGGGCTGGGAGGAAGAGGACAGAGGAGGACAGAGGAGGAGGAAGATGTGATGGGGGGTGAGAGAGAGAGAGAGAGAGAGAGAGAGAGAGAGAGAGAGAGAGAGAGAGCGAGAAGAGAGAGAGAGAGAGAGAGGTGTGTTTTATACAAGTATTTCACATTTTCTCATGTTTTTTCAAATTATCTTTGTCATTTTGTACTTTTCGTCTGATATTTGTTTTTTCCCAGTACAGCAATTAACTTGACTTTAATTTGAGCCAGCTTGCAACCCAATTTACTTAAAAATTATACATAGTAAAGATACAGATGAGGCGCTGAAAGAGTGTTTCAAAGTCACCGATTGGTTTCGAAGGGGAAAAAAAATATTTTTTAAAAAAAAGGTATTTTATTTATTATTGTTTATTGTCCCGCCACCCTAGTGAGGATAAGCGGTAAAGAAAATGGATGGTTGGATGGATGGATGGATGGAAATTTTTATTGTTGCTATTATTTATGCTCAATATTTATTTATATACAATACATTGTTTCAGCTGCGGTTGTTTTTTAAAGTGCTCTATAAATAAAGTTAAGTTTATCAAATCAAATTTCCACATTGAAATGAAATGCCATCAATCTGTTCCAGCCACACCACAAAAAACACCCATTTGTTTCTTTTTCTACATGAGCTGGAGCCTATCCCAGCTGACTTAAGGTTCATGGCGGGATTATTTTTGTCATATCTTTTTCCACTAATATGTTTGTATTGCTCCTAATATTTCGGTGATTTTTCATAATTATTGTTTATTTTTCATTGTGTCCATACAAAAATACAAATAATTCAAATGAAAACAGCAGTTACTGAGCATGCCTTCTTGTGCCAAGTGACCACGTTATCGTTCACAGCCTAGCAATCTACTGTAATTCATCGTGTGCCGTTTGTAACCTACTCATGTTTGTATCTGCAGTTGTCATGTACATCCTCATTTCTTAATAAGGTGCCGTGTTGTTATGTTAAAAAAAATGATATACAGTGAACCCTTGCCTATTCGTGGTTCGCTATTCACAAATACACTTATTCGTGTTGGTTTTCTGAAGAACCTATAAACTATTTGCTGAAAACCCCATCTATTAGTGTATTTGTGCTCTTTGTATAATGCTCTAACATGCCACAAGAGCCCTGGCTAATGAGAAAGTAGTAACTGGTGTCAAGGAAGTACTGTATGTTGACATACATCTCGACTGAGATATTAACATCTTTGCAAGTCAGGGAGGAGCTCATTTTAGCCTGGATTGTTAGTGGAAGTTATGGAGAGTCTACATGTGCATGTACACGTGTACTTGGTGCATTACTTTAAAATAAAATCATATGAAAGCCATTTCTTTTGAAGATTTATTTTCAAGACGAGTTTGAATTATATTTAAGTGCTTTGGGATCATAGTTATGTTTTCAAATGCTATTTTTTTCCACAACACATTTTCTTTATTAGTCTTAACTTCTATGAAAGTGAGTCGCGACTTGACAACAATAGGAAAATAGGGGTCCACCTCAGGGTAACAACAATTGAGAAGCACTGGTACCGTTAAAATTAGGGGAAAGACAGGTTTGGGTTTGGTAGCTTTCATTTATGCCGAAAACCCAGAGACACAAGCACATGTAGACACTCAACTCACTTGAACTGTTGGCGCTAACGTTACGGCTTGTATTTGTGCTCGCTGCAACATGTTTTGCACGAAGGTGACAGTGCTTCTGTGATAAAAGTGCTGAATGTACAAGTGTCATTAATTTCCCCATATGGAACAACTGCAAATAGGCCTGATTAAAGATACACTTAGGACAAAATTATGACTTTTTGTCAAATATTTGGTGCATGCAAAACACATAAGATTGTCATTAAAATACAAATTCTACTGCGTTTGTTCATTTTTGACAAATTAAGCAGTTTCTGGTACTTCAAACATTACTTTGAAATGTATAATGTTGATATAAGATTGCATTAATAAATGCTGATGTTTGAGTAAGTAATCATTTTTGATGCAAGGCCATTCCGGATGTATTTCCTAATCTAAATGATACAAAATGACATTGATGAAAGAACTGTTTGGAGGGACGCATACTTTCCACTGTACTAGACTGCTTTTATGACAACGTTATACTGGCTATAACAAACATTAGTGAAGTTTTCAGCTAAAAAGCAATGCGCAGTAAAAGCTAAACCACTTTAAAAGGTATGTTTTAGTAGACCATGAATTTAAAAACAAACAAAAAAAGCAAAACTATTTACTGAGTGTCTTGTATATTGCTCCACTGGTACACTGAAGTGTGTGCACTATCAGTAGCCGGACCTTACAGTAGCTGTTGCCTAGCAACGCGCTTTCTAAGAAACCTCTTAATCACTGAATGCTTCATACATTACCCTCAAAACATACAGTAAGAAGTGTGCACACAGCACCCAATGGCGAGGATCCAGAATGATTGTCCCTTCCTTTAGTTAGGGAGTCTTTACATTCACAATGTCATTGCCTCATTGGCATCCTCCAATGATGACCTGGCTCCAGATCTTAAAACGAAAAAATGATTTTGGTGGGGTCGACATTTAAAACAGGCCGTTAGAAATTTGCCATGAAAATCTAATGGGCTAATCTTGTCCCGCCGTCCGTTTTACGCCAGGCGTCGGTGCCCTTGAACGGCGGTGTTGAGATTTTATTTTCAACTCGTAACTTGCTTTTGTTTTATCACGGGGTGTTGAGAGTATGATTTAATTTTATCATCAGCAAGCTCAAGCGACTTCACTACGGGTGTTTTGCAGCTGTGAATATTATTATATTTCCATTTCATCTGCGCGAGGCTAACACGAGTTAGCATAAACTAAAAGTAGTTGGGGCAACGACGAGCCATTTCTAATCCTTTCGACAGCGGATATTGGTAGCGTATAAAGGTAAATATCGGGCTGACAGAAAGATAACATCAAAGCATTTTGGACATTTTAACCTCGGCCAAGCACGAAAGGCACAAGGCGAGAAGTTGTTTTGAATGCTGATAGCTGCCTCTTTAGTTGGTTACTGAGAAGAATTACAAGTAGCATGTCATGTCATAGTCAAGTGTGTCAAGAACACGGAAAATACAATGCAGATCCGACTGAAGCAAATTCATTTTCTTTCTTTACTGTTACAATCTGCTCGCATTGGGCTCAAGCGAGGCAGATACCTTCCTGCAGAAGGAGCTGGAGTGAGCTCGTTTGTAATGTGCAATACCGGCAACTGCAGAACTACAGAGGAATGATATCAGCTGTCACTCTAACAACCAAATCTATAAATCTTTCTGGAGTTGATGTTATTGTGTAATGACTCTTCTCCCTATCACCACTGTTGACAAAATCCTTGCCGGAATTCAAACCTCTCACATCCAAGTATTACGATAAATGAGCTGCCATGATTAAAAGGACACAATTACAAGGCCAGCGGTGTGAGCACAGTGACACTGAGCAGCTACGAGAAGAGACTTTATGAACACAATACGCCGTGTGACATTTCGCTCGGTTTTTATGCAGGTTGATAAGGTGCTCGGTTTGACGTGAAAGATGAGAATTTGGCATTTAGTGGCAAATCTCTGTGGGAGCACAGGATTTTTATTATCGTTTGGGTAAAAAAATAAAAATAAAAAAATAAATTGGTATGATGGAGTATCATGCATCTTTAGTCAAGTCCCAAAGCTCCAATCTGATTCAAATTTGTGATGAATCTATCCAGATATCTATACTGTAATCAGGCATTAACCATTTGCGTTGTCATTGATTAACCCGCACGGCGGTCCATCCATTCTTACGCAGTTGAAACCTTCTATCGGCTTTATCGACCACCGCCGCTCCCCCGCTGATTCCATCCAACTCGTTCGATTGATTCTGTCACGGCTGTTTTGGTGAGACAGCATAGAGTCGACATGCCGTGCTAATTAAGCTGTGCTCGGCCACTTAGGCGGCCCCGGAAACCTGCTCGTTCAGAGCACTGTTCTCGCTAGCCTTTAGTCATATTTTGCATAAAAACTCAAATTTCAAGGAGGAAATGTCGATCTATTAATTTTGATACGTTATGCGACAAATATATAATTTTCAGTAAAGAATTTCCACATATTCTGTGTTGCTGCACGTCTCGCCATGTTTACATGCAGTATAATGCTGCCAACTATTCTTGCTCCTGTCCACATTTATGTTTATGTATAATTTAACTGTTTGTATATGTTCCCCTTCCTCTGTCGAATGAATCATATTTATCCCACATTTTGAATATTAATGATTATCATGAACTAAAAAAGTGTGAATTTAAGAAAGTTCTCCTATTTCTTGAGCTAGATAAAGTCCTTAAAATTCTTAAGGATTATTATCGAACAATCATCAATCATCTCAACACTTTTACTGTAATCCAGTGATTCTCGACGTGTCGTACAAGTGCAACTCGGAGTACACAAAATTATCAATGAACATTTCAAACATTAAAGACAATCAAACATTCAACTGAAGTTTGGAGCCACGCACACAGCCTGATTTTTTTCTAACTCATTCCATCCATCCATTTTCTGAGCCGCTTCTCCTCACAAGGGTCGCGGGCGTGATGGAGCCTATCCCAGCTATCATCGGGCAGGGGGCGGGGTACACCCTGAACTGGTTGCCAGCCAATCACAGGGCACATAAAAACAAACAACCATTCGCACTCACAGTCACGCCTACGGGCAATTTAGAGTCTCCAATTCATGCATGTTTTTGGGATGTGGGACGAAACCGGAGTGCCCGGAGAAAACCCACGCAGGCACGGGGAGAACATGCAAACATGCCACATGTTGGTACTTGGAGGGCTAATTATTTTTTGCGGTGACTTAAAAAGTTTGAAAACCGTTGCTGTAATCAAAACGAACATTTAATATGGTTTAACATTTTGACCGCTCTAATACTCGCGCCTTCGTGATGAAAAGCGTCCCTCGTGTCGCTCTCCCCTTCTTTTCCACTGCATTCTCCTCAGCTGACACTGACAGCAGTGCTATATATACCGGCAATCGCGTCTGCCTCTTGCTGTTGTCAGTTACGCACATTCGTGATTGTAAAAAAGGTTGAAACCTTTTTTTAGTTGTGATCAAAACTGTTTGCTTCCCTCTCAGTTTTTTCTCTCTTCCGCTCAAATCGGGTAATTCCACTTCATACTGCAGTCCATATTGACTTCTGTATATACTGTACAGTGTCTATTTATTCATTTACACGTAGTCATCCACATCTGCATTGGCAGTGTTTATTATTCATGGAGACTATTTCTTTCTCAGTCTCAAGTGTACATACTGTAGACTGATTTTCATGTGTTTGATATCATTATGCTTGTGTGCTGCCCGGTCCTGTCCTTTGAGGCTTATTCTATTCCATGCTATTAATCCAGCAAAGATGAGCAACACCGCCTTAAAAGGAGAAAAGGCCTACTTACTTTAATATCACGGGCCGAGCCAGCACAATCGCGCCGTGCAGACATTCCCAGTGTACTGCTTGGTGTCTAACACTGCAATGATCTCTCTCGAAAAGATTGCAAAAAGGGCCTCATGCGTATCTATACATTTTCAGGTGAGGAGAGGGCGCACCACAAATTGTACTGCCAGGACTGTGCCAGATTCGGACAGGTGCCAAATTAAACACGAGACGCTCTCCAAAAGGCCAGAGGTAATCATTGTTTGTACCTGAGTGGGTGTACTAGCAGATGCGGCTAATTGGCAGTTTGGGAGAGGCACTTCTATGGAAGTATATCCGTGCCATTTAAGTTTGAATTTTAATTTCTGATTTTCAAATTAAATTTCTGTCAATTTTAGATGCTTCCTATCTTTCCAATGTCCATCCATCCATCCATTTTCTGAGCCGCTTATCCTCACTAGGGTCGCGGGCGTGCTGGAGCCTTCTTTCCAATGTCAGTAACTTAATTTGACTGGATGGATGTTGGATACATTGAAACACAAAAATTCTAGTTAGAATTTGTTCAGAGTTCACACTGAGTAAGGACATTTGTGAGTAAATTGAGACGGGATCGTCATTATTACAGTACCTGTCTATAGTGGAACCGCGTGGGAGTCGGGACCGGGCCTGCGAAAATCTGCGGATAACTGATGTCCTTTATAATTGCACTGGAAAAAAAAAAATCTTGAATAAGCAGTGATAAACCACCAATAAGCATTTTCAGGGTTGGTTAACGCCCCAAAAAGAAAAAAGAATTTAAAAAATGTTTTAAATCTGCGACCAGGTGAATCTGCAGGTCCACCTTCCATTTTTCTTTTGGTGGGGTACCGTGAGATTTTTCTAAATACTATATGTGACTTGTTGGAGAAAAGCTACACTAGGCCACAAAGCAGCATACACGCAAGTGTATTACATGAAAAGATATCCAAACATCGCGCCGCATCTAACCATTGGATACAGGGCCAAACGAAATAGGGCCACAATCACTTTTGGACGACTTGAGAAAACAAATGAATTATTGATGCGCGATGAATAATGCATATCATGTTACAAAAATTGTTGCCGTCTCTCTCGCCATCATAAGGCGGCGGATTTTATTTACACGGTTGCTTTTCCACTGGGCCGATGAAGCGGAATTCTAATCACCTCGCAACACATGAAAAGAAAGCATCATGGCTGTTATTGCCGTGTCATTTTCTCCCCTGATGTGCGACACAAACATAATTTTTGCGTCTATTTTCCTATTAACATGAAGTCAGTCCCTTCTAGATTATAGACGAGAGTCCTAATGTTCCAGGGATATTGTACTGGTGTTGAGGAAAAACAAATAAAATTGGAATTTCACAAGACCAAAAATCTTATGAGGAACTAAAATGTTAGTCTTATCAGAATGAAGTCCAAAATTTACAAAGGAAAAAAAAGTTTTTTTTGAGAGAAAATAGCCAGAATCTTTTAAATCAAAAATCATAATTTTTATCTTGCTGTGAGGGGTAATAGGTTAGCTTCACTACTATACTAACGTAGCGTCCGAAACACAACAAGTCACCTTTTTATTACGTCAAACTTGCTTTGACATGCCTACGTGGCGGCCACATTGGTTGAAACATGGAATACAATGACACTTTGTCCACGTTACCTGAATGTGGTCGTAGACACACAGCTCATATCTATGGGTAAAACTGCTGTGCTGTCGAAGAGGGCAGACATCTTCAACAGGAAGTACGACAGGAAGTGGAATCAGCGGGACAGGAAGTACCTTTGGTGGGAGAGGAAGTGAAAAATAAATCATATAATTCTATTATTAAACAACAATTGAGAATGAAAATTCCCTTGAAGAAAAATAATAATAATAATAATCAGTCAAAGAAAGTTTAATTCTTCACATAGGTGGAGAATAGAAGGTAAAAGTGTTGTGTTGTCCCAGAGTGCATCCAGACACAGACACAAGGGGGAAAGCAAGTGAAAAATAAGCCACCAAAAACAACGGATACAACACAAAGTCATCTAAGAGTACATAAAAGCAACTAGGAAAGTCTTAATTTCATCACATAGGCATAGAATTTGAGGTAAAACTGTTCTTTTGTTACCATCTTGAGCAATATGACACAAAGTGACAAAATGACCACCAATTTGGACTGCAGCTCCTGTAAGAAAGAAGATGAAGCTGTCACGAGTGCCACACATTACTTTTAATCACTGCAAAGCAATTTTGCTGGCTTTTTTTTTTTTTGCGTCTTTTTATGAGTGTGTTAACTGGTTTAAGCCGTCGGGGGGTTGAGTGTAGAAATGATGATGAGTGTCTCCTGAGAGCATAGCCAAGCAGAACAGAGATGTACGTACTGCATGTGTGTGTGTGTGTGTGTGTATGTGTGTATGTGTGTGTGTGTGTGTGTTTTAACAATGGTTCAATTTGCTGCCCTCAGCACTGCTGAGATGTTCAGGTGCAGAAGAACTTGGGAAGCACCAGCAGAGCTGCTTAATAAATAGATGGTCATGTCGCAGGCTGATTAAAGACTACATTAGAGAGCACACAAGCCTTTCTATCGGGTTTAAGTTGTTCTCACACAGAGTCTTGCGTTGTTGGTGGAAATGTGTTGGGGGGAGGGGGGTGGGGGCGGTCGCTAGGTTAAATTTAATATTTGGCGCAGGAGAGTCACACACACCCCCACGATGTTTTGAAAATTGAGCCCCTTAAGCCATTTTCATTTAACAACATGAAATTGACTAGGTATGTATTTCATGAATAGACGGACCAAAAAGATTCGGGAACCCATGGCTGAAAATACACAGGAGCTTTGCCATTTCGTTTTAAGCTGCATTTAGGGTCACTTTGGCCATTTTTTTTTCCTGAAAATGCAGCCAGCCCCCTACAACCAGTGTCACATAGCAACACAACATTTACAAGGTACAGTATGTCTATCATGAGTGGAGCCATACAAAAGTCTCAAGAAGCCATGACCAAAAAGACAAGAAGTCTACAATTTCGGTTCGAAACATCCATTTACGGTCATTTGCATAATTTTTTTATTTGTCAAAAATTCAGCGCCTACAGCCAGTTGCCTATAGTGACATGTAATTTGGTAAACATGTCTATCACGAGTAGACCTCCCAAAAAGTCTCAAGAACCCATGTTTGAAAAGACACAGTAAGTCTGCCATTTTGTTGCAAAGTGGCAATTTTGCCCTTTTTTTTCTTTGTTGAAAATTCATCCCTGGCAGCCAGTTTCACTTGCCAACATCAAATTTGGGAAGCATGTAATAAGGACACCCGAAAAACAAATCTCATGAAGTCATGCCTGAAAAGACACAGGATGTTTATCATTTTGCTTTAATGTTTCCATTTAAAGATCACTTTGGGCATTTTCAGTTCTCCAGTAAGGCAGACGGGCGACATTAAATTGGAGAACATTTGAGTTTGTGTCATAAAACACAAAACTCTAACGAGTTTGAAATTTCAGCTTGGTGTCAAGCAGCCATTTTGCGGTCACTTCCAGGTGTCCTTCAAAAACAAAGTTTCCCTCGAGATTTAGTCTAATTGTCACCATGTACTTGATTAAGTGATAGGTGACGTAAAATTGCGAGGACATTGAGTTTTTCTCATTGCGCCTCTGCAGAGCATGGCAGCCGACTTTGCTCATAATCAAGGAAATAACTCGTCATTAAAAAATACGATACCAACACCGGTTTCACTAACTGACATGAAACTAGATGGACTAAAGGACAAATGCTAAAAATTGAACAAAACAATTCTCCATTTTACGTCGAAGCAGCTATTTTGGGCGAATTCCAAGGTTCGTACTTTGACGAACTCCGGATAGGGAATTCGCACAGATTGGACCCAATCGGAAGCAGGTATCCTAGACGGATGGACAATGGTAAATTGCGACACTTTATTTGCATACGGCCTCGAATGTGGGACGAGCAAAGCGGCAGTACATCTTTGTGTGCATACTTTAATGTCACTCATGCACAGGCGTGTATGTGTGTGTGTGTGTGTGTGTGTGTGTGTGTGTGTGTGTGTGTGTGCACGTGGACATTACATGCGCCATCTCCTTGCCAGATGTTTTTGCTTACACGCCGGCGATTTCCTTAAGGTGCTGTGACAATTTCATTAACTTCAGTGGGGAGAGCAGAAAACATTGGGGAATTCTATATTGGAAATATTAGCAAGGACAAAGGATGAACACCATCTCCCCACATACTGCAGTCTGTTTTAATGAGCTCTACTTGCAGGTGGATGATGGTGCACTCTGAATGGTTATTGACAGGAAGCCTGATGCACTGCAGAATCCGACGTTTGGTCTGAGTAACGAGACAGGATATCAGACGCATCAGATTCCAGGGAGTCTCGGTACGAGATACATGAGGTGGTGGCGGCGAAGACTAAAAAAATAAAAATAAATCCTGCTGCATCGTGCAGCGTGGTTCAGAAGGGGAAGACCGATCGCATTAGTCACATATCGATCTCGTGCCTCCCGTCAAGCTGCCACGACATAATCCTTTTGGCAGCTTGTTGTCCAAAAAAAGCAGGTAGCTATGACAGGGGGGGTCATTGATCTGACACGCTGTAAAGAGCACTCAGCGGTCAGTCACTTTCCTCATCATGTCTTGTTTCCTTTTATTATTATGCAGCTTGGTTTTTGAACGGCGGCACGGTGGTCGATTGGTTAGAGCGTCTGCCTCACAGTTCTGAGGACCGGGGTTCAATCCTCGACCAAGCCTGTGTGGAGTTTGCATGTTCTCCCCGTGCCTGCGTGGGTTTTCTCCGGGCACTCTGGTTTCCTCCCACATCCCAAAAACATGCATGGTAGGTTAATTGAAGACTCTAAATTGCCCGTAGGTGTGAATGTGAGTGTGAATGGTTGTTTGTTTATATGTGCCCTGCGATTGGCTGGCAACCAGTTCAGGGTGTACCCCACCTCCTGCCCGATGATAGCTGGGATAGGCTCCAGTGCTCCCGCGACCCTTGTAAGGTTAAGCGGCTCAGATAATGTTGGATGGATGGATGGATGTTTTTTTTTAACTTTGTTAATTATTTTCAGATAAAACGGTGTGCCTTGCTTGTCATCCATCCATTTTCTGAGCCGCTTATCCTCACTAGGGTCGCGGGAGTGCTGGAGCCTAACCCAGCTATCGTCGGGCAGGAGGCGGGGTATGAGATGGGGTATGAGATGGCAGAAAGTTCTAAAAAGTCAACCATCACTGCAGCCCTCCACCAGTCGGGGCTTTATGGCAGAGTGGCCCAACGGAAGCCTCTCCTCAGTGCAAGACGCATGAAAGCCCGCATGGAGTTTGCTAAAAAACACCTGAAGGACTCCAAGATGGTGAGAAATAAGATTTTCTGGTCTGATGAAACCAAGATGGAAATTGTTGGCCTTAATTCTAAGTGGCATGTGTGGAGAAAACCAGGCACTGCTCATCACCTGTCCATTATAGTCCCAACAGTGAAGCATGGTGGTGGCAGCATCATGCTGCAGGGACAGGAAGACTGGTTACAATCGAAGAAAATATTAATACTGCCAAGTACAGTGATATCCTGGACGAAAACCTTCTTTAGAATGCTCAGAACCTCAGACCGGGCCGAAGGTTCACCTTCAAAAAAGACAATGACCCTAAGCACACAGCTAAAATACCAAAGGAGTGGCTTCAGAACAACTCCGTGACTGTATTTGAATGGCCCAGTCAGATCCCTGACTTAAACCCAATTGAGCATCTCTGGAAAGACCTGAAAATGGCTGTCCACCAACATTCACCATCCAACCTGACAGAACTGGAGAGGATCTGCAAGGAGGAATGGCAGATGATCCCCAAATCCAGGTGTGAAAAACCTGTTGCATCATTCCAAAAAAGACTCATGGCTGTATTAGCTCAAAAGAGTGCTTCTACTAAATACTGAGCAAAGGGTCTGAATACTTATGGCTGTGTGATATTTCAGTTTTTCTTTTTTAATAAATCTCAACATTTCAACAATTAATTTTTTCCTGTCAATATGAGATGCTGTGTGTACATTAATGTGGAAAAAAATGAACTTAAATGATTTCAGCAAATGGCTGCAATATAAAAAAATTTAAAAATTTAAGTAGGTCTGAATACTTTCCGTACCCACTGTATGCCTGCTCAGACCACATCTAAATACTGGCACAATGTAGACCGGTGATCTAACACGATTTTGCTGATTTTGATTAGAACACAGGCAGACAGATTCTGAAGTCCGCGAACATATTTAATCACTACAGGTTATCGCCGCCGCATTTAAAGGGAATGAGAGGAGCCGCTTTGATTGGCGCCGGCTGAAGTCTGCTATAAATGCTCCCACAGTAGCGCTGCACTGGATTTACACCAGTCACGAAAATAGAGCCCTGTGTCTTTGATGTTCACCAAAACTAGTGGGTTAGGTTTGTTTAAGATTGAATCTGTTTACAAAAACACATGCATTACTTTTACTCAAGACTAAATGTTCGTCGTTTATACATGTGATGAGCCCAGGCCCGCCTCTCACTTCAAGTTAGCTGGGAAAGGCTCCAGCTTCCCAAGTGAGCTGTGATAGAAAGTAACTTGTCTAGATCACTTTGCCTAAGAATGGTACGTATTCCCACTCAAGTACGCACATAATTCATCTGAATGTGAGGGGAAAAACACGCAGCAGTGTGTGATTACAGAGACAGATGAAGAGATGAAAGCCTGAACGCTTTAAGTGGCCTAATGCATAATTCATCGCTGATCAAATTTGACGTGTTCTTATCTGTGTCTGTTTGGAGTTTTGCTGTGGAACAGAGTGCCATTGCCCCCGACTACCCTTCCCTCCACAGCTGCACAGTCTCTCGCCGTGGCCTGATTTCCATTCATGTAGCCGGGGATGCGCCGCTCGTTGCGTGGGACTAAAGGGGAGAGGCCGCCGAAGAGAAACTCAATTTGAGGAGAACTTTGAGAAGACAGATGCAAAAGCGTAAATGGCCAACCCTGCACATGTGTGTACGATACAGTAACAATACACAAGCTAAACTATCTATCATTTACTAGTAATGACATTGATTGATTTTCATTTTACTGCATTACAGCGAAAAGCGGTTCTAATGGTGTTTTGCACGTTATGTATCGTTTTGTCTCATGACACTGTATCGATCGACGACTCCTAATATAGATGTTGTAATGTATCGTTTTTTTGCTTGCGATACAGTGTAACTATTGAGTCATGATGTAGCATTGTCTCTTGATACACAAGCAGAAATATTAATATTGTGATGTAACATTTTCTGAAGTATCAATATAGGAGGGTTAATATCGATATGTATATATTATTATATTTATTTTATATCACAATACAGTAATGATACACAAGTATTTGTAAGTCGTGATGTAGCTTTTTGTCTTTCAATACAGTATTGATACATGCGGGAAAGATCAATATTGTACTGTACAAAGCCACCATTGGAACTATCAGTATCATGATGTCGAATTTTCTCATGCATATAATACACAACCATAGGGCTGTCACTATTTATCTTTTCAGAATCGATTCTCCTATTAATTATTGATAGCATAATCAAATAATAATGCCCCCCACTATAACAAAAAAATATATATACTTTACTACTAAGATGCATTTTATTCTCATTTATCAGGAATGAACTCCAATCCTTAAACGGCATATGTTGGTACTTAGTGGATGGTATAAATTTGGTGTACAGAATTTGAGGCGGCTAAATGCTAAAAGGTTAGCTATCGCGATTAGCATTAGCACGCTAGCGATTACCATTTTAGGTCCAAAAACTCTACCATTCAGCTCACTTGTGTTGTATGTACATCTTCACAGCTAAAAGTGTCTTAAAAATCACTTACAGACGCTCCTTTGTCGTTTCTGCCAAAGTTTATCAGTGGCCCAGCACTGCGTCCATCTGCAATAATTATCCGTGTGAATCACGAGTTCCGGGCGGAACTTTTTGTTTTTGTCCCGGCAGAAATTTTGCCGACCTATGTTTGAAGTCAATTGAGCAGTTAGGTTTTTTTTCCACGCCCCCACCCCTACACAAGCATACGGTAAATATCAAAATCAACGTTAATTTTGTCTCGTGAGACAGTATTGATACACAAGCAATATCGTGATGTCATATTTTGTTTTAGGACACTGTAGATACAGGAAGATATATCGTTATATTGTTTTGTCTTGCGATACAGTAGCAATACAAGAGTATAAATATTGTTGTGGTGTTTGGTGATGGATAGTTTTGTGTTGCATTACAGAATTGATAGACTAGCGGAACTATTGATATCATGATGGAGCATTTTCTCTTGGAATACAGTATCAATACACAAATGTAAATATCAATATCATGATACAGCATTTTCTCTTGCTATAAAATATCAATACATATGCAGAAATATCGCTATCGTGATGTATTATTTTTATTTTTTTGCATATACGCAGTTGTTTTGAGCTCAAAAGCCTCTGTCACTAGACTGCGAAATTTATGTTTATTTTTGTAAGGACTAAACAAACCAGATGCCCCACTCATTTGATGCTTAATCAAAGGCAAGCTAATACACAGTCAGAAAGGCAGATAGATGGATGAGTTTGAATGATTTGGACACAGGCTTTTATAATAACGTGCTCAAGATGAATGCTTCCCGATTGGCATGATGAATCAGTGCCTTTTCCTTCAGTCTGTCTGAGAATTATTTCCGCCTTGTTGCTTCTGCCGTTGAGTCAGTTCAGTCCATTTCCATCAGTTCATCATTTTTTTTCGAAGTTACTTGAAAACTCTAAATTGTCTTCTTACAAATAGGACGTCTTTGCTGTTCAAAAAGATGTACGTTAGGGTGCTTTGGTGAAAAGTTATTTTATAAACTTGAAGGAATCTTTGAAGAAACGTGATCTTGCTCGCTCTTTCTTCATTGTGGATTTCTGCGGTTTCTCTGCTCTCCTCAAGGTCTCTGGAGGATGACAATGCCCTCCTTCTCTGTCTCAGGAGCCTTTGTCCACTGCTTCTTTAGCTGCCTTGGGCCGTTAATGTCCTTTTGCTGTACTTGACTTCAAATTATGATACCTTTCTGTCACTGATCTTGATTTCAAACTGTTCTGCTCCATACGAGTGGATTATGTCACCCATGTTGTTGGTTTTCCTTCAACTGTGCCTTTCATTTCTTGTCAGATCCACATTTATTGTCTCCAGTATCTTCCAGGTCAGTTCACCTGGGTCTTGTCACTGCTAATGTTTCTCCCCAATGCTGGTTTAGGCTGAATGGGCTCCGTGATTCCTGCCTCAATCGCTGTGCTTGAGTTACTCTCTTCGAATTATTTAATTGGCTTCTCAAAAAATACCTATCAATGCAAGGTCAGTGTGTCACAGTATCAGTAAAAAGAAGTGAAAGTCATGAAAGATGTCGAGTTTACAGCTATCATTGCTTTCTCCGGTCCCAATTTGTGAATGTGTTGGTTTCTTTAGATTGTTTTAAACTGTAGCGCACTGGGATTCCATGGTTTCACTTTTAGGCTAATCTAATTCTACCTTTAAGGTTTTTGTGTGTGGTCTTGCTTAAAAATCCATACCGCAAGAACTCTTACGTTTAGTAGTAGAAAATCCAACGGGCTTGCTAATTAGTTGATGTTTCGTACCATCAATTTAGCAATTTGTAAATACAGCTTTTCATCGCTAACGTAGTAGTATAGTAGTATCTTTTTTTTTAAGGCAGAAATTGTTACAATGGGATGACTGCACAAAGTTCCGACAAAAAGGCCAGAAATCTCGGGGGAAATCTACTGAATGGTCCTTGAGTGTAGAATTCAAGTCTAACCTTCATATTATCATATATTATACAAATGTATTCATACTGTGTGTGAATTATTAAAATTTGCACCAATGCCAGTAGCACACAATAACACAGTGAAAGCTGCTTCAATAACATTTCATTTATTGGCAGTTTTCAAAGGATGTGATACAGTAATCCATACTACTCTATAGATATAATAGATATAATTACAAGGTCAGCTCGTGATGCACATGGACCGGACGTTAAGCCACCCGGGTTCACATATCCATGACTCGCCCTTAACATGTCATCACTCAACCTCACGGTCTCCGTGATTAATTCAACATACCATACCTCCATCTTGACTGGATAAGGTGAGCACATCCATTATGGACCGGTGAGTGTTACGCAAACCTCAGTCCAACAGGGTGATCACTGGTTCATCTTAGAGTTTCGGCTTCGACTCTTCTTCCAATTGTCACGCAACTTTTGTCACTCATCCAACTTCATAACCCAATTTTGTCATGCAGTGCAGTCAGCCATCTTTAGTCACTCACACATCTTTGTCAGCCAAATTCGTCACCCAACATAGGCAGTTATTTTGAACAGATTATATGGTCCACATTGTCTCTGCAGTCGCCTCTTATTTTGTATCCTGGTGATGTAGCATTAGTGATAAAATTGGCAGCTAACAGGATAAAGCAATGTCTTGATAATGTGCTCCCACCACGCTGTAAAATTATGATTTAGGTACTGTATTTGCTGTGTGTAAACAGATTAGAATGGACATGTCTTAGTATAATTGCAATTAGAACCTGCAAAGACATTTGATAGCAGGATAATATGCTCGAGTCTTACTTGTAAAGCGCACTCGGCTAGTCACTGGTCCGTTGTAGCCTGCTCGCTTGTCCAGATAATTACAGTGAACCTCCGTTTAATGCGGCAAAAACTTTCCAGAGCCACACGCAATATCAAATCCACGATATGGAAATACCATTTTAGAAAAATAGGTTTCATCCTTCCCACACAGCTTAAACACATTTAAACGGATAAAAAACACACTTCAACTCATCAAAACACAATTTTTAAACAGATTGTAAACTTATTTGGACACAAACTAATTGCAAGCATAAAATGGCTAGAAAATACTTTATGTATTTTTGTCTGTGTACATGCATGTGCCTTTAAGAGATGGGGCCTGGTGGGGTGGCACAGGGGTGCAAATGATGAACACATATCTACTTTGGCGCCCTTATGTATTTATTTGCACTACTTTATTCACTCATCACTATCGAATGACAATCCACCTTCCTGTGCCAAAAAAGGGAAAAGAGCGACATCACTTTGGCTTGTGGTCACGCATTTTGTCTACGCTTGGAATATTTACCATGTGGACACGATTGGAAAACGAGAAATCTCAATTGCTTATTGTCAGGCTCCACTCTTGAAATGAAATGTCACTGAGGTTGTTGTTCAAACAAAAACGCGGACATACTTTTGCTTGCTTGTGCTCGTCAGGGTGTTTTTGGGGAGAGGTTGGTGGTCAGGGGTTTAGTGACCGCTACTTTTAATGCAGTGACAGCAGCAGCGAGATAATGAGTCCTGAAGACTGCTGATTCGTCTTTATGTCGCTCTCACAGGAAATCACCAAAACTCCAGCTGCTCATTATCCGTGTGGCTGCGTATGAAAACCTCTCCACGTTGACTTTAAGGTGAGCCGCGCACACATTCCACAGCACGCTCTAACATCCCACCTTACCCGCCCACCCAGCATCCCTCAGCTTCCCGCAAGCCCCTGCAGGGCCGTTGTCCAAAAGTTGCAAAGTGCTGGAGAGGACGCCGTAATGCACGGGGTCTAATTAAAAGTGCCGCGGCGTGGGTGGCGAAGCTGTGTTGGATGGATAGATGGGTCGTAATGACTCTTTGGGGTATTGACCCTCCTTTTCCATGCAGCGCCATTTTCTCTTATGTACATGATCCTCTTCACTCTCTCCATGTTGATTGTATGTCACTACAGTGTTGCTCTCACGAGCGGCTAATTGCAGTTCTTGCTCTCTCGTATGATTGGATGGCATTCCCCAGGTAAAAGGGGGGGTGTATAAGGAAGAGGTGTTCTCACTGTCAGCAATCAATAGTAAAAGTTGCTTTGTGTCAGAGCGAGATCTTTATCAATTTTGAATAATTTGAGCCAGCGTTCTGTTTTAAAAAGGACCTATTTGTTTGTATCACTTTGCTATCTTGCCTCCAAGCCCAGAAACCCTATGAAGGGGAAGACAAGGACGTTTGGTGATAGAACCAGCAACTCCACACCATAAAAAAACAAAAAAATATACTCCAGAAACAATTAAAATATCTATCTGCAAATTATTTCACCAGATGAAGAAAGGCAGCTTGCAAGTGCTCCTATGACTGCGTCTGGACAAAGTCGAAAGGAGACCAGGTGCATGAAGTACACTATTTTGACAACCAAACTGTACACAACTCAATAGGAAACAGCAACAAGAGAAGACTGTAAACTGAGGAGACAGAGAAACTGGATGGAGAAGTAGAGACGTAGAAAAGATAAGGAAATATTGTATGAAGGGAAAACCAAAGAAGCTGAATAATTTTACATGGAATGTGGCTGAAAAAAAATCACTCAAGTGCTTAAAATAGTGGATAACTATAAGTTAGACATTGTAACCAAATTGAGAATACTGACAGCAAGATTTCCGTCCTTAAAGTTCCTCCGGGTGCTTTGTCCCGGTTTCCTGTTATAAGGCTCGACATTTACCCAAGCCGGAAGGAAGCGCTTCAACCTGTTTTGCCAAATGCGGAAGTTAGTTGCGCATAACCCTATTATTGAAAAGGTACTTTGTTACAATACTCGGGTCTCTGGAGTGCCTGCCCGCTCAGCCAAATGTGTCTGTGGAGAAACATTGAGAATTTTGCCAGATTGTGATGTCACAACATGGCAAACTTTTGTAATCCCACCAACACACGGGTTTCTCGAAGATCGGCCAAACAGACAACAAGGAAACGTCAAAGCCAAAAAGCTAAGCTGAGCGGCAGTGTTGTTCGACGCACATATAAGCACGAGTATTAGTTTGGCGATGTGCTGTATGCGCCACATACATTTTATAAGGTCACCTGACACATGTTTATGAGTTATGATTCTAGAAGTGAAAAGTGCAATAACTGTACACTAATTTGGCTCCGTGAGGTGACACAAAGAAGCCGAGGATGGGGTTAATTAAAGATCACATCAGCTACGCCTCACTCGTTATCATGCGAACAAAGAGGCAGAATATACCGTTTTGAAATAATACGTTTCTGGTTGATAAGATTTGAAGACTGACAGGGGGCTTAAATTGTAATTATTCATTAATAAAGCCAAATTCTTTCAGCGGGGGATTGCATTTTCACGTCACTGAAGGAAGTTTGCTGAATGACTTTGTCTCACCCTCTGCTGTGCCTGTTGTCCCCTTTGTTGCCATGCCGACGCATGTCAGGGCCTTGTCAGCAGTTTTTTCACGTGTACCCTTAGAATTTTCACGGAGTCCATCTCAAATTAAATCAGGTGTCTGGCAGGTATGCAAGCTAACGATGACATTAGCATGTGTGTGAAACGTGGCCTCAAATCTGAAGGCGCAATCAATTGTACAAGTTGTCAGTATGAGATCGCTTTCAATTTTCAATGATTTGACCCAATACAGTGGTACTTTGACTCAAAGGTTTAATTTTTTATGTGACCAACAACTCTGTTTACCCGTATATCATCAATTGTCCCCAATGAAATTGTTTGAAATTCCATTAATCTGTTCATGAACTCTCCCAAAAAAAAATATATAGTTTTTTACTAGGTTTTAATGAAGAAATACTATTGTGAATAAAAACATTGAAATGTGGTTAAAAAATAATAATTCAAGCAAGTTTGGTGACTTAATCCAGATGGTGTTTTTGGAGGGGGTTTTTTTCCCACTGAAAAGTAGTGATTTTAGAGGTGCAAGGATGCGACGATGGACGGGCGGGCAGGCTGATGAACAGTTTGTTACAATACTGCGATGACAACAATACTACGACATGCCGATTGCTGTATTTATTTATTTTCATTATTATTATTGCTGCATACCTGAACAATTGCTGTTGGTGCGCCTTTTTACTGATGGATGTTTGTATTCCCACCACATGCTGGCGCTAACGCTTTCCTCGCTAATAATTTTTTCGTATCTCCCTTTAGCACTAGCACTATTAATAATTGTGCTCGTAGGGGTTTCCATTGTGTACAGTAAATGCTCGTAAAAGTGAGTGGGATTTGACTTTTTAATTCCCCAGGATCTGGCAGCAGCAGGGAATCACTGGGGGATTATATTTTCCGACTGGTGTAAATCCAACAACTAACAAGTGCATGTTGTTACTTATATGTGTGTGTGGGGGGGTTTAAGTCCCAGCCACTCTGGCCTGGCCTGTTAATAGATGACACTTGCCACTTGATGAATATGTTTCTGGGAGATGACTTGTCTCCGTAGTAGGTGACAGGTGGGATTACCCAGACAAATGAAGGGTTCTAAAACTGTATTATTATTATTTTTTGACATCTGCAATGCTGATTGCTAATCGCATCTGCATCCTAACGGAGCGGCGAAAGATTCCCCATGCGTCATACACTGCAGAATACAGTAAACCCCACCGATTCCAGTTTTCTGTCGGACCTACCAAATAACTATTCACAGAAAACACGCACCGATTCACAGTTATTCATGCATTTTTGTGCTCCTGCTGTAATCCAAAAATATAGTGCCCAAACGCCCTGATCCCTCTAAGGCGCATCATCTTAGTGGAGTAGTGGCCTCTTGATAGCCAGGCGGGTTGACAGCTAACAGCAGCGTGATAGAACATTCAGTGGGATGTCTATTACTCGCAAATTGTTTTGCTATTCGCATCAGGGCTTGGCCCTTAACCCCTGAAAATAGTGAGGGTGCACTGTAGCAGCACCGTGACTGTAGGTGTACGGTACATTGTCTTTAGTGCTTTGAGACAAAATTTCCCCAACCCACATAGCAACATGACAGAGCGCTTCCGCTATGCCGCTAACACTCGTTGGAATGCAAGGCGAGTACCACTGGCTTGTAATTAAAAGTCTCATCGGGGAAACTGTGGGCCTAATGAGCCTCTCGCATTTCAGCCGCACTGGAGCACGACTGCGGGGCTTGGGCGACTGTTCCCCTTGCTACAGCAGAAGGTTCTCCAGTTTACGCACAAATAATATGATCGCTTTGTATATGTTTATACAGCCTGACCAATGAGTTAACCAATCTGAGATTGGAACGAGAGCCTCGAATGTTAGCTCTTCTTTTTCATTGATAAGTACAAAATCGGTTTCATCAGATATTTTTGTCAAAACTCTATGGATCCAGAAGTCCAGGTTTTTGGTTTTCCTTTTTAAACAAAATACTGTCGTGGATTTCCTACAATAGCAACAACTTGGTATGTTATTCCATGCGATCAATATGCACTGCATTCTAGGTGTAATCAGGTGAATTTTACATATATAATGAGGATAAACGGTGTAGAAAATGGATGGATGCATGCAACAGAAAAGGAGTTCTGTCCAGACACAGTCAGCATTCTCCTCACACTTAAAAAAATATATTTTTTTTTTGGTTGCATTAATTTCTAAGGAACAGCAGTAATGCTCCTGGGTCCGCTTGTTTAAATCTTTCAAAAGTGTCAAATAATTTGGAAAACAATCCTAATGGGTTTTTTAATCTCATTATTAACTCAAATGTCAAATGAACCATGACAGTGTGAACTGTATACAGTATGGAGATTACGCTAAGCAGGGGACGCATTTGACCCATAACAGAAGGGATCTAAGCAAGACATTTTAGGTGATTGTTTGCATCCAATTCTGTGGGAAAACTTTGGAAGAGCCTTTTGTGTTCCCAGTGCACAAAGTACCATACACGCAAAGGTCGAAAAAGGCACGATTGGAGGAGTTTGGTTCCAACATCAGTGACCTCAGACATCACAAATGAACTAAAATTCCACACAGAAGATGCATCTTGAAGATTCTGATTCTGATTGCTCACCAGCTTTGCTCCAGTAGCATGTTGGCATAGTTTTCTACTATGTTTATGGAATTTCTGTTTGTCTGTTCCTTCATAAGACTCACTGACGTAGCCTAAAGGTATTGTGTTCTGAATAAAATAGTTCCTTCCAATGATGACCGCCCAATCCATTGGACAACTGTAAAGCCTTTTAGCTTGCCCCCTTAAAAAGAACCCGAGTGGCCATCAAGCACATTATCATCACATATCTTAGTGAAAAGGAGAGGCCACATTTTGGAGTTGTATTTCGAACAAATCAATTTAAAAGGTAGTTATGTCACACGAGTTAGCCAACAAAGGCTCACCTGTCAATGGAAGTCTCTAAATTCCCCTCTTTAACCTATCAGATTAAAAACTCATTTGTAGTCCTGTTGAGGAAGACTTCTTCCTTCTCCCCTCACGCCTCCAGTGGGAGTCAATTATTAACAAGCATATTCCTTATAAACCAAATTAGCCTCTCAAAGCTCTTTCGCACGCTGCCGCTAGGTAGCCCTACGAGCACGGTTGCGTCGGAGGCAAAGGTGATGCCGGCGCTCGGTCTTGCAATCAAGCAAAACGCCTCTGCAGAAACGTTCCTCGCTGAATGGTATGAGTGTATGATACCAACAGCAGGGGGGGGGGGCGCCTACAACCTTCACCGAGGAGGATTTGGCTCGGACAATCTCGGATGAGCGGAGGAAAAAGCATCAATCTAAAAACAATAAAATGCTTGTTAACCCCAAGCCTTAACGAGGCATTGTCTCAAATAGACAGTAACAATGAGGCGCTCTTGGGGTTTTAATCAAAGGCCTCTGAGACCACTCTGTTCTTTTGTTATACACCAGGGGCCCTCGGTTCACGACAAAATTACAAAATTTGGGTTGTACATGTTGTCAGAACCTACACTAACACGATAGTAAGTCACAATGACAATATTTGTAGGAAAACACTTCTAAAACAATCAAATGAAAGTTTGTCATTGCATGTTGTTTTGGACCGTCATAAACCAAGGACCCCCCGTGTATTTGATTTCTTTTTATTGTGATTTTTTAGGGTTTATTTTTTCTTTTATTTTTTGGGGTATTTTTCCCCAAGATCTTCTTCCTGTTTTTTTTTTTTATTATTATTTTTTTATTATTTATTTTTTTCCCCCTCTAGTAAGGAGCAGAGGCATACAAATTTCCCACATGGAACATATTAGGTAAGGGACAGAAGGTGTAACTGCTTTGTGCTCTAGCCACTACACGTTCACTCTGCAAACAAACCCATTGCACTTCAGCCTCTGGCTAGCGGACATCCAGTTAATTAGCTAGCAGTTATCTCATTATTTATGTAGTTAGTTACCAGCATTAACCCAAAAATGAGACCAAAAGTGTTTACTTTGTTAGTTAGGGAGTTCTTTTGTTTGTTCTTTCGTTAACAATTGTCTTACTGGTTATGTAATTAGTTAACAGGATTAAATGAAAAATAACAAATGTTATATTTGAATTTTGTGACCCAGTAATTAGCTGGTTACAGAGCAATTGGCTCAGTAGTTGGTTGGTTAGTTACCTGTAGAAGCAAACAATATTATCATTGTTCTCCTTTTAGACTGTTGACTCGGAGTGACAGTGTTATTGCAATGTCAATTCAATTCAATGGCAATGTCAATTCTCGAGACCTCATATAGGGGGGGGGAACAGAAAAATGAGGATAGAAAGCGGAACAAATTGCTCTTGGTGGGTTGCGGGTGAGAAATTGCTCTGTCCAAAATGTATTATTGCATCATTTTAGCCAAAGCGCCGTGATGAATAGTTTTCCAATACGGAAGAGGGTTTCTATTAGCGAGCTGTTGAGATAACGTAGTCGTATAGGCGAGTAAAATCAGCGTCTTCCTGCTGTTTCCCGCTGATGTTCTTCACTGGGCCTCCATTAGTAAATTACATGTTATCTCCTCACCTTGGATCAAGGAATCATTCCGACGAATTATTGCTAATCGTCTGTATGTGTCAATGACTTGCAATCAAAAGCAACCACAACACTTTTGTCACGCCGCATCTTTTTTTTTTAGCTTTCCTCTTCAGCGCCCTGAAATGTTTTAACGGCTTCATAAAAACAGCAAGTAAAAGGCCATTTTGTTTTTTTGTTTTTTTTTATGCCTTTTTTTCACCCAGGCAGAAAGTGCCGCAGTAAGCGCCGTGTTTACCGCGTCGACGAATTAATTAAAAGGAGATGGCCCGATGGACCGATTACTTCGAGGGCTGATGAATGTGACAAAAATGATGGAAGATTACAGGAAGGGGGAGGTGAGAGGATCATACAAATACGATAATTCATGCACGTCTGCTAAACTACGGTGCAAAAAAACCCAAAAACAAACATGGATTATTCATGACCTTTAAACTGATATTGGATCAATTGTCAGTCAAATGTCACTCAGGAAAATGATGAAAATAGACAAGTTGGTAGGACATTTTACCTCTACTGCTAGGGTCGTCTAAAATTGGATTTAATTAATAGCAAATGGATTTTTGCTCTGACAAAGACTAAACATCTCTGAAAGGTGGTAGAAATATCTGTACAGAATTGTAACTGCTGAAAGGGAAATAAATTGGTTTGACATTGAGGCCATCTTACATCTGATATAATCAAAATTTTAATTTTTGCAACTCGGTAAGTCATGTGTCAGATATCGTTCAAAGTCAACAGATTTCAAGCATCCCCGAAAGTACAAAATTGTGACCTTGATGTTTCCCTCCTGCTATGCTAGGCTCATCTTGTGTCTGATGTGCTGCAAAGTCAGCGGACGATCTAATAGTCCCTGAAAATCTGTACAAAATTGTGACCGATATAACACTGAAACGGAACTCACTTTTTGAGCTCAGCTTCTGAGGATGTCTAAAACCATTCAAAATCAATATGGTAGTAATTGAGCCTTTACATTCAAAAAGGATCCTCTCATTCCTCTATGTAAAGACTGAGGTACAGTACGAACGCGGCGAAAACATTGATCAGTGCGCTGCAAACGCGCGCTGAAGTCTGTCCATTTGTACATCCAAACCACCAAAGAAATGACTTTTAATGAGCAAAGGAGCCCTGAAAGGGTATTTGTTCCAGTCCCGGAGGTCGGTTCCAGGGATGGAGAGAGAGGTGCGATATTGAGAGGCGAGAAAAGGAAGAGCTGTGGGCAAAAGGTTTAAAGTGGCTGTCCGTCGGAAAGGCGGAGAGCGGCCGACAGATAGCGAGCAGAGGGCTCGAAGACAGGATTGGAAAAAATAGAACAGTGAGGTAAAGAAGTTTTGGGAAATGGTCGAGTGGGAAAGTAGAGGAGGGTGGGGGGATTAGCTAGTCCGGTATGCTGGAGCTTCCGTCCCCTTGGCTGTGATAGGAATGCTGAATTATTCATGCAGCAACAAGGACAAAATCATTTTTTATATTGTGACCAGTGCTGTGCGGTGTCTTACAGGGGGGCGTCTTGAATCAAAATGAGTCAAAAGCAGTTGGATTCTTGCCATATTTTGTTAATCACAAATTGCATAGAGCAGACACACGGAGTGCAGCACGCAAGGTCTAACCAGCCAAATATACAATTGTTAAGTTACTCGGAACAGCAGCGTACACGAAAAATATGCATCCCCCCAAAAGTCCCCCAAAAACAATTAGTTTATATTTAATTTAACACAAATAAAACAAAATAAAAGATAATATGAAGAATTACTGTGGACCCTCAAATACTTGGTTGGGCATGTCCGCAGATTTTGTTTTTTAAATCCCTTTTTTTCCAATTTTGGAATTTTTAAAAATATTATTTTATTTTCAACCCCAAAAATGCGTCTTAGTGGTTTATCCCCGCTTATTCAAGAATTTTCTGAGTTTAAAAAAATATATATTTTCCAATGCAATTATCATGATTGTCAATTATCCGCAGATTTTCACTATTCGCGGTCCAACCTGGTCTCTATCTCCTGTGAATAGCGGAGGTCCTCTGTAAACAAGCTTGTAGTGTTTTTACTGTGCATACTGTATTATTTGTGTTGGATGTGTGCCTTTAAGGGGTGTGGCCTAGTGACTGACATCAGATCAGGAGCTTGAGTCGGATTGACTCGGTTAGGTTAGTCTGTCTGTGATAATTTGGGCGCCAGTTGTGGCCTACAGCAGCTCCTTGAGAGTTCTCATTTTTGTAATTGTGTGTTTGACTGTTCATCCTGTAAACATCTGAAAAGTGCATCAGTTCCTGGTTTTCCTTGCCAATATACAAGGGTGTTGCAGAAGCTAAAAAAGCAAAACAAAACACAAAAATTGACAGAAGAAAGATCCAACATCAAGGTACCACTGTATTGTCAAATGTGTGGTTGCTTTGGCACTGTCAATAAACTACATGGCTTTCTGTCCAATTGAAGGAAAGAGTAGTCTTGGGGGGATTAGCTAGTCTGGTATGTGGGGAACTACTGGTCTCCCGCACATACTGTTAAAGTCACAGAAGCTGCTGCCCAATATGAGCATTGTCGTTGTTGAATAATTCCTCATCAGCAGCAAGGACACAGGGCTGTGTTGATACAGTGACGCGTGGATGGGGAATTTGCGAAGGCCCTAAAAGTGGAGGGCTGAAGCAGAAGTTAATTCACATAACTGCAAGATCTGACCTCCCACACCTACGGGATCTGAACTACTCCCTGGCCGGGAGATCGTTTATCCTTGTCACGACCCCATTGTCCACTCAAGGCTTCAATGTGGTGCAAAGAGGCAGCAGCCAATGAATTGATTTAAAAAAATACAAATAAAAAAAATAGTGGTAGCACTCCAAACTGTTCAACAGGTACACAGGCAAGTGTTGGTATGTTTCACCTAATAAATAAAACCTCAGCAAAGGCTGGACAATTGTAGACATGCTACAATTGTGACCAAAGCCACGCCACTCAGTGGCGTGTATGAGCACGATTCTCGAGCACGGTCATTCATAGTGGAATGCAATTACGAAAGTGTGTCGTTGTGATAAATAGTCACCGTGAATGCTGTCCGACTTCAGCAAAATAGCACTATAAACACTAAGATATCATTCGCACTGTGAACAAGCCAACGTTGGCCACGGCTGCTTCACTGATGGCATGACTTTTCCTGATAGCGTCACTAAAACACAAAATCAGAATCAGAATCATCTTTATTTGCCAAGTATGTCCAAAACACACAAGGAATTTGTCTCCGGTAGTTGGAGCAGCTCTAGTACAACAGACAGTCAATTTACAGAACACTTTGGAGACATAAAGACATTGACAAAAAACAATTGTGCAAAAAGAGGCAAAGTCCTCTAGCACTTAGAGCAATTCGAATGACTAATATTGCAATAGTCCGGTGCAATGACCATTGTGCAAAGGGCGCTGAGACTTGAAGGAGTGTATGCGGTATAAAGTGACGAGTAGTGCGATCATGTGGGACAATGTTGGTTGTGCAAATGTTACGGATACTCCTCAATCAGTGTGCAAATGGAGCAGATGCTACTCTGGCATGAGTGGCCAGTATATGCAAATAGTGCAGCATGGCGAGACAACTACTGTGAGTGCACGAGTAATACATAAGTGGCCCCACAGAAATGTGACAACGAACTCAAGTCAAAAAATTGCCAGCTTGTTGTGATGGAATTATAGGTTAGCTGTTTAAGAAGTTGATTGCAAGAGGGAAGAAGCTGTTGGACTGTCTACTAGTTCTAGTTTGCATTGATCGGTAGCGCCTACCTGAGGGAAAGAGCTGGTGACCGGGGTGCGGAGGGTCCGAGAGGATTTAGCATACCCTTGTCTTAGTTCTGGCAGCGTGCAAGTCCTCAAGTGTGGGTTAGGGGGTGTATAAGTTTGAAGTTTTTTTTAGAACGTAAAATTTATTCGAAAATGTAGATGTGATAAATGTACCTGCGTCGCTTCTGACTTCTCTCAAGTGCCTGGGGTCCCGTCGCTCTGCTAACCCGTGGCCGATAGTCGGCCGCTCATTAAAAATTTGGTTGCCGAACCCTGTGCAACACTACACACAGTTGGTTTCGGCCACGTGGGCCTTAGTGATTCTCAGAGAGGACCACGTGTTAAAGGGTGACATTTGGACGCATTTGCTCACATGCTATTTGTGAGGTGCGCGTCAGGTCACATTCAGCACCACGCAGCATTGAGCCTCATGTAAATGTGTGACATTTTAAACTGGAGGCTAAGCGGTCCCCTCCACGGGCTGTGTTATTATCTGTGGCTCCTTTTCACCCCATGTCTTGTACAGTGTGCAGGCCTAATTAGATGCTGCAGAATGTACAAGAGGTTTTATAAGACTGTGTGTGTGCGTATGTGTGGAGCCGGAATCTTTCATGAATTTGGCCTGGAGATAGTTATCGTGGCCACGCATGATACGGCGGCGGCGTTAATGGGAAGCGGGCCGCCGGCTGCTCGGAACCCGCCCGACGAGGGATTACACTGGGAAGTGATCACAGGGAAGACTTGATCAGAGCAGCTGAGGCACCAGGCAGCTCATTACGGGCTGCAGTGAGCTCAGTGGCGTGCGGCAGCAAACAGGAAGTGGAGTACACTCACTCGCTGCTGCCGCTCCGGTGTGATTAAAACCTATTGTTCGTATGCAGGGGAAAAAATGGCCGTTGGTTCTGTTCGTTAAAAAATGTGCAACTTCTTATTCGGGCCTCGTTTTAACGGTACTCGGACCGCTTTGTATTCGCGCATGCAAAAAATATGTCAATCCCGTGTTACAGTGCGATGCACACTTCAAACAAGTTTTCATGCTCAGAGAACAGAATGAGTCGCTCATTTAATAAAAAATAAAAAACAGCATCAAAACACATTTACATTGGAGATCTAATTCATGGCTCCTTAACATATTAGAAAACGAATTCAACATTCTTTAAATTGTACTTTTTTTTTGTTTGTTTGTTTTGTCATTACATTTTTTTGCACTACACATTTTTACATTGTTTTTTTTTTTTAATTAAAATTTATGTTTCATGAAATGTAACTTTTTTTTTTTTTACACATTTACAATGAATTTTACCAAAAGAATATTTATATTATTTTCACAAATTGTTTTTCATTTTACTGTTTTTCCCCCACAAATTTATTCAGTTTGGGCATTTTTACAAATGTATATATTTAATGTACAAATGTTCACTAATTTACAATTTTAAAACAGATTTAACTTGACAATTACATTTTATTAAGTTTTTAAAATTCTTCCCAAATTCACATTCCTTTACAAAAATAAATTTTGTATACGTTAACTAATCTAAAATATTCTGTTCTCGTTCACATTTTTTAACAAATGTACATTTTGAAAACATTTAAATTTTTTTACATTTTGATTTTTTTAACCATTTATTTTGTAAATGTTTGTGTTTATTTTACTTTTTTACAAACAATTTGTTGCAATACATTATTTGTATCGAAATAGATTTTTACAACAAATGTTACATTTGCTACAGATTTGATTCTTATCTAAAAAACCTTTAACAATATAACTATTTTCACAAATCTACAAATTATTGATTGTGCAGTTTAAAACAATTTTTTAAAAATTAATGTTACAGTTTTGCAAATAAAATGAAGATTTTTTTTTTATTTTGTTTTACAAATTTTACAATATTCGTTTTATGAATGTATTTTTTTGGGGGGTATGTAAATTGTTGTAAACAGAAAAATAGTTTTATATCAATATAAAACAACACATACTGCGAGATTAGTGGCAGTTTTATAACACTGCCCCTACCTTGGTGTTTGGTGGAAATGATATATACTAAAAACATCTATATATTGATTGTGAATGGTCTAGCGTGTGCCATTGTTATGCACAACAGCACAGATGCTGGTGCCTCTGTTGCGGCACCGCGTGTGATTTAATCAAGTTAGCCGATGCCGATCTGTCACGCGTAACTGTGGCTTTGACTGCATTCCGCGAGATGTGAATTAGCACAGTGGCGGTGAATGAAAAACACATTACCGTCACATGACTGTAAAAAGATGAGAAGTCAGCATAGGAGACGCTGATTGGAAGCGATACAAAGCAGCCGTCCTGGAATAATTGCGATAATTTCTGTAAAGGACTTATTTTTGTGATGAATGCATCGGGGAAATGAAAGTGACTAGCTATTAAATGCATAACCGACATGAAGCTTAGTTCATGTTAGACCAGCTTTCAGTGAACTAAACTGTGAAGTTAACATATCTCCACCTACCTTTGTGTTAGTTTTTTTGTTTTTGTTTGTTTGTTTTTTACCTATTGTCCGAAAAGTTGTTGGCCAGACGAGACAATAGTTGTGGCAGGATTCGTGTCTGCTTACCATGACAGTGAGACTGCCAACAATGCCCTGAGCATCTGACAGTTCCTGTCTGAGATCATCACCATGCTGGAGCAACCTTCCTACTCGCCCAATTTGGCTCTGTGTTTTCTTCCCTCTTTGCCAAGCTCAAGGGGTCATCAAGGTGACCTGTTTCGAAGACGTGGACAACATTAAGATGGTGATGGTGTGAACAATTCTTCCAGGAGTTCATGAAGGTGTGGCAGAGAAGGCTAGGGAAGTGTGCCAGACTCCAGGCGGATTATCTTAACTCGGAAAACTTGTACATTGGATTTGAAATAGATCTTTTGTTGCCAATTTAGATGTACAGAATGGTCTCCGTCATTTTAGTTGCGCATATAATGACCGTTGCCATGTGACAATCTAATCAAATACCTTAAGGATGGAAAAACGTTTGTTCGGCACCTGCAACCAAGTTTTTCAACAAATAAAATAAAATTAAAAAAAAGTGGACGGTTCCATCTAAATTCCAGACACTCCTGGGAGGAACTATTTTTCTCCTTCAGCTAATTACCTTTCCATTACATTTTCAGCGGCAGCCTTGCAATCATGTTCAAATCGCATCGGGGGATAAAATTAAGAGGCGGACCACTGTGACGATGACGGTAATTGTGCTTTTAGATCCAGGCTGATATCAGAAAGTGTGATTTAGATGGCAAATTTTCTTCCCAATGAAGCCTTAATGACACCAGTGAACATTATTTCACCTATGGGATGATGTCATGCAGTGTACTGGCTTGATGAACTCAAGAACACCCTGGTCAATTTTGTATTAGCTATTTAAAAAAAAAAAAAATCTCATCTGAGGTTCTCGACACAGAAGGCGATAGATTGGCCTAGAAACTGGGGAAATGTAAAAGTGGACACACAAATTCAGTGAATCATAAACACTGTGAGATTGCTTTCTGTTTCAATGCATTATTTTTATTTAGACACCAAGTTTCTTGAGGAAATAAAGGTGTCCCAAACACCAATAATGATATTCATAAGGACTGAGGTTGAGGATGTGCTGCTTTACTAGCCAGACTGCTTTATTGTTAATATCTTTTTGGGGTTGATATTTGAGCAGCTTTATTGCATTCAATGAGGAGTGCGCATCTGTTATTGTTTGTATCATTACACCAAAAAAAGGTTACCGCGAAACTTTGTTTAGGTTTTATGGGAAAGTCACCTAAAAATGATCATCCAGAATAAGTTAACTAAAGTTGTTTAGAACATACACTGTTTCACGACTGTTTATGTGGTACCATGCTGCTGTTTGATTGGCAAAGTTAGCAACAAATTTTGCAAATGGACTGAGCCACTATTTTAGGAAAGTAGAGTGCGGACCTCTAGCTAACTATTGGTTGACTTGTTAAAAGTTGGCAATGTAAGTCATCAACATTAGCGACCCACTGTTAATTTCTTGGCCCAAGCGTAAGGGACCTTCAACAGCAACGCCCCATCATCAAAATATTTCCCACAGTGTCCATAAGTGTCGTTAGCCCATTTAAAACCCTCCACATGCTCCCATTAATTAAAATAAATAAATAAAAGATATTCAAAGGACGTCGCAATGACCCCAGACCACTCAAAGATGTTGGCGCAGAGAATGCGAACGTCGGGAGGAAAGTAAATAATTGCGCTAAAACGACAGGAGGGACGGTGTCCGCATTTGCAGCTGTTCAAACATGTCTGCTGGTGCGGGCTCCTCGCGTAATTACACCACTGTCACGATGTAATTGACGCTCTTCAGGGCTAAATCACTGTGAAAAAAATGCAAGGGCCTTTCTACCCCTTTGTTTTGGGTTAGAATCGCTGCATCTGGAGCAGGGTACATCTTTTTTACGTAACTTTTGTAACTAACTAATGAGCTCACTAGTTCGATAACTAAGGTGATAACTAACAAGCTGATTAAGTTTTGTGTTATCCTGGTAGCTAACTGCATAACTAATGAGACATTCACTAGCTAGCAACATTAAAAAGTCAACAAAATTGACACCAATTAATTTGATGTTTGGTGTATCCTTATAACCAACTAACTAGCTAAATGACTAAAGAGCTAACTAATGAGCCAACAAGGAACCTAACAACAAGTGATGTTCTGTGTGTATGGTGAGCTAAATTAATTTTAGCTCACCAGTGTGTGTGTGTGTGTGTTTGAGCCAATTAACTAGCCAACTAAAAAGTCAACTGGTGATCTGCTTAAGTAGCTAAATAAATATAAGCATACCCTTTCAAAAGCTACAAAGTTTTCACTGTTCATTCTCCCACTGACTAGCTAGATAGCTAACAAGCAAACAGCAAACTACCTCAAAACATAAATTCTGCAAAAGTATAATTAATTAATTGCCGATGTAAATTAAATCGTAACTAACTAAAGACTTTATTATAAAAATCTGTTTTTAGTAGGTCCTTTTCGGCACTCGAGCAGTCTCAATTCTGATCAACTCGACTATGGGTGTCTTTTACATTCTGTCATCCATTGTTGGTGTTTTTGTCATGATCAAGCGAAACGTTTGATGATACCTTTGCTGTTGGTATTTTTTCGGCTAGCAGTAGAAGAGCTCGACGCCAGCGGCCACGCAGGATCAGATGCTCGCGATTGGAGTTAGCGACAGTCTTCTCCGCGGAGGCAAGGATTAAACGATGGTGAGCTACTAAGGCCTCGTACCTCGGGGGCATGTGAGAAGTTAATCAAATGTGTAGGAAGTTTATTTATATGCTCCTGGGGTCATGGACACGTTAGGAATGACAATAGTTTCCCTCTAAATAACCTTGCAATACTCCCTGTACATTTGCTAAGGAGCTAGCTAACTAACCATTTAACTCGTGTACTCCATCAAAACATAACCTTCGTGGGTTTTTTTTTGGTGTAATATATATATATATATATATATATATATATATGTATATATAGGGACCTCAAAACATAACATCCACAAAATGCAAATTGCTGATGTTTTGATGTTTTAGCCCGTCAACACCTTGTTAAAAACGAGTAGTGTGACGTATTGCATATGGAGGACAAAGAAGGCTCATGTAGTCAGTATGGCTGCATGATTTACATGTCTGCTTGCTTGATGATGTACCTGTGCACTTAGCAGAAAAAGCAGGCAGAATAAAGCACAGGTAAACAGTCTGCTTGGTGGTCAACTGCAGAGAATCTAAAACAGTCTCACCGAATGGTATTTCCTTGTGTTCCTGAATCAGCTGATACTTTAGCTGAGTTGATAAAATGTCAACACCCATCCAGCAGACTATTTAGACTGCCAAAGTCGCTTTACAGCACACCCGCAGCGGGCAAGCACGCTCCAATTAGCTTTATACGGCGGTAATGTTCCTTAGGGTTGTTAAAATGAAGAGTAATGTACTGTAAAAGTTGTAGAGGTCAAATATGTACATAGTAATAGTGCGGTATGTTGAAAGAGCACTGCACACGCCCTGACATACAGGAGATACAGCATGTGGGATTGTTCAGTACACAAAAATAGCCATAATAATGATAATCATATAATAATAAGATAATCATAAAGCTCATGTTATTTACAAGCAAAAAGACACGAAGCAATGGTAAAAACAGTACATACACATATCATGAAAAATATATTTTGGTAATATTTATTTTTTTAATTGACATTTGTTTAAAATTAAACTCAATTATTTGTAAAGATATACAGGGGGTCAACATGTCAAAATTATAATTGTCACACATTGGGGAGATATGCTTTTCTTGTAGATTAAAATAATCCATCCATTTTCAACACCGCTTATCCTGGTTAGGGTCACGGGGCGCTGGAGCCTATCCTAGCTGACTTCGGGCGAAAGGCAGACTACACCCTGAACTGGTTGCCAGTCAGTCACAGTGTCACGTACGTGGTTAAGGCGAGGGCGAGTAACGCAAGGTGAGAACATGGTGGACCCAATTGCAGGGAAGCAGGGAGGCAAGGCAGGAGTGCGGGAGTCTCAAAATAATATTTAATCTTAGAAAAGGGAAAACTGAACAAAGTCCCACAACAGATACCACTCAAATCAAAGTAGCAAAGAAACACTCGAATATCTAAAACTGGAAACAAACTATGACCTGTGAGTAAGACGTGGAATAGAAACGGAAAATGACACCTGACAATGACATACCACAATGACAAAGACAACTGACATGGCAGAGACATGTGACAACGACAATGAACCGACAAGAAGTGAAAGAAACCAGGGAACTAAATACAAATAAATTGACGAGACAACGAGGAACACCTGGACAAGACATGAGTGGCTGGAGAGAGCTGATTGGTCGACACAAAGCAGACGAGAACAGGTGGACACAACAACTTAATGAGCACACGACAAACATGGAACACAGGAAAACATGGAACAAAACTAAACAACCCAAACCAAAACAGAGACCATGACACACAGGGCACATATAGACACGGACAACCATTCGCACTCACATTCATACCGTCACTGAGTGGGAAGTGAACCCAAGCTGCCTGCACCAAAGTCAGGCGAGTGTACCACTACACAATCAGTGACTAGTAAAATAATTTTTAATTAAAGAAATTGTCAAATAACGTTGTGTTAAACATAAAAACAGAATACAATGATTTCCAAATCATGTTCAACCTATATTTATTTGAATACATTACAAAGACAAGATATTTAATATTCGAACTAATAAACTTTATTGTTTTTAGCAAATAATCATTAACTTTGAATTTTATGGCTGCAACACGTTCCAAAAAAGCCGGGACAGGTGGCAAAAAAGACTGAGAAAGTTGAGGAATGCTCATCAAACACCTGTTTGGAACATCCCATAGGTGAACAGGCTAATTGGGAACAGGTGGGTGACATGATTTGGTATAAAAGGGGCTTTCCTGAATTTCTCAGTCATTCACAAGCAAAGATGGGGTGAGGTTCACCTCTTTGTGAACAAGTGCGTGAGAAAATAGTCGAACAGTTTAAGGACAATGTTAATCAACGTACAATTGCAAGAAATTTAGGGGTTTCATCATCTACGGTCCATAATATCATCCAAAGTTTCAGTAAATCTGGAGAAATCACTGCATGGAAGGGGCAAGGCCGAAAACCAACATTGAATGCCTGTGACCTTCGATCCCTCAGGCGCACTGCAACAAAAACCGACATCAACGTGTAAAGGATATCACCACATGGGCTCAGGAACACTTCAGAAAACTAACGTGAGTAAATACAGTTCGGCGCTACATCCGCAAGTGCAACTTGAAACTCTACTATGCAAAGCAAAAGCCATTTATCAACAACACCCAGAAACGCCGCCGGCTTCTCTGGGCCCGAGCTCATCTAAGATGGACTGATGCAAAGTGGAAAAGTGTTCTGTGGTCCGACGAGTCCACATTTCAAATTGTTTTTGGAAATTGTGGACGTCGTGTCCTCCGGGCCAAAGAGGAAAAGAACCATCCAGACTGTTATGGACGCAAAGTTCAAAAGGCAGCATCTGTGATGGTATGGGGCTGTGTTAGTGCCAATGGCATGGGTACCTTACACATCTGCGAAGGCACCATTAATGCTGAAATGTACATACAGTTTTTGGAGAAACATATGCTGCCATCCAAGCAACGTCTTTTTCATGGACGCCCCTGCTTATTTCAGCAAGACAATGCCAAACCACATTTGGCATGTGTTAAAACAGCGTGACTTCGTAGTAAAAGAGTGTGGGTACTAGACTGGCCTGGCCTGCCTGCCTGTCTCCCATTGAAAATGTGTGGCGCATTATGAGGAGTAACATATGACAACGGAGACCCCGGATTGTTGAAGAGCTGAAGCTGTACAACAAGCAAGAATGGGAAGGAATTCCACCTACGAAGCTTCAATAATTAGTGTCCTCCGTACCCAAACATTTATTGAATGTTGTTAAAAGAAAAGGTGATGTAACACAGTGGTATACATGACCCTGTCCCAGCGTTTTTGGAATGTGTTGCAGCCATAAAATTCTAAGTTAATGATTATTTGCTAAAAACAATAAAGTTTCGCAGTTTGAACATTAAATATATTGCCTTTATAGTGTATTCAATTAAATATAGGTCGAACATGATTAGCAAATCATTGTATTCTGTTTTTTTTTTATGTTTAACACAATGTCCCAACTTCATTGGAATTGGGGTTGTACATGTACACGCTACACATGCATATCAGTATAATAAAAAACAAAGAACATCACAAATGTGGACAAGCATGCTTTTATTCGACCATAATAATATACATACGAGAAGTCTATCTCCAAATAACTTTTTATTCCCCCCCCCCCCCATTTGTCACTTTGGCACAAATGTAGCTTTTAAAAGCAAAGGTTTAACCAGATTTTTTTTTCATATCTGTCCTGTTTGGCTGTGTGCCTAACGTGGTCTGAAAGGCAAACAACAACAAAAAAAGAATATGAAATATGGATGAGTCGCTGATGCGCCACCGGGTGTCACCTCCATGACAAGCACATGCACTCAGGTCACTTCGACACATGTTAAGTTGGCAGCGTTGGACTCTCTGAGCGTTTCCTCTGCAGCTGAGCACTCTGCTGTTCAACCATGTGGAAGACTCTTTACTTTGTTTTGGGGACGGTGACGATTGGCTTTTTTTCCCCACCTGCTGAGTGCTCTGCTATGCTTCCCTCTTGTTTTAATAAGCACAATTAGTTACCGCCGTGAAGTCAGTTGCGACGTCCACTTGAATAAATAAATGTCATACCCCAAATAGATGGCCCCCTACTCTTCCCATCCCTCCCCCCCCCCCCCACTCCTCTAGAAAAGAGATAACAGCTGGCTGTAGTTACCTTTACAGTGACTGACTCCACCATATTGTCAACGCACATCGGCAATAATTAATTACTGTATCTGTATTCATTTTTTAAAAAGATTTGTGCAAATAAAGCCTTCCCCACCCCCAATAAATGCCTCACTCTAAATCGCTGTGTCCTATTTTCTAGAGTTATGTACAGTGGTGCCTTCAGATACGAGTTTAATCCGTTCTGTGACTACGGTCATAAATGAAGTCGCTCATATCTCAAATCGTCTTTCCCCATTGCAATGAATGGGAAAAGCCATTAACCTGTTCCAGTCTCCCCCCCAAAAACATTTTTTAATGAGGGGAAAAATAGCAGTCTATGATATTTTACTTCATAAAAACATGCAGTAATGACATAATTAAATAGCATTCAAATTAATTAAACAGCTTTTGTCAAACTTTGCATCAGTTAAATCGCCATTGTGCTGCTGTCCACCTGTTTGAGAGTGAAAGACTGTACATACATACATCTGTACAGTATATAAATCGCAGCTCCTCTCAGCTCCTCACAGAGGATAAAGAATATGACTGTGTGTGTTATATTGAATGACTAAATGTGTTGCTGCACCATTTAATGGGTTATATACATTTTATGCTATGTGTTGGTGTTAGCATTAAGCTAGCAGGCTAAAGGCTATGCTACATGCTTTTTTTTAAATACACAACGTGTAATTCTCTTAGGTTGATGTTGAGTTAAACGTCCACTGGGAGTGGCATTAAACAGCTTGAAGCCTTTTTTTCATTTTAAGAAGAAGAATTGTTCACTATTTGCCAAGGTGCTGCTTATTGTGAAGTGTGCTGTAAAGCTGCCTGCAGGTTTCTGGAGTCAGGTAATATATATAGTGAGGCAATAAAAGAATATTGGGTTCAATGAAATAAGTTTCTGTTGAATTTGAAATCACATCAAAGGGACATGTGCCCTGTCTGCTTTCTTCTCCATCACAGTTGTTCTGTTTTTGTTCTGTTTACTTCCAAAATGAGGTCAGAGGCTTTACAAAAACAAACGACCCCCAAAAAAAGCGTCTTTATATGTATACTGAGCTCCATGTTGGGATTTAGCGCTGCCTTGCGAGCCCCTGACTGATGTCGGAGAAAGGAAAATAATTTACACAGAAATAAAGACAAGCCTCTGAGAGACGCTGCCTTCACAGTCATTTTTGACCTGAGCCGCAAAATGTCATTCCACTCGCCAAAATAGCAGCCTCTACTCTTTGTTTTTTATTTTATTTTCTCAGTGCAGTGCAAAAGCAACCAAACAGAATCGACCGCCTCATATTGATTTCCTGTTTATGTCCCCGTCTTTAAAGCTGCAGCAACTTACACCATGGTTTCTGAAAGAAAATATCGTGTAAAATTAAAATAAATTTTTTTTTAATTTTTTTTGCTCTCAGCTAAAAAGAAGAAAGTACCAGAACTCAAATTTGGACATACTGTATGTACTTTTCATCAGACAGGGCAGCGCATCTCCAGATTTTGTGGCAAAACCCCTTTTTGATATTGAGTGATATCCCAAAATTATTTCAATTCCACCTTAAATGACAATTCAGGGATTTTTGGCTTGAAACCCTACTTTAAAACTATAACACTTGTTTACACCCTAAACCCGACTTAGGCTTGAAATACTAAGTTGAAACCCTAATGTTTTCTCGAAACCCTACTTTGAAATCATAACTTAAAACCGTAACCCTCCTTTGAAACTCGAACTTGAAACACAAATCTTAACTTAAAACTGCAACAGTCTGAAATCCTGATGCTGGTTTGAAACTCTATTTTGCGACCCTAATTTGAAACTCTAACCCAAGGCCCGGGGGCCAGATCCGGCCTGTCACATCATTTCATGTGGCCCGCCTAAGTCATGTTCTTCCGCACCAAAATTTCAAATTGTCTTCACGTTTAATAACATCAAGAAATGGCAAGCGTTTTAAAATGAGACATTTTCGGGATGACGCTGTCTGGCAGATGCTTTTGGAACATTTTCAACTGTATGAAAACCTCCAGCAGGTGGGGGAAAAAAAAAAAAAAAAAAAAAAAGTCAAACTAGGGCATGCAAAAACTGATGTTCCACTGGATACACTGCAAAAACAATCTGAATCTTACCAAGAATATGTATTTCTATGCGTCTCAAAACTAATCTCATTACACTTAAAATAATACTCATCAATTGTTTGTTGTGTTAATTTGTACTGGAAATAAATAGAAATAAATGCCATTGGGGTAAGAAAAAAAAAACTTTCCCACTTATTTCAAGTAAAAAATAGCTTGAAATAAGTGAAAAGTACCTGATGTGTCTCAGTTTTGTTAGTTTTGACTACAATAAGACAAATATTCTTGGTAAGATTTTGAGTCTTTACATTGTATGTAATGATACGATAAGGCGATAATACATTTGTATGTTTTCGCAGTCATAACGGCCATGTGAGGGAGACGTGGCTTGAAAGCCATAGGTGAGACTGGTCCCATCTACTGTTCCGTGTGTTTCCAATTCGATTGCACAGGAACCAAACACGTAACATATAAACGTATATAACACATACATTAAATGTAAAAAGCGCGTGTGCAGACATGAGTCACCATGCACAGAAGGTAGCAGGTTGTGGGGCACGCACCGTCAGAGGCGCGTACACGGACGGACCAATCAAGCGCACCGCTTCTCTTTCATATGGAAAACAGGCAGCAAATTACCACCTGAGACGAGCTCGGAGGGTGATTGCGGCCCCGCCGACTCTTAACATGCATTCGATAAACTGATTTTGACATTTTATTAATGGGGGGAGCTGTCGGCACGGTCACGCGCAAATCTTTATTTAATCACATTGACATTATTATGCTGATTGTGCACCAAGAAAAAGAAGAAAAAAACTGACACAATAATCTTGTTTTTATGGCTTTAGCATATTAATGTGTGTGCAGGAAGGAGGCAGCTTGCATTGTGCTGCCTGTGTACTTGATAAGCCAGTTTGAATGCATGTCTGTCCTTGATGTTTCTATTCTACACAACGGCAATGAATGCTTGCCTGAAGTGCACAAAGGGGTACACTCAGTGGATGCAACATTAGGATTAGGTACACTTGTAGAATCTAACGACGGCAACACAAGCGCTCCACTGGACCTTCTCCAGTTTGTAGATATTAACGTGGCAACTAAGTCTTGTCAATTTTATTTAGCATCAATTCACAACCGAAGTTATCGCAAGAACGCAATACTGAGCAGGTCAAAAACTACACTCTTCTTGCATTTGGCAGTATATAACCGATGAAGGGTCTATCCCCATTGAAAACAAATGTAACACCTAAATAAGGAGCGATAGATAGAAGGCCTACTTTGAGACCCTAACGCTGGATTGAAATGTGTTTAGTCTAAGCACATCATCTGTGCCGTTGTTGTCAATTCACAGTGAAGTTGTTCTAGAAATGAAAGCGGAGGATTGAAATGCAGAAGGTGTGAGATGAATGTGAGCGTGCGTGCAAAGCGACAGCAGGCCTTCTTCACACTATCATGAGAGAGGGGGAAAAAGGAAGAAAATAATCAAGCTGCTGTTCAGATGTTTGCTCTGTGGCGACTGAGGAAGGTTTACACTCCAGATGTTGTTTGGTGGCTACTCTACTTTTTTTTTGGAGAGAGAGACGCAGCTCCAGAACTTTTTTATTTACGCTTACTCAGTGTAAATGTTTGCCCATTGAATAATCTACAAATTCAGCTTGGGAGGGATTTGGCTTTTACAAAAAAAAAGCAGCTACAATGACACTAGAGTATGCAGAGAACTCATGATGTGCTGTTCCACTCCAGTCCTATAGGTGTCAGACATTACATTGCAAAATTTACAGAAACCTTTAACCTGCTTTCTTGAAGCCCTAATTTGAAACTCTCACCCTGACTTCATACCATAGTTTGAAACTCTAAGACTATCTTGAAAACTTATTTCAAAAGGCTACTTTGAAACCAGAACCCTAAAACTATTAACCCAGGCTTCCCCTGGCTTGAAACCCTGACTTGAAAACTGAACACATCCTCTAAAGCCCAATTTTTAAACCCTACCCCTGGCTTGATAACTTTAAATCCTAACTCTGGCTTGAAACTATAACTCTTTGAAACGCTAACTTAACTTGAGATCCTACTTTGAAACCTTAACCCTAGTTTGAAACCTTGGAAAAATGTGTTGTGTCAGAAGTAGAACCATCTGCGACACGGGAACATGTTTGGCCTAACCTGTGCTTGAAACACAGACTTGTACAGAATATGAGACAGCAAAATGCTAAATACTAAACGGTTAGCCATTGCAATTAGCATTAGCGTGCTAGCGATTACCATTATAGGCCAAAAGACGCTAACGACCAATTCAGCTCACTCATAAATCATGTTAGGCCCAACCCTGCCTCCGTCTGCAATAAATGTCCATGTGAAACATCGGTTCCGGCGGCACGAACATGGTTCAAGGCGGAACGTTTGTTTTTGGGTCGCGGCGGAGCTTCGAGGCAGCAATTTTGCATCGACGATTTTTTTAAGTCGACTTAGCAGAGTTATTCGATTTTACGTGACATCGGTATTCACCCATCCCTATTACACACAAACACAGCAAAGAAGCTCTTTAAAGAAAATGACTCATCAAGAGTCTGCAGCAGCTGAGGACGAACGAGGACAAAACGTGTTCTGGATGGCCGTTGTCAGTTTAAATCACAGGTGTCAAACTCAAGCCCCGGGGGCCAGATCTGTGCTTGAACTGCTATGATTCTAACTAAAATCTGTAGAAACAAATGTAATTGTCATGGAATAAATATTTCCAACCATTTTTTTGTTACCAAACCTCTTTTTACAATACAGCAACAAAGTATTACCCTTGAATTTCGATTTCCAAACTATTCATCTATCAATTTGTTGTCTATGTAATAATATAAGGAGGTGATTCAATATTTATATGATTTCAAAATCTTTACGGCCCTCTGAGAGAAACCATAACTACAATGTGGCCCGCGATGAGTTTGACACCCCTGGTTTAAGTGCTCAACACAAGCCTCGATGCCACCGCTGCTCGCCGCTGAATCACAGCGAGGCCACGCCAGGTGAAGAGCGAGCGTGCGGCGACCTACGGGTTAACGGGCACGCCCTCCTCCCCCAGCGTGGAGGTGGAGGTGCGGCCACGCGTGTTTGCGGACCCGGGCGCTGCAAGGGTGAGGTGGCGTGGAAGAAACTCTGCTCTTCATCCACAAGTCGTGTGTGTGAAGAAGTGCTAATGAGATCTAAAGCACCCGGTGTAATTAGAAGCTGTCTGGGAGGAGGACAATTAAATGCCGCCCACCGTGTCTCCCCTCGAAGCCCCCCGTCCGCCTCCTTCCCTGGTCCATCTCTCTCTCTTCAGGTCGTCACAAAAAAAGAAAAGATTGATGACTCCCCATCCTTTGCAAATGAGTTCCCTCATATGCATAAAGGCTGGCGTGAAACCCTACTCTCTTCATCATCATAACCAGCTTTAAACCCCACTTTGGAGCCCTAATGCAAAAATGCAAAAAAAAAAAAAAAAAAACCCTAATTTAACCCAGCCTTGAAACCTTAATTTTCAAACCTATTTTGAAACTGGAATTTAAAATCCGAACTCTTTTCGTTTTTCTTTTATGCCGGAACAGTTTTACTGTGCCACTGTGGAGTTTTTAAGCTGCCACTGTGGTTCTTCGTATTCTGGTGTATTTTTATTGAACGTTTCTGTCGGACAGAATGAAGTTTTAAAGGGGAGTGAGAGAAAAAAAAGGGAGAGACAATGAAAAGATAAATAATATCGGAAGAGAAGATGGCAAAAGACAGGACACTAGCTGTAAGGAACATGAGGAAAGTAAATCATTATAAACCCAGTACAATGACACGTTAGATTGGAGTGTTGTATGGGGCCGTAGTGCTACACCCTGTGAATGTAGGACAGGACAATATAGCACAGGACTGGACAGGACAAGGACAGGAGAGGAAGCATGCAGGACAGAGGTAGTGGACCCAGCTGTACAACTGAAGTGTAGTGGGAGTGGCTATATAAATTCTAATCATCAACAGAATCAGAGTGCAAGTGAAGGGATACCCAGGAAGTTCGCATAGTTATTTATCGCAATGAGTGAGTGGCGCCATACCAAGTGAGTAAGTCCCAGGGGTGTGTGCCTGTGGACACATGCAAGTGAATTGACACCGTCTCGGATGCACAATAACCTTCAGACGTGTCCAGTAATTGTTGCACCTGCACCGAGGACCCCGCCCCACACACCCGAGAGGCGGGGTCAGGCCTAAATCCTAACTTGAGACCCTACTTGGAAACCCTAACCCAGACTTGAAGCCCTTACTGAAAACCCTGTAAACTATAAAACCCTAAACTAGGTTTGAAACCATAAATTTATCATTTTAAACCCTAACTCAGGCTTGAAACCCTTTGTGAAAATCCTAACCAAAGCTTGAAACCCTAAAATTGAAACTGACTTGAAACCTTACTATTAAATCCTCAGCCAGGCTTTAAAGCGAAATTTACAAACTCTAAACTAGGTTTAAGCCTTGCTTGAAACCTTAATTTAAAACCTCAAGTGTACCGTAAGTGCACTTTTTTACATTTAATCAAAAGTAGACATTAAGAAAATAAATTCATCCAAAAACATACATAAATACATTTTATTAAAAACTCCAATTTCATTAAAAGGATTCAAAGCTAAGTTTCAAATTAAATGTAATTAAATTAAAAGCACATCAAATTAAATAAAATACCTTAAAAATGAATAAATTAAAATCTGACAAAATTATATTGAATGAACCTAGACCAAAAACCAAATTGAATACATTTAAAGAATTAAATTAGCGATTACAAATGTTATTAAATGAATTACTTAAAAGCATAAAAAATTAGACTGAAAACATTTGAAATCAAACAAAAAAATGTAGGAGGTCATGAACAGATTATGTACGTATATTTCATCTCCATTTTGTCCATTCACTTTCATTACTCGTAAAAATAACAATAAATTACACTTTTCTAGTGCTTTTCAAGACAGGGGAAAAATAGCTAAGATTGAGGATCATTATCCATATCTGCATCAGAATTTAATTCATCTTTCACAGTAAGTAGTAGTTTTGCGGAATCCTTCAAACAAAACGTCCTCAGCAGAAGTAACAATTCATATCTATAAAATTCCATCCTTTCACCGGAGGCCGCATTTCATTCGCCACATTAACGTTCTTTGTGGCAGCTGCTCCTCAAGTCGTCGTCCGACCTCAGACGATAATTAGAGCCTCCATGCGACACCGAGGAGATTTATTCCAATTAGTCGTGTCATTATCCCCCCGATGGCGTCGCTAAATTTTACTTACCGGTGTCTGCCGGCTGACACCGTGTCTCGCTCTGTCACACAGCAGACTGAGGCGTGCGTAAAGATGAAGAAAAAGTTCGCAGATTCAGAATGAGTCAGTTATCCACCCTTGTGGAACTCACAGATTCCATGAAAGAGATTTATTATGCAGGAGGTTTTTTTCTTAAAAATTTTGAAACAGTTATCAGGTGTCTTAATGGCATGTCTGTAACACGCTTTGGTTAAAATATCCAGGATCAAGAACTACAATATCGCGACATGACAGCAAGGGCATGACGTCGATGAAGGGTTATGGGATTTTCACACTGTGTCATCCAGCTGTTGCTTGAAAGTGGCTCTGGATCTTCACCCAGCCTGGCTGATCAAGTCATAATCAGAGAATTTCAGAGTCGGGGGGCAGTTATTATGTAAATTCACCCCACTGTTGCGTAACCGTGGGGCAAAAATGCAGAACGTCTTGCTCACAGACATATTTTTAGAAATAGCGTGCCCCAAAATATCGCATTTTTTTACAGTATACTTATTTAATGTAATGCTCTTGCATGCAGGAAAGGAGAGCCACTTTGGCTTCTCTACATTTTATGTTTGCTGTTTTGTGTGTGTGTGTGTGTGTGTGTGTGTTCATATATGTTCATGATGTGTTTTAAGAAGTTCAAATGTGTTTAAGGCATGTGAAAAGGGTAAAATGTCATTTTTAAATAAAGTGTATTCTCTCTACATGACAGATTTTCCCCTTTTGCGGGTGGGTCTGGAATGCATCCCCTGCAATAAACGGTGGTTCACTCTACCGCTAATGTAAACTATGTTTATAGAACGAATTGTCATCATGACTCACTAATTCTAATGTATCTGGCGGTACGTTATTGACGTCAACAAAAACCTGTTCGTCCTTCTGGCGGGCTGTCGGCGCCATTATCATCTCATTACGCCTCACCTGAGCTCGGATCATCCTGACATTTCCTGTTTTTGAGCTCGGTGGTGGGAATTAAGCGTATGGCTTCTGCGTGGTGGTGGAATGAGAGCGAGGGACGATAAAGAGGTTTTTGATTTTCCTGGGGCCACTCGACGCAAAGCCCGCCTCCATCTGGCACTGCCTTTATTATTTCCCACGCGAATTCCCACATTTAAGCAGGAAATGGCGCGCTTGAACGCAACTCGCACGGAATACAGTGGTGCCTCGAACTACGAGTGACCCAACTTGAGTTTGTTTTAGATATTAGCTGTTGCGCGGCTGACTTTTTTGCTTTGACATGCTCGCAAAAATGTAAGATGTGAGAGCTGCATGGTGGCAGTCAACTCAGCTCACGGCTCACAAGCAGTAGTTTGGCATATTTAATAAATATCTTCAAAACAGAGGCTTCAAGCTATTTAAAGCCACTCCCAGATAGTTTACTCGAAAACAAAACAAAACAAAGAGAACTGGCATGTTGTGTATTTAAAACAACCACATCACTTTGCTTTGAAATGTTCGAGCTGGACAGCAAATGCTAACACATAATGGGAAACGCATTTGACGGACTAACGAATAGCATCTATGTGGTGGTATTAAAATGTCACATATTTAAACATGCGGAGCAGCACCTCATGAAGACACAATATAACAACACTGAAAGGCATATATTCTTTGTCCTCTGCAAAAAAAAATACTAAATAAACTGCATATTGCAAAGTACTGCATACCTTACAATAGTCGAGTAAAACTCTTCTTCGTTTGTTTGAATGACTATATCATACTGCCACCCAGTGGCCACGTCATGCGTGATACAGTCGAGATTTTTATTCATGCTAACTGGTGTTTTTTTATTTACTTTTAAATTGCAAATATGTCTCTTTAAAACTGAAAATTTGCCTTTGACATCATTTAAAGGGACATCTGGAAGCCGAAAAAAATATTATCAGAATCAGAATCATCTTTGTTAGGATTTATAGGATTCATGTCAGCGTCAGGACCACAATATCTGCTAAACCTTTTTCATAATAAGCATTTATTTCAAGTAACATTTAGATAAAAGGTTAATTCAATTTAAAAAACAAATCAATCAAATGTAAATATATGAAAATCAAAACAGGAAAAAAAACTGTCTAGTGTTACTGGGGTGCCTGTCTAACCGAATGTGATTTAAGCTCCTTTTTTAAAATGTCCCCTGAAGAGGCAGCTCTTACTTGAAAAGTGCATTCCACAATTTGGGGGCAACGGACTGCGAGGCTGTGTCACCTTTAGTTCTTAATCTCTTGTGAGGGGACATTAAGTTAAAGGGAGTGAGCAGACTGCAGTGACCTAACAGGAGAATAAAATGACAACACATCCACCAAGTATGGGGGAGGCTGACCACTAAGGGTTCTGTGACTGTTACCATTTTGTACTGAATCCTTAAATGAAAAGGAAGCAACCCAGTGCAACAAAGGCCGAACAGGAGTCATGTGGCTGAACCGATGGGACCTTGACAAAAGCCTAGCGGCAACATTCTTATCTAATTGGAGACCGTCTAATGAACTTTTGTTGAAATGGCTGAAAAGGGAATTGCAATTGTCAAGACGTGAGGAGAAAAAGGTACGAATTATCTTTTCTGCTTCTTTGAGGCGGAAAAAGCAGGAACGGGTTACAAGGTGTAATATGTTCATCAAAAAGCATGGCCTGATCGAAGAAGACCCCAAAGCCTTAACCCAACCTTGAAACCCTAACTGTGGCTTGACACTCTAATTCCAAACAGTAACCCATGCTTGACATTCTAATTTGAAACCCGACACCTGGCTGCAAACCATCATTTAAACCACAAAGCATTCGTGTAAAGTGAAAGGGAAGTGTTTTTGACACAACGCAGAGAAGTGTTGTTAACAAGCCTGACAAATTTGAATGAATAAAAACATTGTCAAATACTGTATATAAATTGAGGCCATTCTCTCCCCTCTCGAACGCTGTGGGCGTGTCCCCTGAATGCGCAGAAACCACGCCCCACTCAACTGTGAACTGTCCATCAAAATTGATGTTACTTCGTCATGTTTCTTATGCCTAAACATTTTTAATTACATCCTCCTCACTCTTTCATCTTTCTCTGTGTGACGTGCGTGCACTCAGGGTTGACAACAAGGCACTCTAAGCCTGCCATGCCAGTCCACACGCATGCTGTCAAGTTGGACTTTAAGAACAAATAAAAACAAATCCCACCTCCTCGCTGTTCCGCCTTTTCTGCTTGATATGCGCGCACTCACGACCAACAACGGGGCGCTCTAAAGCAGCCCCACCAGCGGATTATCGGAATGGAAGATGCATTTTCAGAGTATGGGCATTGCTAGGTGGCTAACTGCACGTAACAGTTGACAACCTCAGAAGGGAACAAAGGCACTCAAGTTCTAATATACTGGGGGAGGGGCAACTCATGCCAGATTGCATCAGTAGCACTAAATCAGGAAAACTCAAAAGGTAAATAATAGTTTAACGCACATAGTTCTCACTTCTGTCTCTTCTGTCGCATTTTCAGCAATTATCTTCAAACATGTATCATGTATTTAGAAACAAATTTCTGAATTGACTTTGCAGGACCTTTAATATTCAGGCATTTTCAACTCCAGAGCGAAGATCCCAGGCTTACTGAGTTTTTGCCAACCCAAAAGGGGCCTTGGCTGGGACACTTATGTTCACCTAGCCCCCCCCCCCCCCCCCCCCCCCCCCCCCCCCCCCCCCCCCCCCCCCCCACTCTAGTTCATGTCTGGTTCTTGAAGTGGTGAAACATATGTTTAAAACATGACTGCACTGCATCCGGAGAGTGTCAACATGGTTTGTGAAGTAAATGTGTGTGTGCATGTAACCTCTGTGTAGTCTTGAAGGGAAAAGTCATGGAAGAGAGGAGTGGTGGGGGGGAAAGATGGGGAGAAAAAAACGTCCACAAGCTGTGCGCGCGATATTTAGTACATCTTCCCGATTCCAAGGAGGAAGCACGAACTTGCTTCACACAGCCGACGTACACACAGACCACACGTTTGCGTGTGTTATTGTTAGCAAGACAAATAATGTACGTGAGCAAAGTGAGATCACACGGTCCTTTGGACAGTCGACCTTCTCCGGAAAGCATGTTTCTTTCCTTTTGACGTCTTTAGCGACCATCCTATTAATCTCCAGTGGATTGGGGATCATGGGATGTAAAAAAAAAAAAAACGGGTCTTGTGTTCCGGGGATGTCAGGGCGATCGATTGCAGTGAGCATCTGTAAACAATTCAGCCAGCTCGCGATGTCGAGAGGAGATCCGATGATTTATCCTTCGGAGACAAAGGACGTTCCGGTGTTCTGCCTCGGTAGCTGTTGGGGGGGAAAAATATAGCCGGGTAATGGAAATTTACCAGAGCAGGCTGCTATGTGTGATCAGATAATAATGTCTTTACACTTGGTGAAGCAGCATGTGACTCATTTAATTTAGTTTTTGTCCTCTCTGTTCCCAGTAGTATATGTAAATACTGCTGAGGCCTAGTTTTCAGAAACACTCTGAGCTCCAGGATGAAGTGCCTGGACTACTCAGAATGTTGCCCGCTCAAGAGTGGCCTCAGGTCGGCCACGTGTTCTGACCGAGGCCCTACCAAACTCTGGTTCTTTTTATGGTCAGACCTTTGCACATTGACTTGAAACCAGTGGCCTGAAAAGCTGGGGACAGAGGGGGCCGAAGCCACAGGCATCTAACTCAGGGAGGGGCATTCAATCGGGTTTGGGTGGGCATTAAACCCTTCCCCCCATTGACAAATGTATTTTCGATGGGGCAAAAAGTCCATGGCTTGAAGTCCTTGTTTGAAACCATATCCTGGGCTTGAAACCCTAACAACGGCTCAACACGTTTTTTTTTTTTAAACTCGGTCTGTATGTGTTGCAGGCATCAAATTAAAAATGAGTGAACATTTGCAACAAACAAAGTTCATCAGTTTAAACATTACATATCTTGTCTTTGTAGTGTATTCAATTGAACATAGGTTGAAACGGATTTTCAAGTCATTGTATTCTGTTTTTATTATGTTTTTTTTTGTTTTGTTTTTTTACTTCATTGGAATTAGGGTTTGTAATCAGCATCAATATTTTGCCTTCACATGTTCACCTTTACTCACGCTTTTGCCAGATTTCACAGAGACAGGCAAACATTGTAATAATTTCCATGTATGTTTGCACGGAAACACTCGTGTTGTTTGTCATCCTGGAACATTCGCATGTGATGATTTGTTCCGATTAGTTTTCTCTGCACACGCACGACATGGTTGACAAATCAAAAGCAAGGGTCTGGGTGGGGAGGGTAACAAAACAGCCCAGGCACCAAATGTTCCACAGCTTGCCCGTAAATCCATGCAGTATTAATCGGACCGATTATTCTCCTCCGTCACGGCCCAGAAGACCCAAAGACGCTTCCTTTTGTCGTTGTTTTTGTTTTCTCTGTTTGTGTAAAGCTCCATGAGCCAGCTCAGTCTGAGCGGGAATATCCAGTTCATGTTCGGGGTTCTAATAGAACAAATTATCAAAACAGAACCAAAATATCAAACGGTTTAGACTCATTTTCTGGACAAGCATGTTTCTGACTATCATACAAGTAGAACATTAATTATAATAAGGCACGAGACTGCCTTAAGACCATCCCGATGGCTGTTTTGTTTTTCATATGCCATATTTTATTTTTTGACACTTCTCATGGGTTGCTTTGTCTAAAGCAACTTTTTAAGCCATTTCACAAGGCTGAAAAAGAAAAACAATGTTTAAAGGCAAGTTTGTGACGGTGCTGTGACTGAAAGTCTCACATCAGATTGCATCTGTGCATGCTGTTAAAGCATCTAATTCCAACTTCTACATCAGTGGGAGTGTTTGCACGCAGCCCCCCATCTGTGTGTTGTTCGAGGTCACCCTACTAAATGACGGAGAAAAAAAAAGAAAGTCCATATGCAGCAGAGTCCTGTCTGTCTGCACTCAGCTGCCGAGCGTTCGGGTTAGCGTCACTTGCGTTCCCGTTTCCAAGGCGAGACTCCTCGCAGCAGATGGCTCTGCAGAGGTGACTAATAGCCCATTAGGCCCACCCCAAATTACAACCTGCCTCCTCCTCTTCGTTGCGACTACACCTGAGCAGATTGGAACGTGGCCCGGTGTCGTGATCACCCTGGACGCTTGAAGCAAACACAACGTGGAGAGAAATAATGATAAAAAAAAAAAACATTTATATACAGGTCCACATATTTTTCGGTATTTGTTTTCTTCCACAAGAAAACAGCTGTTATGCAGAAGAGAGGGGGTGACAGATTCTTGAACGCAAGACACAAGAAAAATATGGCATGACAAACAAAATGCACATCGCCGTGGTCTTATGGCCATACGGCACGTGCAACAACTGCAGTATGCAGGGTTTAAAAAGTTTGGGAAATGCTGCTTTCGACAAACCAACTCATGAGAACTGGTTCTAAAAATACGCCAGTGAAGGAAGTGAATAAAATAGACATTGGCATGGTCTTACGGCCGTGCAGCAAGATTGCCAACATTGTCGGGATTTTGAAAGGTGGGCGTAGCTTAAAATTATTTTATAAAGGCTGCTTTAGACAAATGAACCCAGGAATGCTTGGTCAAAAAGGAAAAAAATGGTATGACTGACAGTAAAAGTATTTTAGAAACAAAACACGCATCGACATTGTCTTACTGCCCTGCGCCATCACGGCTCAGCTCACATCTTAATCAACATCACAACTTAGAAATACGTACCCAGTGACATCCTTAGTAACAAGTTACACAGTACAGGTACAGTTTAAATATGAATTCATTAGGCTTCACAACAACGATTAAAATGTCAATGATTTCGGAGTCACCTGCGAGGAGGACGCCGCTGCAGGGGATTTTTTTTTTTTTTCCTGCTTTCTTTTTTTTTCTTTTCAAATGGAAAATGAACAAAGTGAGTCCTTTAAATGTCACCGCCTGCTCCCCATCCCGAGATGACCGCCGCCGTGTCATTTCGGGCTCAGCTGAGGGCAAACGCAGTCATGACACGCGTGACTCGCTTCATAACCCAGAAACACACTCACACACACACACACACACACACACACACACACTTGCATATATGGGTTTATTTGAAGAGAAATGGTGATTGAGCATGTGCGGAATCATTTTAAAACGTACCCCTGGTCTCTTTATTAAGTACACCTGAAATCCAGTTTCATAAAATACGATTAAAAGCAATCAAATAAAGTAAAATAGCACATCGAGATGCTAAAATGCCCAATGAACAGCAGGAAGAATGCTCAAATTCTTCTTTAGGAACAAAGATAACAAGCCATTCAATAAACAAACTGTCAAAAATCCATTAACCAACCAACCATTAAACCAACTGTCTAATCTACCTCCCAGTCAATCAACCAGATCTACCCAAAAACTAATGAAACTTCCAATCAATCAACCAACGCAACAGAATGATCAAACAACCATCTAACAAACTGACCAATCAACTAATCGACCGACTGACAATCTAATCTACCTACAGAACAATCATTAAGCCAACCAAAAAACAACCACCGACCAACAAACCAACCAAACAACCATCTGACAAAAAAAAAGACCAACCAACACTTTGCCTGCCCAACCAACTGACCAACCATCTAATCTACCAACCAAACAATAACTCAATCATTCGAACAACAAACAAACCGACCAACAAGCAAACTGACCAACCAGGCAACCAACGACCAAGAAGCCAAACGACTGACCAAATAATTAAGATACCAATCACTCAGACAGATCGACTGACCGAACAACCAACCATTCGACTAACAAATTGACCAACCAATCAATCAACCGAACACCAAACCAAGCAACCAATTGACCGACTGATTAAAACTACCTACCACCCTATCAGTAAACCAACTGACCAACTAATCAACCTACCGATAAATTAACCAACCAACACACCAAACAAATAACCACCTGTCAACAACAAACAAACGGACCAACTGACTAATTTACCTACCAGCCAATCAATCAACCAACAGACCCACTACCAACCTAACAAATCAGTCAGTCGACCAACAAACCATTACCGATTAATAAAATAACCAATCATCCGACTAACAAACTGATCAACCAACTGATCTACTAATCTACTTAACAGCAATCAATCAACCGACCAACCGACTGAATGACCGACTGACTAATCAATCTACCAATCAATCATTTCATCAGCAAACCAACTGAATGACCAAAGTGGCCCAACAACAACCACCTGACCAACTGACCAAATAATCAACTAATCAATGACACCAAACTATTGACTAAACAACAATCCATCCGACAAAAAAAAAACCTGCGACACTGTCACAGTGTGCTGCTCTGCTGGCTCACCTGCTGTGCTGTTTATGTCAAAAAGCGTTGTCTCCTCACGTCCGGTAAATATACGTGTATCACATTGTCAGCGTGTATGACCTACGAAGAGGCGTTTAGGGGAGAGACGAAAACCAATTTCACGAGACGGTGTGTACACGTCGAGCACAGCGTGGGTGATGCAACATGATACATTTTCTTCATAGTGTTACAAGGCCATTAGGGAGCTCAAAAGAAAAGTCAGACTCCTGAATATGTGTAGGGTTCTCTGCAAAAGAATGGAAGGAAAATACACCCGTGGAATGTTTAGCTGTTCTCTATTACACAGCTCACATTCAAAAAGTTGTAATAAACATGATGTGAAAAGAGGTACAATGGTCAGTTGCAATTCAAAGTTGAACAATTAAGAGATAAAACAAATTAAGAGATTTATGATCAGTTCATCGAACAAAAAAAATGTCTCTGCACGACCGACCAAACAACCAACCAACCAATCTAAAATGACATGCTACAGATTGCTAAAGGTACAGTACGTAGAGGATAGATTGGTTGGTCGGTCTGTCGGTTAGTCAGTTGGTTTGTTAGTCTGTTGATCAGTTGGTTGGTAGGTACATCAATCTGCCAGTTTGTCAGATGGTTGAGTGGTTGCTTGGGTGATTGACTGGCAGTTGGATCACTGGGTGAATTGGTTGGTTTGTTTGATGTTCGGCTGGTCAGTAGCGTGCGTGCTGATCTTCAGGGGCAATTTTGCCGCTCCGAGGGCACTTTTGGTCGACTACAGAGGCACCTTTTGCCCCACACGTAGGGTAAAAAAGGGGCACCCCCCGTCCCGTCCCCCGTCCCCCGGTTCTGCCGCCTCTGCGATGATTGATTGGTTGGCTGATCTGATCAGGGTTTTTTTTTGTTTGTTTGTTTTGGGTTTTTTTGTCAGATGACTGTTATTCGTCCAATCCAGTTTGAAAATGTTTTAACTTATACTCGTGTAGATTCATGACAACAACAACTGTAGCGCTGTCCACTTGTCCAACTATCTCCATCCTGTGGGAGTAAATGGAAGACATTTTTATGTTGAGGTAAAGGTGCATGATGCCTGGGGCCTAAACAACTGCAACTCCAATATTCATACAATGTGTGCTGCCGACTGCAATCACAATCACACACACAAACACACGCACACACACTGCAGCTGCCCAGAATGTGTTTAATAGTCAAGGATAAATTCATTTGGTCCCTATGAGCATGCAGCCTATTTACTGCGGCACTCTTCTTCTGATCCACTTTGCACTCCATCTATTGATTAGTCAGCCAAGTGTGTGTGTGTGTGTGTGTGTGTGTGTGTGTGTGTGTGTGTGTGTGCGCGCGCGCATAGCCAAACCGAACTACACACAACCGATTGGTCATTGTGGGTACTAAAGTTCCAAATCAAGTACAGCGTATAGGGTTTTTCTACTAAGCATGTTAGCGCATCAGCTAAAAAGTAGCTTTTGAAAACACCGCACATTGTATTCTGCTTTATGCAAGCATGTCATCTGACCTGTGTTTTCACATACTGCATGTATGTAGAGATTGTCTGATGTGCCGTTGCACTACTTCGAAGATGTATTTTCCCCCAAATATGTGGGCCAAATTCCCAGTTGTGCAATGTCTGTTGTCTTGGACTTTCAAAGGTTCCACTGTAAGCCTCTGATGACCGAGGGGGGACATTTCCAAGAGTTGGCGTGTTCAGCAGTCCTGAACGTTAGGCGGAAAAAAGATTCTCTGGCATGCAGGCAGAATATTGGATTTTCCCCCCCAAAGTCAAAAGGCCGGGCCATTAAAGAGAATATATATGCTTTATTTGAAGAGCAGCACTACTGTGGCTCTTTTATTATTGACACTATTGCGCTGACACACACACACACACACACACACACACACACACACACACTCCACCACCCGATGAAATGAGTCTTAGGTGGAAGTCGACACTAATAGAGACACAGCTCAGTTCAGACGGATTAAAAAAATAAATAAAAAATGAATGTACACCACTTCTCTTTGGGCTTTTGCGCTACATTGGCTTCTGGTATGATATCTAAATCCCAGACGTTATTTTCTTTTTGCCAACAAGTGAAGGCAGCGTTTTTGCTGAGAGGGCAAAAAAGCAAATCATGAGCGAGTAGTGTTGCTGCAGATTGAACAAACTACATCGCAGACTTTTTTTTTTTATTATTATTATTACAGCTGCTGCTTTGCTGACATAAGACTCACGACAATAAAAGCATAACAAATTCTCAACTACGTTTTTGATAGAATATTTTAAATTATATTATGTACCACCAAGCATTGGAAACACTCCTCAACTGGATTCCTAGTTGGATTGATTAGTTGATTGGTCAGTTGGTTGGTTGGCCAGTTTGATGTTTTGTCTGATGGATGGTTATTTGGTTGGTCACTTGATTGCTTGGTTGGGAGGTTGTTTGATTAGTTGGTTGAATGATTGTGACTGATTGTCACTTGACCTTTTATACAGGGTTAGTTGGTCGATTGGTCGCTCAGTCGCTTTTTTGGAATTAAGCCTGAAACACGCGCTGTTAAACTGAAATTGTCATGGACGAGCTAATCTTCCATCTTGGTATATTTGCTCTCCCGTTCTTCCTGGTTATTCATCCTAGCCACGATCCCGTACATAAGCTGGCATGGAGGGGTTTTGCTAATTGGTATTCGTATGGAGGACTAGGAGGTAGCGTGTGTAAATATAGGATTTCTTCATCTCCTAATGTATATATACACAAGTCCAGGTGTGCGGCACCATGTGATTATTTGCATTTGCTGTCTGGAGCCAGTTAATGAGTTTATTTATGAGGCGAATGAAGAGCTGGCATTGTTGTTCATGGTGACAGAGCAGTGAGGTGGAGCGATGTGCGTCCACCGTGCGCCTCATGTGGATTAGTAACTTCCCTGGTGCGACGGGACAGGTTCAACTACTCTTTATTACAAATATGTTTCCCTGAAAACCAACAATCAGCCACAGACAGCATCATTTGTATGTCGCCGAGCGGCAGAGCAGTGATGCGCAAATTTGCCGTCGCCCACGAGAAACGTTTTAGTTACCTTTGACAAATGACCGATAAATAGTCTAAGTAGACTAATTGGGGCGAACGGGGAAATGAGCAGCGGAAGTGGATTAATGTATTTCTTGTTGTTGTGATGTATTACAATAAAGCTGTAGACAGTAATTGCTTAAAATCCGCTGCTCCCAACATTGACAATGACTGGCACGTACACTGCCCAACGACTGCACGCACAGTGACTGTAGAGGTAAACAAGAAATTACATTCTGTGAAAGTGAAAATCTATGAAAATCAACTCAATTATAAAAGAACAAACTACAGCAGATTGAAAGTCTACACAGGCTTGTTCAAAGTTTTTGTGTTATGAAAAAAGGAGACTATGATCATTTCCAATAATGCAGAAAATTGAAATCGTTTAGAGACAGGAAGTCAAAATAAACAACTGAGATAATGTGGTTGAAAAAGTGTGCACATCCTCTTGCAATAACTTGCGCGTTTGGAAAAAAACAGGTCGAAGCACAGGTAACTGGCAGAGCCCTACGGACAAAGCAACTCTGGAAATATATTAGCAAGTTTGGGTTCAAACAATCTTGTCGTCAACCCGTAGGAAGTTCGCTAACCTATTTTCCGGGTTTGGTCTCATGACATTCCGCATATAGCAGACTGTGTTCCGAATTAACCAATCACATTCAAACCCATCTGAAATGGGAGTCAGCACAAACCCGCCGCCATTTACAGTGCCTCTAATTGACTCCAAATAAATTTCACATTTTCAGTGTCAGTATTTTTAGTGTTCGGTGCAACGTATCTATTTCCACTGTTTCTGCAGATGTCTTCATGTAAAGCAGAAAGTCAGCACTCCTGCTTGCAAGCGCAGATGGAGTAAGTCGTAAACTGGCCCGTAGTGCATGTGAGTGTCTTCAGGGACCGCCATTCATCTGGGGGGGGGGCAGAGGAGACGGCAACTGAAGGTTTCTTGTTGATGCGGTCCTTACTGTCTCCTTGACAAACATGCGTGCAGCCTCCCCCACCAGTCCAAATTAGCACGTGTGGAACAAGAAAATAGATTTGATCCATTACTGTGCCTCAGCGGCATGCACTTTGCATGTCATTACCTGGCGCGCAGGCGACCCCACTCAAAAAGTCATTTTTGTCGCAGATGTGTTGTACTTAGGCTTAGTAGCGGTGGAATACAGATGTTACATTATGCAGTGATTCCCAACTTTTATTGAAGCAAGTGCCACTGAATACTGAAATAATGATGACCTTGTCTCAATTCACTCACAAATGTACATTTCTTGCTATGTCAATAAAATCTGCCCAGGCTTTTCAGAATCAGTAGTGCTGGCAGGTAAAATTTCAAGCTAGCTGACCCACAATAACATCTGCAATTTTCTCTCCACTGATTGGTTGGTCAGCGCAAAACGTTTATAGCCAAGTTCTATTGGCAAAACACATCTGTAGCAATCTGCACACATTACTATTTTTAATAATCAGCATCGAGATACTGATTCTAAACAGATGATCTACATGGCACAATTAAGTGCTGTTGTCTTGCATTTTTGTATCGTATTGATGGTTTCTCTAATTGTGACGTGAGCGTGGTGGTATTTAGAGGTGGATTAAGTGGGGTCAGTCTCCACTGAAGGAAGGTCCAGGTACCAAATGCGCAGCGTCGTTTTCTCCTTGACCAAGCTAGTAAGCGTAACTGTGCGTTGTGTATGTAAATCAAGCAGGCTCTTGAAGTTGTGCTCCATGGAGTGTAATCTTCTCTTTCTGTTTGTCCTCGCTGCAATAATGACCCCAATTAAGCATTCCGCCCCACTCTGTGATTGAGCTGCTGCTATGGCCGCTGCGTAAACAACAACAATGCGCTATCTCTTCTCATCCGTCAGCTTCATTAGCAAACATGGACGACATTCCTGGCGCACTCAGGCGGCCAAGTGGATCTACAGAGCTCGGACCGCAGCCACGGTACGGAGCCCCAACATGGGCATTGCGTTTTGTTTGTTTTTTTTAATTATCATTGACTTTTTATAATGCCCTTTTACAGTGGAACTTCGATATAATGGACTAATAGGGGGGAGGGGTCGATTAAAAGACGATTGTCCATGAATCTGATGCACAGTTTTTCATGGCTTAAAAACACCCAGTACTGTACAAAATTATTGTAAATATAAAAACAAATCTTAAATGTTTGAAAGGTTTTGAAGTTTATGCAAAGCTAGCTCGCCGGTGCTTGGGAAGGGGGACAATGGCGTGCTGGTAGATGGTTGTTGTGTCACTTTCATGAGGTTAGCACACTTCCTTATTTTAACATCTGTTACAATTGGATGCCATAGAGAAAGGCTTGACTAAAAATAACTGTATAGTGCATTCAGTATAGAATATTATATCATAGTTATTTTTGAAAAACTGTTAGGTCACGGCTCCCTATTCAAGTTAACGGCAGATTTTGGTGTGGTCCACGGCCCTGTACCACATGAGAATCGATCCGTCCCTGCACTGAGCAGCTCTTAAGATTCAAAACCAAAAACTCTTAAGATTCAAAACCAAAAAAACAAGTGCAATTTTTAAAGCACTTACTTGAGGGTCATTAATGTGATATGTGTACAAGTCGGACCTGGCCACGGAGCAGTGTACGGGCCAAACCATTTTTGCTTCTGAAAGTTCTGAATTATATTAACTTTTATGAAGAGAAATGTTGTTACTATTTTAATCCATATCAAACCAATGTATTATTAGTAGTAATAGTAGTAGTGGGCATACAGTAGTTGAGGGATCACAATCCACCCACACATTTGTTTTTCGTATATGCCATGGGGCATTAAAAAAGGCACAGCGGGCCGTAAAAGGTCCCCGAGCCATAGTTTGTAAACCCTTAATATAGGCAATAAAAAATATGTTTAGGGGGGCATTTATTACTCTGAAATTGCCGCTATTCGAAACAGGTTGCATCCCCAACCCCCGAGAATATCGAGTGCTCACCGTATGCTCCTTGAGGCCAGGGAAGCTTACGCTTCTTCTGGAAATTGAGGCTTTTCTGTATTTAAATCGGACACAGGTGGCTCAAGCTAGCATAGCATTTCAAGCTAGGTCGGAGAGCGGGAAGAAAAAGCCTGCTTTTTGTCTAAAATAAATCATCCAGCCAGCGTGTTATGATATTAAGCGTTTTGCAAAATGTCATTTCGACTCGCTCCGAGGCGGCCGGAGCGCCGGATTTCGGAAGGGAAGTAATGGCACGCGGCGGAGGTTTAACACGCGGAAGGCTGCGTAAATGTGCGCTAATCTCTTGCTATTTGGCGGAAATTACACAGCGTGAATATTAACCGCTTCGGCCTGGTGGTTCGGGCTCATTTTATTGGCTGGCATTTGGCCAGAAAGTGGCACAAGTCCTCTCGCTTTTCTTTGATCAGCGGCAGGTGAATTCATGCGGATTGAACCCAAACTGCCGTCGCTTTGGTGTAGGCCCGAAAATGGAGTCACTGGCAATCAATAAGGTGCCTCCATTGACGGAAAAAAAGGTTTAAATAGAAATAATCTTTTCCGTGGTCAAACAATGGCCAGTAAAAAAAAAAGCTTTGAGTAACATGGTCAAGGTACCAAGGTTCTTTTAATTTTACATACAAATTGGAGATTAGTGACAGCCCTAGTCAGAATTTTGAATTGTTCCAGTATTGGACCAAATTGGTTGCGATTTTAGTTCCTAACTCTCAGTTGTTTGACTTTTGGACAATTGTTTTTGTTTTTTTTATTGAAATTTAAGGTCAGAATTATTTTTTTTGTTTTGTTTGTTTTGTTTTTTTCACTTTTAAAATTTCAGACACGAGCCATCTGCACACAACGCACAAGAAATCATATCCACCACCAAGAGGATGGTACCATTCTTTGCTGTAGCCAGGCCAATGGAGACTGACGTAATTGAGAGTGAACAGAATCCGGTAAGGATTGATCTTGCGTGCGTATGCGGGCGTGCCCGCTTGCGTGTGCGCGTGCGAGTTCACAAAAATAAATCGATAGAGGTCATTACAAAACAAGATGAGCCTTGACAAGTAAAATGAAGAGGTGTGATGTCATCACATTAGCCTCCGTACATCTAAACAATAGAAGCTACTGGGAGTGGAAGGTAAAGAGAGCGAAAAGTAAAAACATTCATTTCTCTCAAGTACCCTATTGATTTTTTAACAATGCCCCAGAATCAGTGTTCTTCTACCTCGTTGTTGTCACGAAGTCCTATTGATTTTGAACAGCGTCTGACCTATGGTGCTTGGGGAAACCAGTGATGGCTTTCTGTTGACCTTTCAGTCAAATGGAATCCTGTCATGTCGAGGTAGTCAGACAACTGATCTAAAATTTGGTTTCGATGTAGAACTGGGAATTCCGAACCAAAAGTTGAAGAAAGTTTAAACAAAATAAAATGAGATTTCTGAACTAAAATTAGATCCAAAAGTTAAAAAAAATATATATGTTTAAATCAACACAAATTAGTTCCAGTAGTTGAAAAACTAGGACTACTGACATAAAATTTACTGTGAATTCCAACCTACAATGTCACTACAATTTTGTTGGAAAAGTAATTTTTTTTCAAATGTAATTCTGAACTAAAATGTCAACAGACATTTGGTCAAAAAGCCGAAAAACTGCTAACTGTTAACCAAAATTTTCAACACAAATATTTTCCTAGAGTAAAAAAAATAACTACCTGGACCACAAATTTCAACAACAAAAAAATTCACATTCATAATAATGATTATTATTATAGGAATAAGTAAAAATATTCTAGAATGTTACATTTTACTTTTGCTTAAAATGTTAATGTAACATTTTAAGCAAAAGTAAAACCAAAGAGAAATATTGGAATTTTTAACTTAAACATAAACAGAAATTTGGTCCAAAAGGTAAATGTGACCTACAATTTGTTCAACAAATGTGTTCCAACAGTTGGATAAAAAAAAAAAAAAAAAAAAAAACATGGAATGCTGATCCATCTTCTGTACCGGTTCATCCTCACAAGGGTCACGGGCGTGCTGGAGCCTATCGCAGCCATCTTCGGGCGAGAGGTGGGGTACACCCTGAACTGGTCGCCAGCCAATCGCAGGGCACATATAAACAAACAACCATTCGCACTCACATTCACACCTACGTGCAATTTAGAATATTCAATCAACCAACCACGCATGTTTTTTGGGATGTGGGAGGAAACCGGAGTGCCCGGACAAAACCCACGCAGGCACGGGGAGAACATGCAAACTCCACACAGGCGGGGCCGGGATTTGAACCCTGGTCCTCAAGAACTGCGAGGCAGATATGCTAACCAGTCTTCAACGTGCCGCCTGGAATGCTGATGTAAAATTAAAACATTTTTCTGAAACGTCAATAAAATCTTCCAACAGCAAAAGAATTAACATTAACATTAATACATGAATAAATAAAAAAGACCCTAAAAAATTTAACACAAATGTTCCAAGAGTACTGTCAATGAAATACTTGGAATTGTGAACTAAAATTAAAATCTACCTTTTAAAATCAAAACAAATTTGTTCCTGAATGTAAAAAATGACTCAAAAGAGAAAATTTGCTCCTTAACTAAAAACACCAGAACTAGGAATTCTGAACTAAAACTGAATCTTGCTCATGAATCTTTTTCAATAACCTGCATAACTTCTACTTAATGAAATGAACAGTTTTTTTATGCAAGTGTAAGTGCACTTCCCAGTGTGCGTGTGTTTGTTTGTGTGTGTGTTTGTGTATTGGGGGGTTCTTTGGCCCCATGCGCACACATCGCCACAGGCGCAGACACACACACGAGCACAGCGTGTGTGTGCGCGTCTCTTTAAATGAACGTAGCAGGGGGCTTAGGCTGTCAGGACAAATCACGATAAAACTCTCCGGAAGCTTCTGCCTGACCCTGTTGGAGGAAGAAGAACAGGAGGATGGCGAGCCCACTGACTGTGGCCTTTTTTTTTTTTTTTTTTTTTTTTTTTTGTGAGGAAATGTACAGTTCAGAATGTGTCAGGCCATTTAGTTTGCAGGCCTCATTGGGATACGCCGGTCATTGCGGCGCTCGGGTAGCAAATGTCAATGAAACCAGGGTAGAATTGTTGTTCTCCGCCGTGTTTGAGTACCGATGTACAGCGACACACACACACAAATGCTCCCAGGGCTGAGCTACGAATAGACGCGCTGACATTCTGTTGTCGTTTTTATTAATTCATAAATGTCAGCCGGGATCACCGCGGAAGGCTCAGGGAATCCCAGGCCCTATTTACAAGGGACATTTGCAGGCCGCCGTCCGCTCGTCCGCGACCATTTCCGCCAACCGTCTCATCCGCTTGTCCGACATGGACCCACCCGGTTGACATCTATGTGTGCCGTCAACAACGCTATTGATTTTGAGTGACGTCCGTGCAGCTGAGGTCAAACCGCAGTCCAAAATTCCCACTGATCTTCCTTGGGTAATAACGCAAGAGAAGTCCACTGTAATACAGTTCTTTCTATCTAGTATTGATATAGCTATTGTTTATCAGTGGCGGCTTGGTCAATAGAGGGCACTAGGGTGGAAAAATATTGATAACAAAATTTTAAAAAATACTTCGTATATGTACCTATTTTCAGATGAGCAGGATGTACAATTTTTTTTTTATATAATTTTTTAATTACTGTAACATCTTATGCTAATTTCTGATTTCTGTCAGCCACTTTATACGTTAGCATTAAGCTAGCTAACTATCATGAGATTTGCATGTAGGTACGTAACGTATCCCCCGCCATGAGCAGGACTTTGCAGTATTACTATGAAAACATAGTGTGTTTCTCTTTTCAGAGGGCAACAAAGGCAGAAGAAAGCATGCTGACCGAAATATGGGACAGTTTTTGGCCACTTTAATATCCCATGAGAGGAAAATGGTCCTGAGAAGGACCCAGTATGTCATATTTAATGGCGGACATTTTGGGATACGCCGGTCAGCCTGTACGCACGCCACCTGTGAGGAAAGCTAATGGTGGTGACAGTAGGAGGCGTAAAATAAATACAGTGGCAGCCAGAGGGGTCATCTTTCACAGTCACTCTATTGTTCATCCAGGAAAATGCTGCTGAACTTGTGAAACCGGTCGCAAAATGTTTTGGGGGGAAAAAAAAAAACATTTTTTTTAATTCTTTCATGTGCTTGGTGCATCGAGCGTCAAGCGCGAATTTTGCTCTTTAGCTTTATTTGGCGACACTCATTCCAAAAGAAGGAAGCAAGGGTATTAAAAGGGGATTTAAAGATTTACTTCAATGGAGGTGTTATAAAATAATGACTCATTCACAAAGCTTTTATAAAAAGGTACCCTTATTGTTTAGTGATAACAAAAATGGGAAAGCCAGTTACCTTGACAACCATCGCTGTTTGGGGTCTTCATAAAGTTAATCTAGTCGTAATAACCCATGAAGAAAACATTTGTAATTGTAATACATAGGCTAATAAATGAGTAATAACCCATTTATGACATGACAAAACCAGTTCTGCCCTTTTTTTTTCACTTGAGATTTGATTTATTTCCCCTGATGCCATTTTCCCCCAGAATTAACTTGCAACAAGTTTCACTGGAATAGATTTTTTTTTTTTTTCAGATGTGAAAGTGCTCTCGCTAGGAGAAAAAAATCTGAATCAGAATCATCTTTATTTGCAAAGTATGTCCAAAAAAAAAAAACACACAAGGAATTTGTCTCCGGTAGTTGGAGCCGCTCTAGTACGACAACGGACAGTCAATTGACAGAGAACACTTTGGAGACATAAAGACATTGAGAAAAACAATCACTGAGCAATAAAGGGTTGCTAGTTATCTGCTAATGCCTGGTACATTTGTTTTTATTTTATGTATTTAATTTTTTTTTTTTTACAATTGTGCAAAAAGTTGCAGAGTCCTCTAGCACTTAGAGCAGTTTGAGTGACTAATCTCGCAATAGTCCGGTGCCATGACCATTGTACAAAGGGCGCCGAGACTTCAAGGAGTGTATGCAGTTTAAAGTGACAAGTAGCGCAATAATATGCGACAATGTTGATAGTGCAAATGTTGCAGATACTCCTCAGTCAGTGCGCAAGTGGGGCAGATGCTACTCTGGCATGAGTGGCCAGTATTGGTCAACAACAGATATGCAAATAGTGCAGCGTGGCGAGACTGCTACAGTGAGTGCACGAGTATGTATCATTGAAGAAACGTGACAACAAACTCAAGACAAAAAAATTGCCAGCATGTTGCAATGCAAGTGTAGGTTAGCTGTTTAAGAAGTTGATTGCAAGAGGGAAGAAGCTGTTGAGAATGTCTGCTAGTTCTAGTTTGCATTGATCGGTAGCGCCCACCTGAGGGAAGGAGCTGGAAGAGCCGGTGACCGGAACACTGAATGCACTTTTGTATGCTAGCTGCAGTCCGTTTGCAGCCATGTTAGTTCAAACTAGAGCAAGGTCACAAATCCCGACCTGGAACAGTATATTTCAAGCTGCCGTTTCACCGATCCAATCCGCGCCGCAACACGGCCGCACCTTGTAAATCAGGCTCATCGAGTTGTGATCTGACGGCGCAAAAGATCACGGCGACATTTAATAAGAAGCTGGTCCTCGCACTCCACGGGCTAAAACGAGAGGATGCCATGTTCTCTCGGCATCATAATGCCGGGTCGCGGCGGCGCTACGACGCCACATCCTCCGGCTCGGAGGTCACGCTCATGTATATTCATAGTCTGTGCGTGTGTGTGTGCGAATACGGGTGTATTCATTTGCCTGTAAGTGCTGCATGGAAATAAGCCGCTTTTGCACGTTAACCTTTAAATTCACAGTGCTCAGCGTCAGCGTGACCCAATACCATTTTTTTTTTTAAATAAACATTTATTAGCGTACCATTTCATGAATTTTCCAATACAACCTGACCGAAATGTAGTATTTAATATGATTTTTATGCACAATTTATTGAAGTGCAAATGGAAGGAGGAGAAAAATAAAAAGAGGTGGACATTATGCACACAGCATGACCGCTACGCCTTTTGATAAGCGTACACCAAAGATGGACAAAAACTCCCACTGATCTTGTTAGACATCAGTTTTATGCTCGCATGTTACCATGAAGACCAGCAGCGTGGAATAAGCAGCAGATTGATGGTCGTTATAAAAGTGTAAGGAAGTAGTAGTAACTATTTATAAAGTGTCATATTAAAGAGATAGCATTAATCTGGAAATGTACCCCAAAAAATTTTAAATCCTCTGGTTACCATGACAAACATCACTGTTTGAGGTAGTTATTATAAGGGTGTGAAAGAAAAAAATCATAATTACCCATTTATAAACCATTCATAACTGACCCACAGGTTTAATAAAGAAGTAATAACGCAGTTATAGAATCTTCATATAAAGAGATAGCCATAATGTGGAAATGTACCCCAAAAAGAAAAGCGTCTGGTTACCATAACATCATTAGTTTTTAGAAGGGTGTAATATAGTAGAACTAACCTCTGTACAAACCCTTCATAACATACTGAAAAAGGACTTATAGTCCAGTTATAAAGCCTTCATAAAACTATACCTCTTATTTCCAAAAAAGGAAAAGCCTCTGATTACTGTGGTAACATTACTGTTTGGGGAAGGCTTTATAAAGTTGTAACAACTTAGTTGTAACCAATTTATAAAGCCTTCTTAAAGTGTCCTTGTTGTCGACTGGTGCCAACACGGAAAAAGCTTCTGGTTACCATAACAACCAATGCTGTTTGCGGTAGGTTTTAGAGATGTGTAATAAGGTAGTCTCAACCCAGTTATAACACCTTCATAAATTTGAAACCCGGTCCTCAGAACTGTGAGGCAGACGCTCTAACCATTCGTTCACCGTGCCGCCGGTACCCCCCCCCCCAAAAAAAAACTAGTGAAATCTTCTGGTTATCATTAAGTTGTAAAAAAATAGTAGTAGTAAGCGAGTTATTAAAGCCTTCATTAAAAAGTACCATTTATGATGCTAATGTAAAAATGTCCTATTCTGGAGTGGTCGCACCCTTATCAATGGTTTATAAATTGTCATACACTTAATAAATGCGTAACAGTGATTAATGTATGCACTGAGACTGAACAAATCCTTGCCGAATAATGATATTCAGTTCATAGGTGGCAACTGATTCGAGGTACTTCTTGCCAAAAAGTGAGCCAACTACTTATATAGTTAATTGAGGCTCATTGTCATGCTGAAACGTGACGTTTCGAGTCGGTGACGTCATTAGAAATGATACATTGACCTCGCTGTGCACAAAAGACGTTTGTTGTGTTTATATAAAAAAAACAAAGAACAAAGTTGATTTTAAGTCTGCTGAATAGTACCGTTAGAGTATTATTTGCATTGGCCTGCCATAACAATGGGGTGTTGCTGCCATCTAGCGGTTTGCATGCAACTAAACAGTAAAGTCTTCAAATGGTGACTTCCATCAGTTTCAGAACCTTGACTGTGACAATTTAGGCACCAAAGGATATATATATATATATATTTTTTTTTTTTTTTTTTACTTTTTCAAGGAAAAACACCATTAATATAGTTTGTTTGTCCATTTCTACCATCAACGGCACATCTTTTTTTAGGATATATTTTGTGATATCTATTTTGCTGATACTCAGGCACTGGAAATATATCTTAAAATTATTTCTAAATAAGTTGGCTCCAATTAGTTGCATTTTATTTGAATACCAATACAGTTGTAATATTACTCTACTTAGTTTTATTTTATTAAGTTTATTGACAATGTGTACAATACATACATTAATCAATATCAAAAGACAAAGAGATGCTTACTCCAGATTTAGCAGAAATCTAATTAATAAAGCTATAAAAAAAAAAGCTTAATAAAGTAACAGTGTAAAATCAACTATTTAGATGCTAACTGTGTTAGATGCTATGCTAAATGATCAAGAACAAACATAGCTATTTATATAATTAAAAACTAATAATAATTTGTGCAACAGGGTCGCCTTGGTTTGAGGGAGACACTCCATTAGGGATGAAAACTTTTTTCAAAAAATGAAAAAATATGCCCCTCCTTGACCCGTCACCTTATCGTGGTGGAGGGGTTTGTGTGTCCCAATGATCCTAGGAGCTAAGTTGTCTGGGGCTTTACGCCCCTGGCGGGGTCACCCATGACAAACAGGTCCTAGGTGAGGGACCAGACGAAGCACGGCTCAAAGCGTCAGGCTCGCCTCCACACACAGCTTGGGCTCTGGTACCAATCCTCTCGAGGGGGGTTGAACTCTCTTCCACTCTGGATTTGCCCACGGTGAGAGGCGCCGAGCAGGTGTGGGTATACTTATTGCCCCCCGGCTCAGCGCCTGTACGTTGGGGTTCACCCCGGTGGACGAGAGGGTAGCCTCCATCCACCTTCGGGCAAAACACACGTAAACATTTCACAGAAAAAAAGTATTTGAGCTAGTGTGGCAAAAAAAAAAAAAAAAAATAGCATTACTATCTTCGTAAAGGGTGAATTTCTGACATTTATCCATTGCTGTGACCAATCTCATTAACAAACATGTCATTATCCTCATTGAACACAACAAAGCATTCCAATAGGGGAAAAAACATTTATTTGCAGAGTGTGTGTGCGTGGAATCATCCAGCCTTCCAGGTAACATTTGGCGGACATCTCTCCACGTGACATTTAATCCAGCTGTGGAGGAGGAAAATGGCGATGTAAGCATCAGAGATAACAGATATGCACTCACGCACGTCTGAGTTGCGTTCAGGTGCATCAGCATTCAGCGACAACAAGAACAAATGTTTACGGGCAGTAAACGGGCTACGAGCGAGGATGCCACTTGCCTTGACGAAGCCGATGTCCTTGGCGTACTGCCGGAAGCACTGGCGGCACATGTTGAGTCCGTACTTACGGATCAGACCGTGTTTGTTCGAGCAAACCCGGCTGTTGAAGAAAAAAATTTGAAATTAAGACGGAATAACATAGAACTACTTTTGCAACAGATTGAAGCAGAAGAGGTGTCAGACACACGACACTTTGTTTTAATGTATTTAAATTAGGGATTGATTGATTATTAGATCTTTTTTTTTTTATCAGACAGCCGATAGATACATTTGAAACTAGGTAATGTTAAGGAAACTATTTATTTGAATTTTCAGTTGGCTTAGTAAAAGATGCTGCTGATTCTAGGAACTCTGCATATTGTTTTTGTGTTAGCTTAAAACAAAGTGAAAGATTAAGGTTTCAGTTCTATTGTAATGTTGAGAAAACTATTGTAGAAAATCTGAGGAGGCTATTTTTTCATTTATTCATTCATTTAACTTAGCTCCCTGCACTTTTACCTCGAATTTTAAAACAGAGCTCCTTAAATAATAAATAAGCTGTTTAATATATATGCTTAAAAGGGATTTTAACAGTGATGGAGTATGTATTCAAAATTTTGCCGACAATATTTTGCCTTTTACTGCAAATGAATATCGCCTCCAAATAGTCTACTACAATGTTATCATCCCTTAAAAATATAAAGTCTCTCTAATTTGTATGTAGTTCTGCAGCAGTAGAAAGTAACAAGGTATTATTTGTTATAGTGACTATTTACTTTTACCCCCTGCATTTGAAAACATCCGCACTTCCTGCTGCTTTGGTTGTCGAAATAGGCTCAATTCTACTGAGGAAAAAAAAAAAAAAACACGCAAGGTCTATTATTTCCAGTTATCATTAGCTAGTTTGACATTATCGATTTATAAGGTAGCAACCCTGTTGTGACACTTTTTGATAACATAAGCGCACTATGAAAGTTAATAAAAGGTAAATGTGTGTGTTTAAGTGTTTTGTGCCAAGTTGTCAAAATGGGTAATGTATATAATTAAGTCCAATTCTGAGTCTATACTAAAAGGATCTTAAGCATGACGACTTTCCCAGTAGATTTTTTTTAACGAGTATCTTTATTTCTACTTAAATGAAGTACAAGTACTTTTGCCACCTCTGTAGTTCTGTGATGTATTTAAACGAGATGCTAACCGGGACTAGCCGTTAGCATCTGGCGTGAACGCTCCGCCATATTCACTCCTTTCGAGCCTCCATGCGGTGCGCGTTGGCTGGTAAATTATGACATATAAAGCAAGTGGAAACCGGGACCAACTAACACCAGACGGGACTTAAATACACACAAAGCGTAACGGCAAATAGACTGACCAGGATCGGGATCCTTGTCCAAACTTTCTGGGGTGACTCCAATAGAGCTGCTGGTGGCCCATCTTGCCTCTTTTCGCTCGAGCGTCGGAAAGGAAGAACGTGCCCTGCGCATGCGCAGATGAAGCTTTTGGATCCGGTGAGAGGTTGGGTCGAGCGCCATCGAGTGGCCGGATGATCGAAAAAGACAAAACATCAAAATAGAAAAGGGTATACAATAATGTAAGTACAAACTGTATAGTATTGAAATTAATTACAGTTTTCTCAATCCATTTTGTCACCATTATCTCATGTATGTATTGATCAGAATTGTAGACGCATTTTTTTTCTTTTTCACATTTTTTATTAAGTGAATACAATTTTAAAGATGATTGTGAAATATATAGTGGATATTAAAAAGTCGAAACACCCAGGTTTTTGTGATATCAAAAAAAATTAGACCTATACAGGTATAAGTAATTTCTAAACATTCTCCACCATTTATGTATTGATGTGACCTATAATTGTACAACTCAACTAGAAAATGAAATATTTTCGAGGGGAAGCCCACATAACACTAACCTCTTGTATACATGGCTTTGTCATTATAGTGCCGCGAGCTCCCCCTGTCGGTAGACTGATCGCAATGCGCTTTGGTTACCGGGATTGGACCTTTTTTTTTTTTTTTTTTTTTTTTTCTCAGCAGCTAGTTAGCTGTTAGCTCCGTTTTCCTTTCAGCTCATCGGGTGGGATGGAGCGCAAAATAGGACTCCGCCGAATTGACGTTTGCCACCTGGAGTGAACGCTTGTGCCGCTTCGACTTTCAGGTAACCGTCCCGACGAATGCGGGTGTTGTATTTATTTTTTCGGACGGTGCTGTTTGGCAGACAAGCTTTGGGGCTCGCTCGTATGTTGCTACTCGTTGCTAACTTCTAGTGCTAGCGCGCTGCGGTTCGGTCTACTGCGAAGGCAAAGAGAACATTTAAGGACGGCTTATGCGACAATATACCTCTGAATATCTCTGTCGTTTTAATCTACTATTGCTTTAGTTGTCCAGTTTAGAAGGGTAAAAGTGCGCGTCAGGTGGAAAGGGATCACGAGTGAAGAAACACGCAGGCTGCAGGAAGTGTCATGTTTAATGCTTAATGATTAGATATTAAACCATAGTTGTATTATTGTTATCATATTACCAATTGGTATTCATGCGAAGTTGATGAGTTTTGCTCGTCCTATTATCACGACGATTTGTTGTTTGTTAATTTTTTTTCTGTAGTCAAATGACAGTAAAGTAATATCTTCTGTGATATGACTGTAACGTGTTCATATAATAACCAAATCAGCCTTGCCAGTTAATCCTCTTAAATGCATCTCACAGGCTATTTAGAGTGAAAAGGAGGTGGGAAGAGGGTTTGCAAGGTTTTCACACTACATCATCTCATGACCTACTTAAAAATCCAATAATGTCAATTGCAAACACCTGAGATCATGGGCTAAATGTGGCTGCAAGTAACTATTAATAATTGTGTATATGGGACAATGATTAGCTAAAAGTACTTTGATGGAACACATCCAGGATGCTGGTCCACCTCCATTTTGTTTGGAACAGTTGACATAGGAAATAATCTGTCCCAGAGTCAATCTATTACCATTGTGAAACCTTTGTCAACTGTGCCGGCAATGTTTTAATTAGCCACTGTTGATATTGATGTGTTAGAACGATAAAATACATAAAGTGGGAAATCCAATCCTTTTAACCTCCTTTACTTGTCACGCAAGCGTAAAAAGAAGTTCAACACCAGTTTAGCTTTGACAACAAACAATGATGTGTTTGGTGATGCTGGATTTAAAAGCCAGTGACTGATACGTTTACGCTCAAACACGCTAACTACAGTATTCCAATATAAAACAGTCATACTAACTGTTGGAAATTGTAGCCTTTTCCTGTACTTTAGAGGCATATCAATACTATGGCACTTCTTCCTGTTAGCTGCTTATGCTATCGCTAATAACACGTCGCAGAATACAAAAAGGAGCAAGCGCCATAGTCATTTAGAGACGCTAAATATGATATTAACGGAAATTTCAATTAAAACGGTAATACTAACTGTTGGAAATCTGGATACAGTTTATCAGTAAACAATTTAATCCCCACTTTAGAGGCATGTCAATAGCTCCAACATTCCCGCTGTTATCTGCCTATGCTATTGTTAGCAACACGTTCTGTTGCAGAATACAAAACAGTGACAGAGTCCTTTAGAGGTGCTAAATATGTTATTAACGATAATGCCAATACAAAATGGTAATAATAACCACTGGAAATTGTATCACGGTTTATAGGTATACGGTTCATCCCTACATCAGAGGCATCATTTCCAAACTGTACAACTTGAGGGGTGTGATTTTTGCCAATTTCTTTAAACACAAACTCATTCGTTCATTTGCCGTACCACTTCTCCCTCACTAGGGTCGCGGGCGTGCTGGAGCCTATCCCAGCTATCTTGGGGCAAGAGGCGGGGTACACTCTGAACTGGTCGCCAGCCAATTGCAAAGCACATGTAAACAAACTACCATTCACACTCACATTCACACCTACGGGCAATTTAGAGTCTTCAATTAAACTGCATGCATGTTTTTGGGATGTGGGAGGAAACCGGAGTGCCCGGAGAAAACCCACGCAGGCACGGGGAGAACATGCGAACGCCACACGGGCGAGACCAGATTTGAACCATGGTCCTCAGAACTGTGAGGAGGATGTGCTAACCAGTCGTCTTCCGTGCCGCCTACACAAACTCATAAACTTGATTATTGATTAATTATTGATTTGTGTTTCATTCAGGCAATTCATGTTCACTGCAACCCCGTTGCCTCCCAACAACTGTCATGCCTTATGGGATATTCACCCCCCACCAGCGACAGTGGAGCAGGATTCATGTTTTCGACAATTAGCCTCTTTCACCTTTTTGACCATCACAACCATCCGCCAACGATCCTTTTTTTCCTTCCCCTCCTCCCTCCAAGAGCCTGATCCCCTACAATGAGGTTCAGGATCTACAAAAGAAAAGTGGTGATACTGACTGTGGTGGTGGTCATCTGCGGCTTGGCCTTCTGGACCAGCGGACGGCAGAAGAAGAACGAGCCTTTCCCCAAGGAAGCGGTACCAGTGGTGAGGAAGGATACCGGCGCTAGTACCAGTAGAAGTAGCCTTGACGACCATATCCAAGTGCAAGCCACACCCGCCGTGAGCCGGGCTCCTGTTGCGGCCCTGAACCAGACTCACACGGAAAGAATAAAAGAGAGAGAAAACAAAGTCAAGCCCAATGTGGATAACACAACTCTCGTCTACCGCGGCATCGTCTTCCAGCTCAACTTTGACCAGACGATAAGAAACAAGGAAAAGTTTAAGGGGGTGCGGCAGGATGACCTGGTTGTGGTGGTCCAGGTCCACAACCGGCCAGATTACCTGAAGCTGCTGGTGGACAGCTTGCGCAAGGCCCGCGGCGTGGAAAGCATACTGCTGATATTCAGCCACGACTACTGGTCCCCCGAGATTAACAAAGTGGTCAACTCGGTGGACTTTTGCCAGGTCTTGCAGATTTTCTTCCCGTTCAGCATACAGCTGTACCCACAGGAGTTTCCGGGCAATGACCCTCGGGACTGCCCGCGGGACATTCCCAAAAAGGAAGCCTTAAAGCTGGGCTGCATCAATGCAGAGTACCCAGACTCATTCGGCCACTACCGCGAGGCCAAGTTCTCCCAGACCAAGCACCACTGGTGGTGGAAGTTGCACTTTACATGGGACCGAGTGCACGCCCTCCAAGACCACAAAGGTCTGGTTCTTCTGATCGAGGAAGACCACTTCCTGTCCCCAGATTTTATCCACCTGCTGAGGCTGATGTCAGTGCTAAAACATGAGCAGTGCCGCGACTGCGACATCCTGTCGCTAGGCAGCTACAGCCACGTCGGCTACTCAAGTAAAGCCAACAAGGTGGAGGTGAAGGCCTGGAAGTCCACCGAGCACAACATGGGCATGGCCCTGAGTCGGGACACCTACCAGAAGCTCCTTCGCTGCACGGACACATTCTGCACCTACGACGACTACAACTGGGACTGGTCCCTTCAGCACCTGACTGCGTCCTGCCTGCCTTCCTACTGGAAGGTAATGGTGAGCGAGGCGCCCCGCGTCTTCCACGCCGGCGACTGCGGCATGCACCACAAAAAGGTCACCTGCATGCCGGCGAGCCAGAAGACCAAGATCGAGAACATCCTGCAGAGCAGCAGCAAACAGCTGTTCCCCAAGAACCTCCTGATCACCAAGAGACTGCCGTCCAACGGGGCCGGAGGGGTGGCCCCGCATGTGAAGAACGGGGGCTGGGGAGATATCAGGGACCACGAACTCTGCAAGAGCTATGTTCGATTACAGTGACCTTACAGTGATTACTATATTCTATATTATTGTCTCTTTTGCATCGTCTATCAAGAAGAAAGCCTTTTCAAGCTAAAATCTTTATGGACTTTTCTTCTTATTGCCTGTTTTAATTGACTGTTCTAAAAAAAAATAATAATAATAAAGATGAATGTTACGAGTTTTGGCTCATGAAAAATCAAGTTGCTTTGTTTACTTTGGGAGGCGCCAATATATATTTCAAAACAATCTACCTGACCATGGTTCACCAACCTTTTTGAAACAGAGCTTGAAATAAATTTGCTCTACTTACCTTTAGTTATTAATAATTAATGCCGTGACCTTAGTGAGGATAAGTGGTACAGAAAACTAATCTATGTGTTGAAACATATCAATATAAAACACTTTATTTCTATAAATCTCTGCAAGAACTTTTTCAAATGATCACTTCTAAAAAATCTCCAACAATGTCCCATCACTGAGCTATTTTAGAACAGGCTATGCGGCCCTCTACCAGTATGCGGTGCTTGGGGGCCACTCCGTACCTGCGAGAACCCTTTTGGTGACCCCGGTCTTGACAAATAAACTCAGCAGGTCGTCAAGATTGGAAAGCAGTCTAAATAGTTTTTACAGATAATGCAGTTCTGTTGGCTTCATGGAGCTGTGAGCTCCAACTCTCGCTGAAATGGTTCGCAGTTGAGTGTGAAGCAGCTGGGATGGAAATCAGCACCTCCAAATCTGAGATGTATCTGCTCCTCAGTCAGACAAGGGTGGAGTGCCCTCTCCGGGTCAGGGAGAAGATCCTGCCCCAAGAGGAGGAGTTCAAGTATCTCTGGGTCTTGTTCACAAGTGAGAGAAGAAAGAACCGGGAGATCGACAGGCGGATCGGTGCAATGTCTGCAGTGATGCGGACTCTGTATCGGCCTGTCGCGGTGAAGAAGGAGCTCAGCCGAAAGGCGAAGCTCTCGATTTACCGGTCCATCTGAATTCCTGCCCTCACCTATGGTCACGAGCTGGGGGTCATGGCCGAAAGAACAAGATCGCAGATACAAGCGGCTGAAATGAGTTTCCTCCGCAGGGTGTCTGGACTCTCCCTTGGAGATAGGGTAAGAGGTGGCTCGGGCATCTGATTAGGATGCCTCCCGGACGCCTCCCTGGTGAGGTGTTCCGGGCACGACCCACCAGGAGGCGGCCCCGGGAACGACCCAGGACACACTTGAGAGACTACATCTCTCGGCTGGCCCGGCAACACCTCGGGATCCACCCGGATGATCTGGACAAAGTGGCTGGAGAGAGGGAAGTCTGGGCTTCCCTGCTTTTAAGATGACGCCCCCGTGACCCGACCTCAGACAAGCGGAGGAAATAGATGGATGCCTAATATTTTTTTGAATTAATTAAAAAATAATAAGAATTTGACCTTCTGTGTTTTGTCATTTATTATTCCACTGCTTTTACTTTTTTTTGTTTGCCATGGTATCGTATCACTATCAAGATACATTGGTACCTTGATGCAGGAGATTCATTTGTTCTGTGACTTGAGCTTGTGACTCACTTTACTCATATCTGAAATTGTGAGCGAGACAAGGGGTGCTGGGCGGGGGACGGGTTGCGTCATTCTCTGCCACCATGTAGCAGAAACTGATTTGAAGCTTGCTTGTACCCCAAATTTTGGTTCTCAACACAAAGCAAAACAAGGTACCACTGTAGTTAACGCAGGTGTATCAAAGACATAATTTTGGTATCGTGACCACACTTAATCCTTAATTTACAATTGGACTAATGTAATCACAGTCTGATGAGAATATTGTTTATTTTTTGAAAGAAAATACACAGTCATGTATATAGTCTGTCAAACTGTTTAATAGGCGTCACATGGAGGAAAAAGGCTGCCACTGTTAAACTCGCACGGTCTTTCTTCTTGTGGGCGCTAGAGGAAAAACACTGTCCAGCTCTAGCATGAATCAACACAGTGTTGTTTTCAAAAAATAATAATCATCATCATCATCATCATCATCATAATAACCACGCCGCTCACACTAAGAGGAGTTGCTGTGGGCGGGAGTCGATTCACACGATAGGCCAGTGCGCGTTTTACCTGAGCTCGGAATGATGGCTGAACAAGAGCGTTCACCACTAGCCATTAGATAAAAGCATCTTCTATATCATTATACCAAACGTTGCGTTAAGAAAAAATACACCTGAACTCTCTTTATGTACAACGGAAATTGAAAAAAAAAATCTGCATATTCAAGATTCATTTTAATATTACATTTTCTGTATTAGAAATAAGCTATTTTCTTCTCAAAAAAAAGAGGCTCTAACTATTAATCATCTCCATAAATCATTCCAGTATAATATTTACATACTATACAGAGCCTGTTTCATGTGGAAAACCATATTAAAATAAACAATAGGTACAAAGGTTTTTTTAATTCTATTGAACACTCCAAAAAAAAATTACATCCGTTCTCCTCGGAACAACAAACTGTTAAGTGCAAACATAATTTTCCTAAATAATAATAATAAAACATGATTGCAGCATCCAGTGGGAGACAAAGGGCGCCAATAAGCCAAGTGCTTCCAAAATCTGCTTGTGTTCTTCTGCTAGGAATAAAAAAAATAAACACACGCAAACACCAGCGAGGAAGGGCTGCTAAATTTGTGCAAATACACTTTGTGTGATTTAAGGAAGTATTACCTCCATTAGCAGAGGATATGCAGCCACTTCAAAAATATTGTTCCCTTTAACAGGCCCAGTACATAAAATAACGAAATGGGAGAACACTCCAACAAGAAGACTGTAGGCATGATAACAACCACCATCATATGAACAGGGAACCAGTCAGCCCTTCCTATAAAAACCTTAAAGCTCCTCATCCTCTTTGTCAAATAGCACCCATTTCACTGCAGACTAAAGGCGTCAAGTTTCCATGAACCATGTCTAGGTCATCTTCCGCCGCCTCTGTGGCTGTGATGGGGGGGGGCTATACCACGGTTCCACTGGGGGAGTTGGTGGGGTTGTTTTGAGATGATAGCAGTCCCTGCAAAGAGACACAACACAGACAAAATGGCAGGTGTGAGAGCAAAATAGGCAAAATCGTGACCGTCTAGGAGTGTTTCGGGTTCCCTGGTACCTACTCGACTCAACAGGCTTTAAATGGCACATTTTCGGTGGCAGAGCCAAGTACAGTAAGCCTCCACAAATTGCAAAACATCATTCACCTGCTTGACAATTTTTCTGTAGAACTGCAGCAATCCCTCGTTCATCACGGGGGTTATGTTCCCGACCACCCAGAATAGCAGACTTTCATTAGATGTAATTCGATGACTTGGCTGATTATTTTGGTGTTGGAATGTACAATGTTTAATTCTCTTGTTTTATAGTAAATTTCAATTTCAAAGAGAGAGACGAGCACACTTTGCCCCTGAAGAACTGTGCGGGCGAGAGAGTGAGAAGAGGCTCTAATGGATACTTAGTGGTAAATTATTAATTTTGGCTCCAAGTGAAGTTGGATCATTTTTTGCAGCATACCTGAACGTGGTTGGGAATCACTGCCATAACTAAACAGATACTAGAAATGATCTTGTAATATTTGCTTTTGCCAGTACAAAAGCATCAATAGTGAGAATTTTTTCTTTGTTTAACCAGGTAAGGTCATTGAGAACAGTTTCTCATTTACAATGCCAACCTGGAGGTAATTTAGGGTTCAGTGTCTTGCCCAAGGACATTTCAACAACAGACAGCGTGAGCCAGGATTCGAACCGCCAACCCTTCGGTCACTGGACGGGCCACTCTACCAAACGGGCTACAGCCGCTCCGGAGAAAAGTCGATTAGGTACTTCTACCACTGGTACGTCAAAAGTTTTGACACGTCAGTCCCTTCGCTCAAAGAGTTTAGGTTGCTGGAACAATGCTGCCGCTATCACATGACAGTATCCCCGTCACATGGTCTGTTACTCACCACTTTCCCGGGCCTGGCCCAGGTGCAAACGAAGCCCTCCTGACAGGCCGTGACCAGACAGTCCTCTAAGAAGATCAACACTGTCAGTCTCTCGTGGGCGATCTTCTTGCACATCAGTGGCTCCAACAGCGGCACCTCCTCCATAGTGCGGGCACAGCGCCGTGCCCAGTGTCTTGGCGGTGTCGCCTTTGGTCGCCGCCGAGCGCGAGGCGCCCAGCTGGCTGAGTTTGTCGCCGCTCTTGCTGCCGATGTGGCCGGCGCTGTGCATGCGCTTGTGCTCCTTCTCCGGTCGATCCTTGCGTGTCTCGTGCAGCGACAGCGTGGCGAACTTGCCCACGCCAGCGGCAATCAGGGCACTGTCCATGATGCTGCCGCCGCCCTTTGAGGTTACGACGGTGGCGGCGGCAGCGCTACCGCTGCTGCTGCTGCTGTCCGTGTGACTGTTCGGGGTGCTGCCGCCCCCTGCCGGATTGGAGGATTGCGGTAGGCTGTTGGAGCGAGGCAGCGTCCCCGGGAGGGAGTTTGGCGTGTTGCCGCCGGTACTGCTATTGCTAACATTGTCTTTACCATTGGTACCGGAAGTGAAAATAGTGTTTGCTCCGGTGGCCGGGGGGCTGGAGGCATTCATGACATTAGTGTGAGTCCTGGTCCGAGACAAAGGGAGGTGAGGGAAGAGAATGTCTTCGGTGAGGTCCCACAGACACAGCTGGGTGTCCTGGCCCACGGACCCAAATCGGTACGTCACGCTTACAGGCCGACTGTCCGTAGAGTTCCTCTTGGAAAGTCGGGAGTGGGCGCTGTTGGCCCGGTCCCTCCCTGCGCTAAAGTGAATATGCTCGTAAAAGTCCTCGTCGCTGCCGCTGAACTCGGCGGGGGGTTCGCCGCCGTTGCCGCCGTCCTCCACACTGGTGGTGCAGTGGTCGAAAGCCACAACGCTCACCCACGACTTGTGTCCGTGTCCCCGCGCGATCACCCTGCAGTCCGAGAACGACCACACAGTCACCAGGTCGTCCTCCCCGCCCGCCACGATGTAGCGACCGTCGGGACTCCAGCACACGCAAAGCAAGCCGCCAAAGTAGCTCTTCATGGTGCCGTGCAGCTCGGCCGCGTCGAAGCCGAACACCCGCAGGTAGCCGTCCTGGCTGGCGCATGCCAGGAACTTACCGTCCGGGGAGAAGGCGAACTCATTGAGCGCGCCATCGCCCACAGTCCAGCGCAGTAAAGGGTTGCGACCCGACTTGCTCTTGCAGGTGTGCACGGCGTAGTTGTCCCCCTGCTTGAGGAGCTGGTAGTGGGGCGCCGCCGTGCCGCACGTGTTCTCCACATTGTACAGGTACATGGTGCCGCTTGAATGGGCCACCAAAAAGAGGCTCTCAGAACCGGGGACCCATCGCACGCACGTCACCCGAGACTTGTCGATGAGTCTCTGGGGGGAAAGAGCAGTTGTCAAAGACCACGCTTCTCACAACACTAACGACATGCGACGCTTTGAGATTACAAACAGCACAAGTCATTTGACTGTTTTAGATTTATGGCCCAGAAGTTGCTTTCATACTAATAGTTTCAGAAATTGTGACTTTATCATCATCAACTTTCGACTTCCATGTAAATTTGGGTTACTGTTGAAACTTGGAAGAAATGTTGACAAAATAAATCCAAATAATCCACAAATATTATGAAAATATAAACTTGTAGGGGGAACAAACAAGAAAAATACTAAATATAACCAACACATTTGAAAATAATAATAAAAAATAAAAAAAACATCAACAAACAAAAATGACATTCAAGGTTAAGAACAGCCAACAATTAACTCGTTTGCGGCGTGGCAGAAGACGGCACACTCAATTAGCGTCTGACTAACTGTTACGTTTTATTGTTTTACATTATATTTTATATACATTATACACACACAGATAAAAAATATAAAACACTACCACATGGCCTGCAAAAAAGTCTCAAGAAGCCATGCTCTAAAATACACAGCAAGTCTGCAATTACTTTTTGAAGAGGCCATTTAAAGTGCCCAAAAGTGTCTTGTAAATTTGACATACCACAGAGAAGTGTTTTTAAAAAAATCTCCCAAATTTGAATGAATTAAAAATGTTTTATTAAATAAATCAATAAATCTGGGTGTAAAATAAGGCCCGCTCTCGAGCTGCAGGACTTTGTGGGCGTTTGGACATAGGAGGTTTTCATTGGACGATAACCCACCTCTTCATTGAAGAGCTTGCTGGTCTCCTTCTTGATTGGGTCAATGAGCTGCACCTGGCCCGCCGAGAAGCCCACCAGCAGCGAGACGCTCTCAGCAGTGGCGGTGAGCGGGTTGAAGTCGTGGCACGTGGGCTGCGTGCCTTTGTATATCCGCTTGTCTATGGGCTTGCTCAGGTCGGCAGCCTGAAAATCACATCAGATGACGTTCTAAAAGCTATAAAAGTCTTTAAAGCCTCCTCATGTAATCATTTTTTAAACTAGAACTGGATTGACAAAGAAAGTAATCGCTTAATTTATTACTTGTTCACCAAGGTGGCGTGCGGGCAGAAGCTCCCACACCTGTGCCCAGGCTTCTGTTTTGTATTATTCTTTAGAACAAAGAGGCATTAAAGTGTAAACTTACATTTTATATTTCTTTTTAACCACACCCATAAAAACACGGTAAACATAACTTGGTTCTGGGGCGGGAAGAGATTAATGCAAAAAAAATATATATATATAACAATTTTGTGTGATAGTAACACTATTTGCACCGTCAAAAGTTGCTGCCATCTTTGCAGAATTTTCTAAAATAAACAAAACAAAACAGAATGAGCGCTTCAAACGCCTCAAAAATCCTCCACAACAAATATATTCATGAAAAAAAATACTAATTACTAGCGTAAATGACTACTTGTACTGCCCACATTGCTCTTTTAGGAGTTTTTAGGGAAAGTGACGGCATCTGAAACATCACAGTAATTCTGAAGCGTCGATTTGGAGAACCCTCGGAATTTCGGCCCGTACGGGCTTATTGGTGAATATGTTTAACTGAACCCTGTCAGCCAATCAGAGAACGGGTTCCCTGGGTAGCCGACGAAACGAAAGGGTTGAGGAGATACAGTACGTTGAGCAATAATGAAGTTATACTGTTTCTCTAATTTGAAGGTGTTTTTGACCAAATTTTCTATAAGTGAAAAGTATCGCACACAAAAAATTTAAATCCTCAAAAATGCCATTTTTTCCCCAGAAAAAAAAAAAAAACTCTTTCCGGAACCCATCATCTGATTTTCAAAATTGTTTGTGCATTGTACTCAGGGTTGAAGTCCCCATTGCAACCAGACTGTCATTTTTGGGAAGACATTGCTACTTTAAGAACAGTGTTAATATTCAAACTGGGCCTACTTTACAACAGTGGCCCCCAACAAGCGGACCGGTACCGGGCCGTAAGGCATTTGTTACCGGGCCGCAGAGAAAGAATGACCAATTTATATAATTTCTGTTGTATTGCAATTCGCGTGTCAATGTGTTTTATTTTGAAAATTGACCGGATCGTCTCTGCCGCAGCAGCTGCGCGTCTCAATTGACACGTCGAGACTGCACAGAACGCTTCCGTTTCCGGTCCCAGCCGGCTCGAGCGCTTCTGCTTCCGGTCCGAGCGGGCTGGCCGACGGCGGCAGAGCTCAAAGAACGAAATCATTTCATAAACTAATTCAGCTCATTACGTCTACTGAAAATATTTTTTCTTGCGAACGAAACAAAATGATATCAGGAGTCCTAATTAAAATACTGCTTTACAGGAATAAAACCTCTGGCTTGTATTTTGATGAACACTTAAGCCTACTACGCTACTGCATTTTAATGTTGCTCATGATGGTGGCTACTAAGTATTTTTGGGTGTTGCTTGGCGTACAAATTTTGAGGCATAGCTTGCAAAGGTTTTTGTGGTTCTCTCTCGCATGCAAACGAGGTGCCGTGAACGTACCGTGACGTCAGCAAAGCCAACCACTTCACTCTTTGGACTGCAAAGATGATAGTGACCACCTGACTTTTAGGCTTTTGCGTCATGCTGTCATCTCGTACCCGCAAGCGTGTCAAAAGTAAACAAACCACTTGAGGCACGGCGGTCATCGTATGTTATAACGCTAACTAGTGCGAAAGTTACTGCAAGAGACGAAATCTCTTGAAGCGGTCTATAACTGTGGCGATATATTAGCTGCCGATGCTAATTAGTCGGACGCTACATGGCCTCGTCCCGACAATCTGCGACACGAGCCCGGCGGGACGACTGCGGGGGTGGAACGGGGACGCCGAGCCGGTGGTGCTGCTACCGGGCAAACGCGTTTGCAGCGGCTCCTGTCAACGTTGTTTACCTTTCTCACACCTTTGTAGATATAAAAGTAGAGCTCCCGGCCCACATTGAAGCAGATCCTGTCGCCGTTGCCCGACTGGTCGTTGACGTTAACGAAGGAGACCCTGACGGGGTTGGAGCCCTGCGAGTTGAAGGGTACCCGGTTCGGGCGGCTGTACTCGGAGTGAGTGAGGAGTTTGTAGACGCCTTCCCGGGTGGTGAATTGCGTTTTAATCTCGTTCGTCTCCTTCCCTCCTCCCTCCGCCGCCATCTTGGAAATCGCCGTTCATCCTTGTCCGGGGACCCGGATGTTGCGGACGGGCGCATGTGCAAATTGGGGGCGGGGCGGGGCGGGACTCCAACGGGCATGCATTCTTAGGATCACCACAAGTCACGTGAGGCGAAAGATGAACTGTTTTTTTGTTGTTGTTTTTGTTTTTGAATCAACGTTAAAAAAAATAGTACAGATCTGTATACTACATATATGAAACAAACATTGAGAACATTCAGTGTGTAAACATTATACGACATATGCAAAAATATAAATGCCAGGGCGGGGTTCAGGTGCATTCCTCTTTTTGTTACTAGAGTAATTCATAGGTTTGATGTAGGAAACCGTACCATTATGAAAGTGTGTAAAATTAGGTTTCTGGTTGCCATATTTACATTTGTGAATATACAATTTAGCCTTTATTATTAAACAATAATAATATATGTAATAATAGCGTAACAGTACCATTTAAATCTGTAGTGTGTGGCTTCTGTGTTTATTGCTGATTAGCTTTAAATATATGACAGAAAGTCAATGCACAAATGTGTGCTTTCAGAAAACTGGACATCCTGCCCATAGGTCTGCAGTGTGTGTCACAGCAGCTGATAGCAAAGGCAATGCATGGCTGTGAGGACTTGTAGGTCGGGAGGTGGAAATGGGGAGGGGGATTCTCGAGGCCTAATGGTCAGCCAAGCTATCGGGAGGGCTCTTGTCTTGATTGACAGGCACTGCTTGTGACTTTGCTGCCCTATAAGGGCACATCAACTTTAGGGCTCTGGCGTTTTGACTCGCCACCCCCCGTCAAGCTCCCCACCCCCGGTAGTGGACGTATCTTCTGGAACCTTCTGAATGGGAGCTTCCAGAAGCCCCCTCGCTGGAGGTATAAAAAGACACCGGCGTGTTGTGGGAGTCTGTATCGAGTCCAAAGACACTCACCGGAAGGAGCAGCAGCACAGCACTCACTCAGCCTCAGAACTCTTCACAAAGTTATTGACTGACTCAAACCACCACAGATTTCACACTCAAGGTAAGTGTGAACAAGCGATGTCAATCAAACATAGTAAAATTATTTATTTGCCATTTTATGATGAGAAATAGCCGAGAAACAAATATTTGCTACTGGATTGCACCAATTCATGGACAACGATATTTCATGAAGACATGTTATAATAGGACGGGCCAGTGGAGTGGTGTGCCACAAGAATCTTAATGACACTGAAGTATGGGCCGAGCACATGGCATGGAGGGTGACCCTGAGCATGGACGCAATGGCGGACACCACTGTAGCTGGAATAGAGAGCAGGAGCAGAAGATTAGATTTACTTGTATTCACACGATACAATAATGATTGCATGGCGAAATAGACTGAAACTTTAGTTTTAATCAACTTCCTTTAACATAGAGGTGTTCGGTAACCCATTGGGGGAGGTTCGAAGGTGTTTGATTGACAGGGTGAACATGTGCTGTTCCACCATAAGCAGCTGCTAACCCCCGACAACAACTCGCTCAAGTCATGTGGTGGCCTTTATCACCAGAAGTAGCATTAGAATATTAAAAAAGATTTCAAGTTTTATTTGAAAGAGCAGCACTGTTAGCATGCCTGTCTCACAGTCTTGAGGTTTAGTGTTTAATCTCTGCTAGAAAATTCCTGTGTGGAGTTTGCATGTTTTCCATGTGCTTGCGTTGGTTTTCTCCAGGTTTTCCATTTCATTAAACCATTCCTCTGGTTTCCTCGCACATTCCAAAACATGCATTTTAGGTTTAATGAAAACGCTAAAATGGTCCATAGTCCATGTCTGTATATGTGCCCTGCGATTGGCTGGTGACCATTTTAGGGTGTACCTCAACTCTTGCCCAAAGTCAGCTGGGATCGGGTCCAGCCCAACCTTGCCCCCAATCATATACAAAAATGATGGATGAATGATGTTTAATTTGAATAGTTTTTGGTTTTTTTCTGATAGATGCCCGAGAACGCCACACATGCCATGGAGGAGGATATGGAGACCTTTGCCTTCCAGGCTGAGATTGCTCAGTTGATGTCCCTGATCATCAACACCTTCTATTCCAACAAAGAAATCTTCCTCAGGGAGCTCATCTCCAACTCATCTGATGTAAGATGCTTTTACACACACAGAACCAACTAATGTTTACAAAATACTTTGGCCAGCCAGACATGTTCAGATTTCTCAACATTTTGACATTCTCAACGGTCATAAATGCGTACAAAGACATTAACCACTGTTAATTGTACTTTAAAATCTAAAAACACTCTGCTTTCATGTGAAAACTCATGGTCACATCTACTTCCTACATTCTTCTTCGAAATTATTCTTCTTGCTGTGTGCAATGCAAAATAGCCAAAGAAACACATGTACGAGTTTATCCAAAGGACAGAGGTCTTGTGATACCCCTTATAACATCAAGCATGACGTTGGTTCAAGCATGAGAGATGAATTCTCCACCAAATGTGTCTTTTGGAACCGATGGGAAGATTCCAAATTATACAACATTAGGGTGTTCGACTTTACAGGGTCCACTGTACAGAAGGTCGTTGGTTTATGATGAAGTTCAGTTCCTATGGCTGCGATATTACTCAAATGTGTCCAAAAGTAGTACCACTGTAATCTGTCTTTAACCAATGCTTGCACAGTTGAAGTCATAAGTAAGTAAATATTTGTATGAAAAACACTTGCAGGCGTTAGACATCTCAGGTAATTGTGCGAGCGTTCTTGGGCCATGTGGCCGGTCAACGTAAACCGAGGAACAGCCATTTTTGAGATCTAAACGTGAGCCAAAAAATGGTATCTGGTAGCTTTGTAAAGTGTTGCACTTACTAAAAAGTAGACTATTACTGAGCACTAATGCGATTCCCTCTGACAGGCTTTGGATAAAATCCGCTATGAGAGCTTGACTGACCCCAGCAGACTTGACTCCTGCAAGGAGCTCAAGATCGAAGTCAGGCCTGACTTGCATGCCCGCACCCTCACCCTGGTCGACACGGGTATTGGCATGACCAAGGCTGACCTGATTAACAACCTGGGCACAATCGCCAAGTCTGGAACCAAGGCGTTCATGGAGGCTTTGCAGGCCGGAGCTGACATCTCCATGATCGGTCAGTTCGGTGTGGGTTTCTACTCGGCCTACCTGGTGGCCGAGAAGGTGACAGTCATCACTAAGCACAATGATGACGAGCAGTACGTGTGGGAGTCTGCAGCTGGGGGCTCGTTCACAGTCCGACCTGACACTGGTAAATTTGACTCGACATTATGTCACTCAATGCACTGGCACCAGTGGTTAGCACGTCTGGCATACAGTTCTGAGGTTCAGGGTTCAAATATAAACCTTCTTGTATGGATTTTGCCTGTTCTCCCACTTGCATGGGTTTTCTCCAGGGTACTCTGGCTTCCTCTTACATTCCAAAGGTACACATACAGTATCAGGCTAATTGAAAATTCAAAATGTGTGAATGAGTGGGAATGCTTGTTTCTTGATATGTGCCATGCAATTTGATGGTTACCATTCCAGGCAGCCCTAATGAGGACAAGTGCTATCGAAAATGGATGGAATATATCACTCCAGTTATTGAGATTATTCACAGGGCATTGGTTATCTCTATATTGCTGATTATTTATTTCAGGAGAGTCCATAGGCAGAGGCACAAAAGTGATCCTGCACCTCAAAGAAGATCAGACGGAATACTGCGAGGAGAAACGCATCAAGGAAGTTGTGAAGAAGCACTCTCAGTTCATTGGATACCCTATTACACTTTATGTAAGGGAGTGTGTTAATGCGTTAATTTTCCTGCAATGGAACCAAAAAGATTCTAAAACTGTCCATTATTCTCAAGGTGGAGAAGACAAGGGAGAAAGAGGTAGATCTCGAGGCGGGGGAGAAGGAGGAGGATGCCGACAAACCCGCCTCCGAGAACAAGGACAAACCCGAGATTGAGGATGTGGGCTCCGATGAGGACGAAGACACCAAGGAGAGCAAGAACAAGAGGAAGAAAAAGGTCAAGGAGAAGTATATGGACCAGGAGGAGCTGAACAAGACCAAGCCCATCTGGACCCGCAATCCCGATGACATTACGAACGAAGAGTATGGCGAGTTCTATAAGAGTCTCACCAATGACTGGGAGGACCACCTGGCTGTCAAGGTAAGCGCTGCAGATTTTTATCAAAGTGATCATTACAACAGGATTAATCTGAGCATGAGGCTTCTTATCTCGTTTGTCTGCAGCATTTCTCCGTTGAGGGCCAGTTGGAGTTCAGAGCACTGCTCTTTGTACCCAGAAGGGCTGCGTTTGACCTCTTTGAAAACAAAAAGAAGAGGAACAACATTAAACTGTATGTGCGCAGGGTCTTCATCATGGACAACTGTGAGGAGCTAATTCCAGAGTACCTCAGTGAGTATCACGTTCTAAAGGTTCCCCAACATGTGTTATTTCACCTTGTCATCACTGACCAGTTTGGCTTCCGTTGATTCTTTTCAGACTTCATCAAGGGCGTGGTTGACTCTGAGGATCTGCCCCTGAACATCTCCAGAGAAATGCTGCAGCAGAGCAAGATCCTCAAAGTCATCCGCAAGAACCTGGTCAAGAAGTGCTTGGAACTCTTCTCTGAGCTTGCTGAAGACAAGGACAACTACAAGAAGTGCTACGAGCAGTTCTCAAAGAACATCAAGGTAAATTGAGCTAAAACTCCACATCCCTCAAGGGCTCCTATGGATGTCGTTATTAACCAACATTAATGTTTTAGCTTGGCATCCACGAAGATTCCCAGAACAGGAAGAAACTGTCAGAGATGCTGCGATACTACACCTCTGCTTCTGGAGATGAGGTGGTTTCTCTGAAGGACTACGTTTCACGTATGAAGGACAACCAGAAACACATCTACTATATTACAGGTTTGTGTCACTGTTGTCATCCATGTTTCCCTACATTTGCAGACTTATTTTGCATACAAAGCAAATTTAACGCCCAATTCTTGTGACAGGTGAGACCAAAGACCAGGTGGCCAACTCCGCCTTTGTGGAGCGCCTCCGCAAGGCCGGCTTGGAGGTCATCTACATGATTGAGCCCATCGACGAGTACTGCGTCCAGCAGCTGAAGGAATACGATGGCAAGAATCTGGTCTCAGTCACCAAGGAAGGCCTTGAGCTGCCCGAGGACGAGGATGACAAGAAGAAGCAGGAGGAACTCAAGACTAAGTTTGAGAACTTATGCAAGATCATGAAGGACATCCTCGACAAGAAGATAGAAAAGGTTTATATACAGGATACATTGACTGTTATCGTGTTTTTGTTGTGACAATAACAAAATGTGTTATTCTTTATAAGGTAACGGTCTCCAACCGCCTGGTGTCGTCACCGTGCTGCATTGTCACCAGCACGTACGGCTGGACAGCCAACATGGAGAGAATCATGAAGTCGCAAGCCTTGAGGGACAACTCTACCATGGGCTACATGACGGCCAAGAAGCACCTGGAGATCAACCCCCTGCATCCTATTGTGGAGACCTTGAGGTCGAAGGCTGAGGCGGACAAGAACGACAAGGCAGTGAAGGACCTGGTCATCCTCCTGTTTGAGACTGCCTTGCTATCTTCTGGATTCACGCTGGAGGACCCCCAGACGCACGCCAACCGCATCTACAGGATGATCAAACTTGGTCTTGGTGAGTGTTATTCCAGCCCAAATAGATTTTTAAGCATTGCTAAGAGACCCAGGTTGTTCATACGCATATATCGTTGCCAGGCATCGATGAAGATGACTTGGCAGTCGAGGATCTCGCTCAGCCTGCGGAAGAAGACATGCCAGTTCTAGAGGGCGATGACGACACATCAAGAATGGAAGGAAGTCGACTAAACGGTGTACCAGACTCGTCTGCTTTCTTAATACTACTCGTTGTAACTTATTTAAGTCATTAGTTTCTAAACATTAACTGTTTGTCACCATAATGTAGAAAAGGTCACCCACAGAGTTGTTACAATAGAACCTGAGATGCTTATGTGAAATTACCCAAAACAAAGCTTTTTATGCCGACTGATTCCATGCAATTATATTTTTGTTAGTTAAAGACAATACAATTAATTGACGGTGTAGCGGTACTCTGGCCTGACCTCTCTTCAGACTGTGGGTTCAGTTCCCACTCAGTAACAATGTGAATGTGAGTTGGAATGGTCCTCTGTCTTTATTTGTGCCCTGTGATTGACTGGCGATCAATCCAGGGTGCAGTCCGCTTTTCGCCCAAAGTCAGCTGGGATAGGCTCTTGCTCCATGTGACCATGAACAGAAAAATGTATGGATGAATGTTTATATCTTCCATCCATCGATCCATACATTTTCTATACATCTTATCCTCATTAGAATTGCATTGGGCTGGAGCCCACCCCATTTTATACACCCTGGACTGGTCACCAGCAATCACAGGGCACATATAAGCAAACAACCAAAGACTCACGTTCCCACTGTGAGGCAGACGTGCTAATCATTAGGCAGACCTGCAAACCACGATGGCCCCCGTGCTATGTTTTTATCTTAACAAACAAGATACAATTGCTTGGAACTGTGAAACCTCCAAGCAAAACAATAGTCACTGGAAATATGTAGCTTGTATCTTTTTGTAACATTTTTATTGAAAGCATTAAAATTTGTAATAAAATCAATTGAGAAATCCAACCTTTCCATGCTGTGTGATGTATGTTGCATTTCTTCAAGGTGATTACATCACAAAGGTTTCCCAAACTTTCAACACGTTTACATTTTTCCCAAAGTTCTGTAATGTTCACTGAACGCCGCATGTCTTATGCATATTCGGCCCTGTCGTGACATTTCCGCTTCGGTAGTTCCCGCCCCGTTTTCCAGACTGACGGCAGATTAGGACCAATCAGCGTTCGCTGTTTTGCCGGCTGTATCGAGGAAGATTCCAGAAGCTCTGAGCTTAGGTCGGTTCTCGAACACTCTTTGAGGAAGGGCTATATAGGAAAGCGCCGTCGTCCGCTTGCCTAATACTCGTCCGAGCGCTTTTCACGTTGAAAACACCGAGGACCAAGGTAAGGAAGTGAGCCATTTGGAGTCCTGTGAGTTAAATTGTTATTAGCGTTCGCTTTGTACGAGTTCATCTTATATTAAGCGAAATTAAGTGTGTCGCCTGATAACGACGACCACATGGCGTTGGTGGTGCACTTGCCAGATTAGGTGTAATAGGCGTTAAGCAAGATGTCTAAGAAGGTTTTAAAAAAAAAAAATGTGCGGAAAAGGTGGTCAAAGAGACGATTTTCCATATCTTGATGAATCACTCTAACGAGAATTTCCAATGGAACCTCTCAGAGTACCTTCTAGAAACTTGTAGTTTGCCGGTGAATTCGCTAGGTGGGGTCACCGAGCGAGCAAAAATGACAGGCGGTCTTCGGTATACGACGTTTCGAGGTGACGAACGGCGTGACGTGGCCTCGTGGAAAAACGAAAGCATTCTCAATTAACGTCAGTGTTGGGAAGATTCTTCTGGAAATGTAGTTGGTTACAATTAAAAACTAACCTGTTAAGAATTTACTATCGTAACTATTTCATTTTTTTAAATTAATAAAACTAATTACAATTGATTACTTGTCTTAATTTTGAATGACTGCAACATCAGGCCTCGTAGATGTGTCCTCTAAAAAAGATTATGCTTTTGGGATATTTTTTTCTTTATGCAAGTGGGGGCTTTTGTGGATATTTTTCAAATGTAACTTAAAATTTAAATCATGAAAATTTCCAAAAGCAACTAAGTGAATTACACATTTTCACCCAGTACAAGTACATCCATTTTGTAATTAAATTACTTTTTTTGGGGCGAGGGGGAATTTGCTATAGACCAATTTGAATTGGACACTGACTTTGCTTTTGAAATTAAGATCCTCTCTGTTCGGAGCCATAGTGTTAGTGTAAAGAAAAGAAGAAAAAAACAGCAGCAGGTGCCTAACATATATAAATTCATTGATTTAAAAACACCCAAATTGCAGAGCCCTAGTTACCGCTGTACTTAACTCATTTTCTTTTGTTTTGGCATAGTAGTATTTGTACATTACAAATATTTAATGTAATTATGACTATTACGACTGTGTTAGTGGTAGTTCTAAACTGCGTCTCAACTTGAATATAAATTGGGGTTACATTGCCATAGGAACAGAAGTCCGTCATAAACCAAGGATCCCCTGTAGTTTGCCTGTTGACAATCATGCAAACGTTTGACTGTAGAATGGAAAAGTGTTGCGCCAACAATGCCCTCAGAGCAGATTGCAATGGGATTTTAGCTCCAAGGCCCAAAGATGGATTAAAGACAGGTTAGGACAGTCTGTTGCGCCACCTGCTTGTGGAGGTCGCGCCTATGTTTAATGCTACTTGTCATTCCCAAGATGGTCAAGTTTCAGGTCATTTAAATTGTAATAAAATGTTTTTTTAGCTACAGTACCGTTTGTCCACATTCGCGTTGAGGGTGAGTTGCACCCTGTCTCAGCTGATTTGAGGCGAGAGGTGGCGTACAACTTGGGCGGGTCTGGTCGCCAGTAAAATACAGAAAAACAATATTGCAAGTCAAACAGTGTCTGGATGTTCGGAACTGACGTTCCGTTTTGCATTTCACGATAATTACTGCCTGCAAGTGACTGACGACCACTCCCGGGTGTCTCCAGTTGACCCGCAATCCTAATCAGGACAAACTCTTCAGAAAATGGATGATAATGAATGCTTATTTTAATGAACATACGTCTCTTACGCCAAAGATGCCTGAGTCAAAGGACCACCCAATGGAGGAGACAGAGACCTTTGCGTTCCAGGCTGAGATCGCTCAGCTTGATGTCCCTGATCATCAACACCTTCTATTCCAACAAGGAGATCTTCCTCAGGGAGCTCATCTCAAACTCCTCTGATGTAAGTTGCTGAATAATGATAGACAATGCTGGGCTAGACATCCAAGATTCCATTCTAGTAAGAAAAAAGCTAATTGAAAGTATGATGAATGATTGCTTGCTTGCTTTCTTTTTCAAGGCTTTGGACAAAATCCGCTATGAGAGCCTTACCGACCCCTCCCAGTTGGATATGGGGAAGGAGCTGAAAATCGAAATCATTCCCAACAAAGATGAGCGCACCCTCACCCTGGTCGACACTGGTATCGGCATGACCAAGGCGGACCTGATTAACAACCTGGGCACCATCGCCAAGTCTGGAACCAAGGCGTTCATGGAGGCCCTGCAGGCCGGAGCCGACATCTCCATGATCGGTCAGTTCGGCGTGGGCTTCTACTCGGCCTACCTGGTGGCCGACAAGGTGACGGTCATCACTAAGCACAACGACGACGAGCAGTACGTGTGGGAGTCGTCGGCCGGGGGCTCGTTCACTGTCATGGCAGATAAGAGTAAGTACGCAGCATTCATTTGGCACAGATTATTCTCCGTAGACGGTTATGTGTAACTTGGACTGACTCGTCTTGTCCTGCAGTTAATGAACCAATTGGTCGTGGAACCAAGGTTATTCTGCACCTGAAGGATGACCAGGTGGAATATGTGGAGGAGCGGAGAGTCAAAGAGATTGTGAAGAAGCACTCGCAGTTTATCGGCTACCCCATCACACTCTTTGTAAGTCAAATGTGGACAATCGGTTCCCCTGTAGCAGGTAGCGTCCAAACTAATGCGGGTAAAACCTTTGGGGCCGCATTTGATTTTTAAAATTGCCAGATGGGTCAGGTCATTTGTAGATGACATTTAAAAATAGCAAACTTAATTAAAATGTGTATGTAAAATAGTTATCTTATTTCATGCTCATTGTGTAATTTTTATTATGGCATTTATAATTACTTATAAAGTAGTTTCTAAAAAAAGATTCAATGCACATGTAAACATTTTTTTTATAAGTTTTACTTTTATATACAATATCAATTAGAAAGTTAATGACAGATAACAATTAGTAAATACAAATAACATTTAAACTAATTTTAAATGGCGCAATTAATGCAATGAAAAATCTTTAATACTATAATAGTTAATGCTCCTTTTTGTTAAATTGTTTTAACAAATTTAGAAAAATAAGTTAATTTATTTTAGTAATATTTATTTCATTATTTATGTATCCCATAGCTGACTTCATGTCTTCTTTTGAATTCAATTGCTTCTGTTTGTGGGCTTTGATTATTAACAGTCTGTGCAGGAGCAATAGAAATCTGTGAGACCAATTCACAACCGCTACTGCCAGCTGTGCAGGAGCAATAGAAATCTGTGAGACCAATTCACAACCGCTACTGCCAGCTTTTATCCCCCTGGTGAATTAAAAATGAGGCATCTATTTGAGGGACGGGCACTACTTGAAGAGATGCGAAATACCCGTCTGGTGGACAGTTATGTCGCTTGTTGCCAGGCGAAGTGAATTGGGCTCAATCGCAACTGCCACAAAAGAATTCGCTACTCTTTATTAGAGATCAAACTCATATTGACTCGGAGGTTGTTCTCGTTCAGGTTGAGAAGGAGCGCGATAAGGAGGTGAGCGACGAGGAGGCAGAGGAGGAAGCGGAGGAGAAGAAAGACAACGACGAGGAAGAGCAGGACGAGGATCAACCAGAAGTGGAGGACATCGGCGATGATGATGATGATGAGCACGACAAGTCCTCTGAGAAGAAAAAGAAGAAAAAGATCAAGGAGAAGTACATCGACCAGGAGGAGCTGAACAAGACCAAGCCACTGTGGACTCGTAATGCCGACGACATCACCAATGAGGAGTACGGCGAGTTCTACAAGAGTCTTACGAACGACTGGGAGGAACACCTGGCAGTCAAGGTTGGTCAGAGGTGGCAAAAGAACTCGTACTCCGGAGTAGAAGAAATATGTAAAAAAGAAAATATAATAATTGGTAAAAATTGAAGAACCTATATAACTTCTGTATCCCCACCCCCAAAGTCATCTGATAACGTTCCCACCTCTGCTAAAATCGCTTATCCTCCGTTGAACAGATAATTACATTCCGTATTCGATTCAGTTTTCTTAACAAATGACTTGGGTCATTTTGATGTACAATACTCATTTTGATTACACTTCTCTGCACACAGTAGAGTTCTTAACTAACATAGTGCTCGCATTGAGAAGGGGGTAAAAAAACACGTTGCTTGTTGTTACAGACCTTGCTAGTAGTGTTGGCTTTTATGCTATCAAAACGTGTTCCCATAGCTCTGGTAATGTCTAAGGAGCCACAAAATAAAAAATGCTAGATTAGCAGAGGTTTAAAAAAGTAACAAGTTTGACAAAGTAAGGAGTAGAAACTACAGGTACAGATCAATAAACTAGATTAGTGTCAAAAGCTTCATTTAGTTCAATTCAAACAGTGAAACTCATGTACAGATGCACAAGAGACACAAGGCAGACTCATAACGAATAACTCGATGCTCTTGTTTTTATCAGCACTTCTCAGTAGAGGGCCAGCTGGAGTTCCGCGCACTGTTATTTGTGCCTCGCCGTGCTCCTTTTGATCTCTTTGAGAACAAGAAGAAAAAGAACAACATCAAGCTATATGTGCGCAGGGTCTTCATCATGGACAACTGCGATGAGCTCATTCCGGAGTACCTCAGTGAGTACTGACTCTCCACTGAATGTCTTTCGCTCCAAAAACAAATTGCTCACTGACTTTTTTTCCGTCCCTGTCAGATTTCATCAAGGGTGTGGTTGACTCTGAGGATCTGCCCCTGAACATCTCCAGAGAGATGCTGCAGCAGAGCAAGATCCTCAAGGTAATCCGCAAGAACCTTGTCAAGAAGTCCCTGGAACTCTTCACCGAGCTTTCTGAAGACAAGGAAAACTACAAGAAATGCTATGAGCAGTTCTCAAAGAACATCAAGGTAGGTTGACGGGCAAACATGCCTCAAGGGCTCCTACAAACCATGTTACTAACGAGCATTTCTGTTTAGCTTGGCATCCACGAGGATTCCCAGAACAGGAAGAAACTATCCGAGCTGCTGCGATACTACACTTCCGCTTCTGGAGAGGAGATGGTTTCTCTGAAGGACTATGTGATGCGCATGAAGGACAATCAGAAACACATCTACTACATCACAGGTGAGTCTGCTGCTCATTCCTTCACCTTGACAAGCAGTTGAAACTGGTGAGACGGCGTGCTTATGAGAATGTCTGTGTGTCAGGTGAGACAAAAGACCAGGTGGCCAACTCCGCCTTCGTGGAGCGCCTCCGCAAGGCCGGCTTGGAGGTCATCTACATGATCGAGCCCATCGACGAGTACTGCATCCAGCAGCTGAAAGAGTTTGAGGGCAAGAGTCTGGTGTCCGTCACCAAGGAAGGCCTTGAGCTGCCTGAGGATGAGGAGGAGAAGAAGAAGCAGGAGGAGAAGAAGGCTCAGTTTGAAAACCTGTGCAAGACCATGAAGGACATCTTGGAGAAGAAAGTGGAGAAGGTCAGCACTTAAAACCAAAACTGACCAAATTGTCACCGCTATAAAATAAATTAAAAATGCAATTAAGTTGCATATGGCAGCTAATGTAGAAGTCAACATCTTCACTTAATGCTCTTTGCCAAACAGCACAAACCGTTCTGACCCAAATCTACGACACGGGCCACAAAATGTCCAAATCAGTCCTGTGTTCTCAAACAGATGGTCAGCTTTGGCTGAGTTCTATCATGCTGACTTATTATTATTATTTTTTTTAAAATTATTTATTTATTTATTTCACCTTTATCCAGCCAGGAAAACCTACTTGAGTTAAAAAATCTCTTTAACAAGCAAGCGTGTCCTGGTCAGGACAGGCAACACACACAGAAAACAGGTTTTACAGCACAAGCTTAAAACATTGACAATCTCATACACCAATCAATATTTTTCCTTAGCATCATCCATCCACTACACCAGTCACAAAGTCTTTAGGTCACAAAAAGCTGGTCCATACCCGCTGCGGCTAAGAATCCCATCGAACTGTTGGAACTCCAAAGACTTTACTACTGGGTCTCCCCCGCAGGTCACAGTTTCCAACCGCCTGGTGTCATCACCCTGCTGCATCGTGACCAGCATGTACGGCTGGACGGCCAACATGGAGAGGATCATGAAGGCCCAGGCGCTGAGGGACAACTCCACCATGGGCTACATGGCGGCCAAGAAGCACCTGGAGATCAACCCCGAGCACGCCATCGTGGAGACGCTGCGGGTGAAGGCCGAGGCGGACAAGAACGACAAGTCTGTGAAGGATTTGGTCATTCTGCTATTCGAGACGGCGCTGCTGTCAGTCGGGCTTCACGCTGGATGACCCGCAGACGCACTCCAACCGCATCTACAGGATGATCAAGCTGGGTCTCGGTGAGTGGTTGATTAAGCTATTTTCCTGTTAATTCACAAGCATATATATATTTATATATATATATCTAAATTATTATTCCTTGTGGTCTTTCTTCTAGGCATCGACGAAGAAGATCCAACTCCGGACATCGCTACCGCTCCCGTTGAGGAGATGCCCCCCCTTGAAGGCGAGGACGATACCTCCAGGATGGAGGAAGTGGACTAAACCCGGTCCCCATACCCGTGAATATTTCTCATTAATGTTCTACAAAGCTTACTGTTACCACTGGAAGACCCCTTTTTAATTTTTCTTTTTGGAGTCCGCCCCGCCTTCCTTCTTTATGTAGTTCTGATTGTTCAAAACCTGTCCCCTTTTGTATTTTTTTTTTTTTTTTTAAATTTAATTGATGTTGAAGCATTCCATGTGTTTATGACTTGAACTGTAAAGACGGTGCAAGAAAGGTGATGGTGTAAAAAGTGGTGGGATCCTCAAATAAACGTTTAACATGATGAAAAGACCATTTCTGAATGAAAATGTGGAAATACCAGTGGTGGGTCGTTAACAAGGCCTTGTCTGCTGGCAGAAACACTTATCAGAAGAATTCACATACATTTCCAACCTTAACTAATATTTGTTATATGAAATTGTCTTATTCCCACTAAGTGTATTCTTTATTTCGTAGTGTTTCTCTTGGCTGCACTTGTTTCAGCCTGTTTGTTGCTATGCTAAACTAACACACACAGGGCTTTCAGAATTAGTAGCGTTGGCCAATGTAAGCTCACCTTATAAACAATAGGACCGTTTCTTTAACTTTTCCGGGAGCTTACATCATTATTTTTCAGTTGTCTGGTTGGTCAGCGCAAAACTTGGCGAAGACTAACAAATGTTGTAATATTCTACCAGTAACAAACATAAAAACTAATACAACTGAACAGTAATTCAACTGATTCTATTAATAGCAATACAGCATTTATAGAATCCTGCAGCAATAATTTGGCAATCATCTGTTTTAAATATGAGGTACGATTTTCGTCATATTAGATGAATGATTGTGAAGTGCTCAAGGTGCATGTAGCATGTTATGTGCTGTAAATATATATTTTTTTCAGGTACCAATTAACTACATGGCCTCCCACAGGGAAATCGTACAATCGACTTGGATAAAATAACAACGTGCAATACCCTGCAAAGATAGCTAATACAGTAGCAAGGCGCCAGTCCCCACGTTAAAAACGACTGTATTCCACGCCGCGTAGACCTCATCACATAACGCTTGAGATTGTCATTCGAGGAGGTCGCGAACCTCACCTCTCGCGATAGCGGCCAGCTGGGGGCGCTAGTTTTCTTCCGCAATTCAAATGACGTCATTTATCGCGTAACCGTGTCAGCTGACTACCGGGAACCAATCGGGCGTTGAGGACAGGATGAACCGCCTCACAGTGTGCGGCTGGCAGCAGGCAGCAGAGAGTTGCTGTGCTTTCGCCAGTGGAGGATCCGAGAGGGGAGCAAGGGCGGCGTCGCTTGTACAATGCCGAATAAAACGAAAAAAGACAAGGTGAGTTGCGGGGAACTCACACCAGTTTAGCTTAAGGAACAATTTTGTCGTTCCCCCCCCCCCCCTGCTTTAGCTGGTGGACGCGCCCCGACCGAGAACGTAAAAACCGCCTTCGCAGAGGATATTATGAAGCTATCAGTCCACCACCCCCTACCACTCCTCATCATTGCTAAGCCGACTAGCTATCAGCAGACCTGCAAATATGTTACGCTGCCCTGTTTATTTTAAACGCCCGTATCCATACGTCAAATACCGAGCATCGTTTCAATCCACTCCCACACGCCCCTGGGCTGTGGCATTGGATTTATCCGTGTTTCCCCCTCTCGGCGCCCAAAGGTGAAATGTTGGATCGTCTCAGTTCTGCAGAAGAATCGTTAGCTTGCGTGTCAAACCGGCTACTTGGGCTTTTGAGTGGATTGCTTATGTTTTTTGTTTTGTTTTTAATTGAGAGATGTTTTCCTTTCTTTTCAGGATTTATCTAAATCTGGCAAAGTGGGCAAGAGTGGAGGCGGGCAGGAGAATTCACAACATGAGGTAGGCTAGCTCTCTAAGATAACGCTTTTCGGGAGACATGGTGGGACATACAGTACGAGTGAGATTATGAGACGGATGTTATAGCAAAGACGCACTTCATCAAAACACCTTGTAATACCCCCTCCCAACCTTCAGGGCAGCCTCAGTAAGAAGGAGCTATTATATAGTAATATAGTCGTGCCTGAATATAAATATATTTTAAATGGAACTGTTATTAATCTGTTACATCCTCTGTCCTCCATAATAAGTGTTTTTGATAACAATAATCGCACTGTAATATTTTACTTGATGAAAACAGTAATATCATAATTACCTAGAATGTAAAGAATTAAACTCATTCACTGCCAGCCTTCCCAGTTAACGTGGATATTTGACTTCTAAAGCCGTCAATGGCAGTGAGTGCGTAAATAGTGTGCATCATGATTTAATGCTGCAATCCAATTCATTGTGCTGCTCCTTCTGGTGTCCTCGCCTTGACCACTGGTACGTAGTACAATACTGTACAGTCATGGAGACACAAATGAGGAAGAATAGGCTCCTTTTACTACTTCTTCAAGTGACTCAGTAAGATGCTGTAACATTATGAATTTAGCGTAGAGGCTAAAGAATCTATGCCAGCGAGTGTTGTTATGTCTAAATGTGTTGCTCCACTGTTTTTGTTCAAATATCCATTGCTTCTATAACCGCAACTATTTATGCTAACCGTTAGCATGTCAATAACTTCACATTGTTTAACATTAAGCTAAGATAATTTTTTTGCATAGAGCGAAGCTGTGTTTTGAAAATGTAAAATGTAATTGTCTTATTTTTTTTGCTAAATTGTTCAATATTTGCCAACCATACAACGCTCATCTCAAATTGCTCTCACACTCCTCGTAAGTCGGGTCACTCGTATCTCAACGCGCTACTTTACAGTAAACCCTCGCCTATTCGCGAGCTCACCTACTTGCAAACTCATCGACTTGCATTTCATTTTTGTGGAAATAAACCTTTCAATGGAGGAAAAAAAACCATCTTTTTTTAATTTATTTTTTTAATTTTTTTTTTTAATACTTATCAGCAACTTACTTTACTTAATTCGAACATGTACATCAGTTGCACAATTGAAATGTGATAAACTGACATCGGTTTAACACATTTTAATTACATGCAACCAATCTTAACTATCCAAGGCAATTTTTAGGGAGGGAGTTCATTACTCGCAAATCTTTTGGCAATCACGTTGGGGTTTGGCCCCTAACCCTTGTGATTAATGAGTGTTCGTAGTACTCTTGCTTTATTCTTTCTTTTATTTTGTGCTCTGTAAATGTTCACTTGTATAGTAGGCATGCTTTGCTGTCGTGGTCCCAACACTTGGTGCTGGAAGACAGCTGTCTTGCAAGTGTTTTATATAAAAAAAAAAAAAAAAAAAAAAAAAAAAAAAAAAAAAAAAAAGGAAAGAAGCACCCACAGGAGTAAGATGCAAGGGAGGCGAGTCTGTTCACACCAACACAGTTTACTTGACTTATTGCAACTTCTCTGGCGAACTACTGTCGCAAATGGAACTTTAGGAAAACAAAGCGAAACAGACCATTTGGAGTAAGTATTTTTTTTTTTTTTATAAATTTGTTTGTTTTTTCTGACACGCACTGAGCGGAAATCTCATAAGTATGCTCCATCACCGAGTAATCGTACAACTTTTATGGCCTATCTACCCCCCACCCCCCCATAAAAATAAAAATAAATACTGAAAGATCTACAAGGAGTTTCATTTTCCTTGATCTCATGACACAGCAGCTTAACGGAACATACTGTGCTTGTGGGCCCGGCGTCTTGTGAACATCGCACAGTGTGGCCAACAATGCAAGCGTGCTCTTAAAGCAAATGCGATGGATTCCCCCCGCGACTGTGTGACTGACACACTTTCACAGCCGCATGTTGCTACAGTCGCCGCTGTGTGCCCCAAAGTGTGGGGGTGTTTGATGGAGGTGGGGGTTTGCAGCTGTGAGAAACCTGCCACATTATGGAGGACGAACCACATCTGTCTGCCGGCACACAGCTGGCCTGGACAGATTTGGGGATCAGAATGTTTATCGCTTATTTTCTACTCGACGCGCCATGTCGTGGATAAAGCACCTGGCGAAGAAACATATTTTTAAACCTCCTGTTATGTGAATTAAAGGTGAATGAAATACATGTCACATATATCCACACTTTTTGTTTGTTAAAATGGGGTAAAATATGGTGTGTATGACATACGTAATATTGTGGGAATGCTTAAAAAAAAAAGCTTGAAAAAACAACATGCTGTCCTTCTTTAGTAGTTATGTAATGTTCGAAAGTTTTTTTTCCCCCCTCCCCTTATCCTAACTCTAACCTGCTTTTGTTTATATTTGCCACATCTTTGGCACAGTCCTGTCAAAGGTTATTCCCTACATTAATGTGTTTCTCTATGTGACTGTATGCTAAGTAACATTTTTGCACACATCTTCTCAGCAGGGCTCCAACAGGAAGACCGGCAACAGCATCCCGCCGACCACTCAGCTTCTCAAGGGCAAGCAGCCCGGCTCGCAGACACCCATCAAGAAGGACAAGCGGCAGAGTTCTTCTCGCTTTAGCTTGAGCAACAACCGGGAGCTGCAGAAGCTGCCCGCCTTCAAAGGTATTTTCATGTTTGGACCTAACTCCGAAGCCCGACTCGAAAGCCATAAATCACCCGGAAGCTTTACATAACCCAGGATTTTCCTTTATGACGCAATCAAACAGCTCAATCTTAAATTCTGCTTTAATCTCTGATCCTGTCTGTTTTCGCCCCCTCCTTGTGCCTTTAAATTGCCGCGCATAAATGATGTTCAAATCTCTGCAATCTCGTTACAGAGATGTACAGCAGGACTTTTCACTCAACGATCCGCGTCACGCTCATTTTCATATTGATCTGATGACACACGGAAACAAACAACGGGGGGGTTAGGAGGATGGGATGGTACGTACATGGTATTGACTTTGCGCTGGATTTATTCCAAGCGTCTATATTTAGTGGTAATCCAGATAAAGCTTTAATTCCACAGGCCCTTGTGTTGCGCAATGTTAGCCAGTGAGCAGATAAGCGACGCTTTCAGACGCGCCGTTCTCCCTTCGTTCCTCGCACCAGTTGCAAAACTTTTGGCAGATCCCTGAAGAGTATGAACCCAAATGTTGCCAAGGGGGCCCGTGTAATTGCGCATGCACTGGTAGCTTCTTTCACACACAAACTAGCCGGTTTGATACGACCTCCAGTTCGGAAAAAGGCAAATCAAACTTGAGTGTTATTCAGTTGGATGATGGACCCAGCGATTAATTAGGGCACGCCTTCCTCGCCACTTTCAAAAGTACTGGCTTTGCATATCGGCTTTTTGTGGCCAGGAGACTTACTATGCATAAGGCCTTTATCTGTACAAAGGCATTTTTATATGACTAAATACCACGTGGGGGGAATCCACTCTGCTAACTCCTCGCATGGCAGCACTTTCTCTTGAAACTCTCCTGCAAATTCAGCATTACTGATGCCTCATCTGCCCTTCGAGGAGTTTCTGTTGTGGTAAAGACACGTCCGCTTCGACACATAGTAGTATCAATCAGGCGTGTATTTGAGGTTCAGCGTTTATTTATTCAGTTGGACGACGCACCTGGCGTTTTTATTGGGGGGAAACGCTGTCTAGTAGAGTGGAGGAAATTCACAACACTGATGGCTTTTCAGATAGTGTGCATATAAACCTTAAAAATGGATGGAGCTGATAGTGCTGATAGAGCACTGCAAACAAGTCAATGAGTTTATGGATTGTACCGCAATAAACAATTGCTTATCAAAGTGAGAGGGAGAGAGAGAGAGCGGTCGTTCTCACGCTCTTTACTCTGACATAATGCGTAGAGATGTAAAAAAAAAACAACAACTCCGAGGCAGTTTTTCCTCTGACCTTCCCCATCGGGGCCATACATTCTAATACTTTGTTTGTAACCGCAGCTGTTCCCTGGCAACGTGTCACGAAGCGACAGTGTTATTGTTACTTACTGTTGGGTTTTGTGATATTTGGTGCGCATTTAAGCGTGTTGATCTTTACTAATCTTTAGCCAAAGCATATATTTTACATTGGGGAAAAAATTCACTACACACCACCGGACACATAAACATTAAAAAGTTGATATATACTGAGAAAATGATGATGATCTTCTCTCAATGTACTCACAAATTTACTTAAGTGTGACATCTAGGCCTGTTTTGTTGAGTACAAAGCTATTTTTCTGTTGTATGGGAACAGGCGAATACACGGGTTAATTGTACCTTCTGCCATCTAGTGGATGAGCATTTAATTGTTCTACCTGTCACTTTACGTTGTGTGCTTTGAAAGACACGTTTGTCACTAAATAATTAACAGACTACGTTAAACTGGATAATTTCCTGCTGTGGTTGGGAATCACTGGTCTAGAGTTTGGAAAAATTTGTGTCAAAAGTCTACTCATTTGAATATACACACTGTTAAATGAATGATACAAATCAAACCAGCATCATTAACTTTTAAAGCAGAATTTACCCCATAACTTAAGTCGGTGTACCTTGATGTGACCAGTTTATTTCCCACCTCTGGAACACTTTTTGGCAATAAAACCAACAACTTCAACCAATAGAAGACTCTGAAATTAACGCGCACACACATCACAAGCATCTACAGTATATATAAATACAATTACGTAATGCCTCCCATGAAAAGCCAATTCTCACCCACAACATCAGCGCGACCACTGCTGAGATGTTTTAGATTTGGAAAAAGGGAAGTGGAAAGCTGAAGAGGCCAGACCGACAACAGTTGTCGCCTCTGTGTATGTGTTCTCTTTAAAAAAACAAACAAACAGATGCTCTCCTAGTAGGACTTCATTGGTGCCATCTGATGGCCAGTTGTTGTGGTTGTTGTTATTGGAAACAATAATGTTTTGACACTTGTTCCAGTACACCTGCACCAAGAGAGACCAAATTATGCAAAAACAAGAGCAGAATCAACAATTAGACAAATTGTGAAGGTAATCTTGCTCAGTTTTGATTGACACATTCATTTAAAGCACTTGTGTCAAACTGAAGGCCTGCGGGGTGAGATCCGGCCCGCCATATCATTCCATGTGGCCCGCTTAAGCAAATCATGTACGTCTACTTCATGCTCGGCTGGAGCAAAATATCATTTTTTTCCCCTTCACTTTTAATAAGATTGAGAAATTGCAAGCGTTTTAAAATAAGGAAGCTCGAAATGACACGGGCAGGAACCATTTTCAACTCTACGAAAACCAAGCGATGGAAGGAAAACTGGGACAAAACTTTAGCAAAAAAAAAAAAAAAGGTCAAAAAACGAATCATAGGAAAATACGGGCATATGAAAACTAAGGTTCCACTTTATATGTAATGATACGATAATAACATTTACAGTATATCTAAATAAAATGAGTTAAAGTGTGGCACACACACTTATAAATTTCTAACATCTTAACTAATTTTTAAAATGTGAGGGACCCCCAACATGACAAGGGGGGGCAAATGTCATGGGTGGTGGAGGTGACCTGCACAGCACACCATGCGCATCATGATTGTCGCCCTGACTCTTTTCCAAGGGGATCGGCGAGGAAAAGTCACTCTTAACACACCACAGGATAATTGCTTAGGATAAACTTTAAAACGTCCAACAATCGGTCCTTTGTCGACTTCGATCGTAAGTGAGGGACAATGCTCAATTTTGGTCCGAATGTCGCTTTGCTTGCACCCCGCGTCACAATACATCTGAACCAACAAAAATGGAACTTAATCTGACCCTAAGATTTTCGTTCGTGACCAAAAAAGTAATTCCTCGTTCTGAAATAGAAATAACCTGTTAAATGGTAGACATAAAAAAAAAAAAACATTTTCCTGTATGGTTTAAGTCAGTTGTACAGTTGGTAATATGATATTCAATGAACAATTGTACAACCCCAATTCCAATGAAGGTGGGACATTGACAATATCTTGTCTTTGTGGTGTGTTCAATTAAATATAGGTTGAACATGATTTGGAAATCATTGTATTCTGTTTTTATTTATGTTTAACACAACGTCCCAACTTCATTGGAATTGGGGTCGTATGTTGTTGAGGCCCGCGACCCTAGTGAGGAGAAGGGGCTCAGAAATGACACGGGCAGGAACCATGGATGGATGGATGGATGTTGTTGAGGTTGTATGTCAACCTCACAACGGGTGCCAATTCGGATTCTGTGGTTATCACACTTCGCTTTTGCTGCCTGTTCTATGGCAGAATCGCAAAAAAAAAAAAAAACACACTGAGGAAGTTTCATTTGACGTTTGAGGCATATTTTGTGCAGAAAATTGTATGACTTTTTGGGTGTTCCATCTCTGTTGTGAAACCAATATTTATGAAACAAAAGTCATATTTTAGGATGAATTTGTTGCCCAGTTGGGAGTAAAATAGATTTGCTACAGAGACGCATGGCTGGCTCTTTCTCCTGGGAACACGCTGAAGGGGGCGAAATGACACGGGGGCTTCTGTTTTGAGATCTCTTGCTCTCAGCTTGTCAGTGGGTGTCTCTCTGCAAATAGACTTTGTCGCCTTGAGCGCTCATAATAAAGAGCCGTGACGGATCAAAGACAAAGCTCAGCAGACCCGTCCCCCGCACCCCCTTTTTAAAATTAATTCATTATTATTATTTTTTTTAACTGTGTAGCACTCAGCTAAGTTGTTTTGCCGACAGTGAATTTAGACAAGCTGTGCTGCGCCTTCATGTTTTCCGGGGCCTGGAGTGGTCCCATGACCGCGTAACACAAGAAAGAGCCCTTTATACCAGTCTGCATAGATGCTGGGGTCACCAACTTGTTTGAAACCGAGAGCTACATTGATTAATGTGAAGCGCTACCAGTACCTCCTGAAATAACAAAGTTGCTCAAATTATTCATGTATGTGAAGGAACAGATCATGCCAATGAATTTTCACAATAAATATCAACAGTGATTTAACATGGTTAGGAAACCAATTAATATCAAGATGCAACACTTTATTTCTCTTGATCTCTGGAAGTGTTCATAATTTCTAATGATCACTTTTACAATTCCTCAAAAATCCCAATGTCCCATCACTGATGAGCTGCAGTATTTTTAGAACAGGCTTGCAGGCTACTGATGCCCATGGGCACCATGTTGGTGACCCCTGACATAGACCTTCCAGCCCGATGAAACAACTTTCTTCAGTGGTGTTGTTTTGTTGACACAGCTTGTTTTGCTTATTATCTGAAGGGGACATATGATGGAAAATTTGCATCACAGTGACTTGTGTTTGGTTTGCTTGGTTTCTAGGTTTGAATCTCAGCCCTGGCCCGACTGTTTGGATTTTGTATGTTCGCTCTGCATGGGTTTTATTCCCCATTCCAAAAACAGGCATGTTAGTGTCATTTAAGACTAAATTGTGAAAGAATGAATGTGCGTGTAAAAAAAAAAAATATATATATATATATATATTATTTTTATTTCATTTTTTGTCTACGTGACCTGCAATTGACCGGCGGCGAGTCCAGTATGTACGCCGCCTCTCACCAACACGCTGCTGGGCTAGGCTCCAGCTTACCTGCAACACTAACGAGGACAAGCGGCATCGAAAACAGATAACTGTTGCCCCAGCAGTTTATTGGGCGGGGTGTACAGTCGCTCACTTGCATGAGAGACAGACAGATTTATTTGTTAATTTAAATTATTATTATTTTTTTTTTTAAAAGTCCAATATTTCTTCTTTAACAATTTAATGAGAATAATTCCTATTCTGCTTTCGCTGTATTTGACATGTCGGAATTCGGGCTTTTGGCTTAGGTCGCCGTCCCAACTGTCAGGCTTGCGTACGCTCGCATCCTGTGTGGCTGGCGTCGATGTTTCCTGCCTTCCTGTTTCTATAAACATCCACCTGGGCTCCTGCTGGGGCTCCTAGACAGCCATCTGTCACGCGCATGCACAGCGAGATACCAGAAATAGCATTTGTATGACAAGTGGTCAACTGAAAGCAGACGGCGGACTTGGCGCTTCTTTTCGTTTGTCGCGGTTTGAATCTGAGCATGAGGAAATGCATAAGCGCTAGGGTTGGGCATCGTTTGAATTTGATTCCGGTTCCAAACGATTCTCGACTCTGATTCTTTTAGGGGGAAGGGTAAAAAAACAAACGGTTGTATGGTTTAAATCAGGGGTGTCCAAACTGCGGACATCTATTTATTAGTGGCCCCCAGCATAGGCTGAAATGAACATTTGACACAGCCTGTGTCGTTTGTACAGCATTCTACTAAAGTACTTACTTCCTACAACTCAACGCAGGAGAAGAGATACATTTCCTTGTTTTCAACCAGGAACACATCATTTGGTAAGATGTGACACCAAGTCAGCGTAGTAGCCTACATAATGCTCCTGTTTTGGTTCTAAAAGTCGAGATGTAATTCTTGCTGCTGCTCAGTGCAGGGTTGGATCTGTTCTATTGAGATATAATATCACTGGCCACCCCAAAATCTGAAAAACATGTTTTTTTTCCTTTATTACCTAGCTGTTTTTTTTTTTTTTTTTTTAAATATACAGTGTATATATAAAAACATCTACATTATAGCTTTACCTACACTGATGGATTGGTTTAGTGTGTTAAATAAATTAAAGATGTCAAATTGGCCCTTGCCTCCTGCGATTTTTCAGTTTGTGGCTCTTAGAAGAAAAAGTTGGGACACGTCAGTTATTTTTTGGGATGAAATCTGAACTTCTCTCAGTAATTCTATAAACCTATTACTTAAATGAAATTTCCTTGGAATTTCTTAGTGCTTTTAAAAAAAAAAAAAAAAAAAATTATATAACTACTATTAATTTACAACGTATGAATTGCAATTTAAATGTCGTGAATTTTGGACTTTCTAGGTTAGACTTTCACAAGAGGGCATTATCTTTGAAAACCTCATGAGAATAAATGCAGTACGAGTGTCTCATCCTGGAAGTATTTAAAGCATGTTGCTGAGCTCCCACTGATAGGCTAACCTGGTGTGTAGATAACAAACAAAACCGAACAACTTGCCAACCCAAACCAGATTAGCAGCAGTTAAAGTATGAACTCAAAAACGGTTCTTGTTGGGGGGAAAAAACAATTATACATATCGGTTATAGCATCATCACTGTATTGTGATATTATCATTACAAAAATATCCCAAGCTACCTTGATTCCCGCCCCTACGGTATAATATGTCATTTATAAATTTGTGCTGTTCCAAAACATACAGCCTTGGTGATGGTCTGCTCTGCGCTCTCCTGACTGCCATCCTGGTTTGAATTAGTGTGGTTTTGGGGTGTTAAGTCACAACGTGTTGACTCGTCAGCTCTGTGTTTACATTCCAGCAACTGACGACGGCCTTCTAGTTTGCATTACAAAAAGAATGCAGCCACTCGTCCTCCACTCACTGCTTCAGCCCCACCGCTTTCCGCCTCGCTCCACCAGCCAAGCCCTCCCCTCATGTTTATGTATCCCCACAGCCGGCCCACGTGAGGGCTGCCGTCCAATTAGGGCGTCCGCACGCAGGGGTGGAGGGTGTCGGTGACGTCACGGGGCTAGCCGCTTCCTTCCAGCAGCAGGGGAGCTTTATTTTCTGCTCCGAGCGTTTGTTCTGAAATCAAAGCCGGCTCGTCGCCTTGGTAGAGCCGGGCCGCCGTCCCTCTGCTCTCCCGCCGCACCTCACTCATGTCGGGATGCGCTAGAGCGGCCAGCGGGATGCTTCTGGACGTGCTGGGCTCCAAAGGGCCTCACCAGCCTGTGGCCCTCTTGCATTTTAGAGGTGAGAGCAGGAAATGCACCTAAGTAGCATTTGTGTGTGTATGTTGTGCCTGACTTGCAACTTGTGTAGCTGTCAGGTGACTTTTCTGGAGGTTGCTGCAAGTTGTTTGCTGCTGCCGAAAGCATAGCTTAACCCGAGTGAGGAAGCAGAGTGTACAGAAAGGGGGGAGTGCTGTTTGTCGTCTCCCATCTCCCATCAGGACTCATGATGTCAGAGGTCAAAGTTGTTCATTTTTGCCGTGTGTTGTTATTTTAAAGCTTCCTGGTGTCAACTTGTATAGCTGAATTCTTCTTGTTTTTTTTGGATGAATGACTCTCTCTGGAAAATCTTTATGCTTATTTTTGACCTAGTTACGAGTTTCTTGTGCATGCTGGGATGACAAAAGGTTAGTGGTTCCGCCCGTCTGTGTGCAAAGCCCACAGGTGCGCCATGCGCGTCTCCTTATATTTCAAGCTTACAGAAACCCAAGTGCTGTTGTGCAACAAGAGCCGGCCGACCTCTCTACACTTGCCTTGATGAGATTGGACCGCTACTACTGAAAAAGACAGAATATTAACCACTGTTAAGCATGCTTTGTTTGGGTTTTCCAAGAAGCCAGAATAAACTTGACAAAATCTTAAATCACAGCTGACAAACCAAATCTAATGAAACCCATGCGGGGCGATTGAATGAGCCCCCGAACCCGTCTTTTTCATGCTAAATCATGGAAATGATCATCAAACTTTAATGGCATGTAGGAAGAAAAAAAAAAAACTTTACAATTTAGCGTCACCCATCTGTCTCGTATACACTTTCTGAGGAGTGTTAATGAGTGACATCACCATGATAAGGGCACTAGCAAAAATTGGGAACCCCGTCATAAACCAAGGACCCCTTGTATACTGCAATTTTTGCACTTTTTGTTTTAAAATGTATCATTATTATGATTAAAGCTATGAATAACGAAGAACTACCAGGCACAGAAAAACAACAGAGCCACATTCCGCAACGCTATACACAGGAAGTGACAACATGCAGCATGACGAACACTGCTTGCCTGCTCTGTTTGGTGAATTATGATATCCTGAAATCTTACATGACAGGAAGTGTTTTGTGTGGACACTAGTACATTTAAATATTGCGCTATAGAATACAAGCTTTTTCAGTCAGTGTTTTAGTTGATCCCTGGTCAGCAGCATTGTACCATTCAGTTTGAGCAGCGGCCGCGCCGCACGGATCTCTGATCAGCTGAGTTCAACCTCCTTGGGTCCAAAGTCCTGCTTCTCGGCCCATGATTGCCATGGTGACGTACGCGTGCTGGTTGTTAATGTGGAAGCCAGGCTCGACTCCCCAAAGTCGGTGCTGCCCCGTGGGGAGGAGGTTGCGGGGCGAAGGTGATCAATATATCACCTTTTGTTAGTCTCCGCCACATCATCGTGTGCACGCAACCCACTGGGGTGCGTTACTATTTTCGAATGGCAAGACACAGAAGCGCCACACGCGCGCACACACAGGTGTGGCTCAACCGCTGCATGATTAATGAACACTAAATTATTGATTCGTTAAGTCTTGATGAGCGTGCCGCGCCGTTCGGCGGCAGAGAGGTTACTGATTAATACAGTGGTTGGCATTGCCAAATCTTTTGAAGGGTGATTAAATCCCTGACTGCCGTGTTCAAAACAAAACTATTTTCCTTCTTAAAACTTTGCACAATTAAAGAAGCTTAGCGATTAGATGTGTAACAGTGGGTACCATGGTTTTAAGGTTATGCTTTGGTTCGCATTGGGTCATGTAAGGGAAGAAATGCTGAATATAAGATTGCTTTTGACGTGTACATGCATCCCTCCATCCAGTTTATATACTGTAGCGCTTGTCTTCATTTGAGTCGCGGGTGAGCTGGAGCAGCAACAGATGAGTGCGCTGCATGAAATTAGTCACCTTAATTGATTTAAATTATCTCCTATTTCTGAATGTACAGCTTCAGTAAGTGAGGGAAAACCAGTAAAGGGGGGAGGGAGGGAAGCCAGGCTCGAACAGGATTTTGAAATACATTTTGGCCCTCAATATCAAAGTTGAAGGAGAGCAGGGAATTACTCCACTGCAAAGGAGATCTGTGATTATTTGCAAACACCACAAATTGCCACCATGCAGAACCCGCTTCTGTGCTGAGCCCAGAACGAGGAAAGGTTTCCCCGTTTGGCCATGTTGTGCAAATGTTAGCCGACTGTCAGAGGCAAGCACACTGAGTGAGAGCTTTTCTTTTTCTCAGCGAGCCTTCTAACGTGTGTGTTCTGCCTAAATTTGGTGTATGGGTTGTCCATTGTCATTGAATATAATTATTGCAAAGCATTCAATTGATTTAAAATAATAAATAGTATAATAATACTGTACGGGAAAAAAACATCAATGATGTAATCAGTCTAGTCGTTTTCTTGACTTTCAACACATTATTATCGACTTGAAAAAAATCTGATGTCGTATAACCCCCATTACCTGGTTATTTAAAATTTGATATTTTTAACACTTCTCGCGGAGCAGTTGTGGTATCTGTAAAGCTGTGTTGCTGTATGCAGGGCTTCCTTCTCAAATCTGTCCGACCATGTTCCTCGCTCTTAGGTTGTGTAAACAAATGTGTCTGGCCCTCAGATATGGCATACATATACAATATAAACAAATGAAACGAAACATTAGCTACACCTGTATTAAACCCCCCCCCCCATTGTGCAGATGTGCCCCCCACCGAGCAGGAGAAGCTCTTCATCCAGAAGCTGCGGCAGTGCTGCGTCCTCTTCGACTTCATCGCGGACCCGCTGAGCGACCTGAAATGGAAGGAGGTCAAGCGGGCGGCGCTGAGCGAGATGGTGGAGTACATCACGCATAACCGGAACGTCATCACCGAGCCAATCTACCCCGAGGTGGTCCACATGGTCAGTAATCTATATCACCTTGTGCGTTTCTACTGATGCAAATGGGAACCTGCTCACTGGGCCTTGGTGGGTTAGGGTTGTTTGGCCTTACCAGGATAAACGCCTTTGAAATAAATCAAAGCGCTGCCTCAATGCCGCAGGACGCGCAGCTGCTGACCGAGGTGCAAATTTGCTCTCCCCGCTCCTCCTTGTTGTGTGGCCTCCTCTTGATCAATGCGTCAGAGCGAGCCAATCACCATGAAAATGTGCCCCTCCCTCTCCAATCCTGCTTTGAAACCCGCCGGTGGCTTTCATCATCAAAGTGCAGATTGACAAACACTTTAGAGCCGAGTGTAACGCCGAGATTTATCCGCACTTGTTGCATCTGTGTGACCACGTGGCTAGCCTTTTGGATCAAATGACTCACAATCCTTATTTGAGATGGAGTTTGTGTGCAGTTAATTGCCGCACAACCGAAAATTAATACAGGAGGTCCTTGGTTTTGCCGTAGTTCCGCTTGAATTGACGTTGCGCAAGGCAGTTTGAACCGTGGCATTTTTGATTCAGGAGTAGGTTGAACGATTACACGGTGACTCCTCACGCAAAGGTGTCTTTGGACAAATTCTACCATTCAAATTCTGGTGTGGGGAGGAATCTCATTGTAATTTGGGTTAATCCAACTAATTAGCGAACTATTTCGTAGATTTGTACCGGTTACAATATATACTGTATATAGCCTCTTGCTGGCAAATATGGCGAGTGTTGTGCTTCCGACAGTATGTCAAACGTATCTCGAATGAAACGGCATCACGCCAACAGGAGAATCGGTCGTTTCCGAAAATGGAGACAAACGTTTCTTAAAAAGAAAATATTTACACTGTGTTTAATCAGCCATTACAGCTTTATGTGACATAAACAGTTGTGGGATTCTTTGAAATTTGCTCTCCTTTTGCCCTCAGTTTTCCGTTAATATGTTCCGGACGTTGCCGCCATCGTCCAACCCGACAGGTGCCGAGTTTGACCCGGAGGAAGACGAGCCCACGCTCGAGGCTGCGTGGCCGCATCTTCAGGTGCATTTTAGCACTAATACATACTGTACCTCGACGGGAATTAATCCTTTTCGCCATTTTGCCGCAGTGTTTTAATCAGTTATTTCCCCCCTCGAACAGCTCGTCTACGAATTCTTTCTCCGCTTCTTAGAGTCGACCGACTTTCAGCCTAACATAGCCAAAAAGTACATTGACCAGAAGTTTGTAATGCAGGTAAATTGTGTTCTCCTTGCTTTTTCAAAGTGCTTTTCGCTACGTTTTCTTAAAATGTGTCATTCTGCACTTAGCTCCTAGACTTGTTTGACAGCGAAGACCCCAGGGAAAGAGATTTTTTAAAGACCACCCTGCATCGCATCTACGGCAAGTTCCTGGGCCTGCGAGCGTACATTAGGAAACAAATTAATAACATATTTTATAGGTGAGTGCGCACTTGTGTGAGGTGCAATGTTTAATGCCAATCTCTTAAAATGCTGCTTTTTTTGTTTTTCCTCATAGATTCATTTATGAGACTGAACATCATAATGGAATTGCTGAACTACTGGAAATATTAGGCAGGTAAGAAGGGACTGTTAATGGTTCAGAGTGCAGTCCTGCTTGGGGCTTTGACGAAAAAGGGGGGAAAAAAAATAATCCTCTTCCCCAACACCCTGTGTTTGTCCTTCCAGTATAATCAATGGATTTGCATTACCCTTGAAAGAAGAACACAAGATATTTCTACTGAAAGTTCTGCTGCCGTTACACAAAGTCAAATCATTGAGCGTTTACCACCCGCAGGTAACGTCGCAAAGTGGTATTCTCAGGATGAGTCCATCGGAATCAAGAGTTTGTGTGCTCAAGTTGTGTTCACTGTGTGCCCGTGTTAGCTGGCCTACTGTGTGGTACAGTTCCTAGAAAAGGACAGCACGCTAACAGAACCGGTGAGTTTTGATTTATTTTTGTAGTGCAAGACCCCAGGGGGGGGGGATTGTGTTGTTAGACAATTTGAGGTACATTGACACTTCAGGCACTCCAGACACACACCTATTTGACACGCAATTTAAAAAGTCAATGCAAGCAGTTTGATTAGCGTCTTGAGTCGTTTTAAAGGGACGTCCACAGTTTCTCCCTTATTAACCAGTCCATTGTTGTCTGCCACAGTGCGCAGACTGTAATGGCTCTGTTGAAGTACTGGCCGAAGACCCACAGCCCCAAAGAAGTGATGTTCCTCAACGAGCTGGAGGAGATCCTGGACGTCATTGAGCCGTCAGAGTTCGTGAAAGTCATGGAGCCGCTCTTCAGGCAGCTGGCCAAATGCGTGTCCAGCCCGCACTTTCAGGTCAGGCGCTCTGCCACTCACTCACTCACGCACACGCACGCACATACGCCAAGCATCATGCGTTTTGACCGCGTGCGTCACCGTATATGTGTCAGGTGGCCGAGCGAGCGCTGTACTACTGGAACAACGAGTACATCATGAGCCTGATCAGCGACAATGCTGCCAAGATCCTGCCTATCATGTTCCCCGCGCTCTACCGCAACTCCAAAACCCATTGGAACAAGTTAGTTTCCCCGTGCCTCACCTGGTTTTAAAAGGAATGGTCCATTTAATGTTAAGTGTGCTAATGTGTGCCGTGCTTGCAGGACCATCCACGGCTTGATTTACAACGCACTGAAGCTTTTCATGGAGATGAACCAAAAGCTGTTTGACGACTGTACGCAGCAGTTCAGGGCGGAGAAGAGCAAGTAAGAGGCTATCGTTTTTTTCCTTTGTATGTGCATTTACAATATGGATTTAATTGCTCATTCTTCACATCAAAATTTTTTATTTTTCAAATAAAAATTAACCAAACGGCAGCAACTTTTGGCCCCAAACCCTCTGTCAGCTAGAAAGCTAAAACCGAAGAGAAATGTCACTTTTTTCGCACGTCAATGAGGTCAAGCATGCATTCAAATCGACAGGAAAATGACTTAACCAGAAGAAGATCACATTTTTTGAATGGCGCAGCTGTTGCTAAGACAGCTAATGCCACACCTAATTTAAAACCTGATGACCTGGTGATGTGAAGCACATCTGCACATGAGTATGTTTCATTTCTTTTCTAGTCTAACTGTGCAGGTTATAAGTCACATTCTTTTTAAATTGCTACATTTAAATCATCTTCCTTTTCATTTACGTAAAGGGGGGGGGGGGGGACTGTTCTCTTTCGATATCCCCTGTACAGTATTTCTTATCAGAGAGTAACAACAAAGCACGCTGAACCCTCATGTTCGGTTTGTTACTCAGGAGCAACAATAATGGTCCTTAGGTCAGTTTGACCCGTGGTATGTTTAATAATACAAGTGTTAAAAGCAAAACAAAAAAGTCCCAATTAGAGAGAGAGAGAGAGAAATTCCATACATGAAATCAATGAATATCAAAATAATATACTGCAAGAAAAAAACAAGGGGAGCCTATAAGTGTTTGTTTCTTTATGAGGGGAAAAACATCCATTGCACCTGTAAAGTTGAGGTGCCCTTGAGCAAGGCCCCTATGAACGTGACCTAATTCATCTATTACAACTTCAGACCAGTATTGACAAAAAAATGACACCACCGAGTACCTGTACGTTCTTACAGATAATAGTGTATCAAAACAGTGACTTTTTTGTTGTAGTAACAGCGTTTGTGTTGTCCATGGGTCCACAGAGAGAAAGCCAAATGGAAGGAGCGAGAAGAAGCCTGGCTCAAGATTGAGAATCTAGCCAAGTCCAACCCGAAGGTAGTCAGTAATATCCCGCTGGTCCAGTAATTGCAGTGTGTCATTGTTTTTTTGACAGCAGTTGAGGTATGACTATCATTAAAAAAAAAAAAAAAAAAAAAAAAAGCTTTCTTCCTGTATCCCCAACAGTTTCTGACGTACACTGACCCAGTGGACTGCGGCGGGCCGACAGACATGGAAACAGACGGGCCGCTGCTAGATGACGTCGGACTGCTGAAGAAAACGGTCGCCGAGGAGGCTACGCAGGTAAGGAGACGTGTTTCTAAGAGACCAGATTGCAGCGTAAACCTTTGCATTTTATCAAAGGCTCCAGTACACCGAAGCAAACTTTAATTTGCCTTGAAAAAAAGACATTTATGCATCAGCTACTGTGCATTTCACCCACGTGAGTCCGATTTGAGATGGAAATGATTCACTTCTTACACTCCATTACCATCGCAACTGTTTGCTTACACTATCATATTAAACATGCCAATTTGATTTGTGCCTGGTGCACTTAACATGCAGTGCTGCTGTTTTTAGTTGAGGTTAAATACTGTTGCAATGACCAGAGGCTTTTATTTACTCAATTGTAGAGAATGATCGATTAGTGGTATGCATTAATTTATATGATCGCAAAAAGTTTAAAGTATTAATTTCTCATTTGACTCCGCTGTAAAATTCAGCTTTACAGCTGTCATGTTTGTTCGGCAGGCAGTATGTGCAGTGGTGAAGACGTGGCCTGACACATAGCGTGTTAAGAAATGTTAGTATTAGGGTAATAAGAGCAAAAAAAGAAAAGGGGCGTTTTGAGGTGCAGTGTTATGTATTTAACTGTATAGAACACCAAGCATCTATTTGGGGGCAACAGTGCTTCAGGCTGCTTCCAAATTGGGTATCGTTCCGTTTTTTACGCAACAATCCATGGCTCGGCAAAGCTCAGCAGACCACACTCATAACGATATTTCCACCGACAATCGTGAGTGTCTTCCCAGTTTAACATTTACGATTGTTCATGGAACCGCTTTTGAGCAGACGAGGGAGGAAAAGAAATCACTCTTAATACACCCCACAACACAGGGTAATCGTTGAGGATAATCTTTCAGAGATGTGTGACAATCAAAGCTTTTGCCCGTTCAAGTTCTGCTTGATTGCCAGTGCGTGCGTGCGTGCGTGTATCACGCTTAAGTGCTTTGAATGGAAATCGAAAAGTCAGACTGCAGACATCTTCACTCGCCGACTGTCTCCACGTTGTTCAGCTGCAGAAAGACCACCGGCGAGAGCGGCCGCTGATGCGAAGGAAATCGGAGCTGCCCAAGGACATCTCAACTGTTACAGCCCTGGAGCTGCACCGTAGAGCCGAGGAGATGTTGACCACGCACGACGGCCACTAACAGGCAACAAATCCTGCCATCTTTCGGCCCGGCCTAGCACAATGCATCCGTTCAAAACCCCCCCCCCCCACTCACTCCTAAGCTGCACCGGACAAAGCTGCGCTGGGTTGTCACCCATCACCACCTCCCTTCCGTTTCTTCCCCCTTCCTCTCAGCTTTTGTTTCTGGGGTGCTGTGCTGCCCCCTTATGGTCATCTAGCTCAGGTGTTCCATTCTGTACGTCTCTTTCTAGATGTCAGGTGCTTTTAAAACAAAACAACAACAAAAACAATAAAAAGAGGATGTGTCCAGTGTAATGTAAGAAACTCATCATATGGAAGTTTTCAATATACTTTATAAAGTATTTAAGGAGGCGGTTATGCCAACTTCTTTCCAAGTTGTAAAAAAAAAAAATAAATAGATAGACAGACAGGTTGTTAAGCTTCAAATTCCTGAGAGATGCTGCCATGTGACATCAGAATCCACCTGATAGTCTTCTCTTCTTCCCACATGTGACCCCCTCACCCCCCCCCCCCCCCTTTCACTCAGACCCCCCAGGTAGGGACGACAATGCTTCACACAGGAGGTATATTTGTTTTCATTTTGTTTTAGAAGAGCTCAAACGCGCCTTTCTTTTTTCGCAGTGCCTTTTTTAAAAAGGGGGGAGTTTGATCTAGTTTAAATTCAAATGGAAAGTCCTCCAAAGCACATGCCTTGCTTAAAAGCCCCCCCATGCCCCCCGACCCTACCCCCTGAAAAGCGGGGGTCTCTTTAGAGGTGGGGGAGCCACTTGAATGAACGAAGCGCTTCCTGATTACACTTGAACGTTAAAAACAAAAACAAAAAACTCGTAAAGAGATCTTGTCATGTCTCACCCATCGTCCATTTTAACAAGCAACCTCTTGGTTTTGTCTCCACTGCCCACCCATTGTGCCCCTGACCCACACACCTCCAGACACCCACCAGCACCCTCAACCATAACGCTGAATGTGCGAACTGTAAATATGAACGCCCGTCATCAGTATTGTCTGGTTGCTGGATGCTGTTCCCTCTGGAAAAAGGCTTTAATAACAGCTCCTTTTTGGAGTCTCTCATGGTTCCACACAAGCTTTTTTGTCTTTACAGAATGACTATTTCAAGTGTCTTTTAATTATACGTCTCATACTAAATGGCTTGTACATATGATGTACTATTATTATTTTATGTTACAAATAAATGTTTAGAGTTCATATTTTGTACAAAATGGCCCCTCCGCCCACATGTACAGAATACAGAGGAAATAGTCAGATTGTGGCAAAACATTTAGAAGCCGCATAGATTTTTTTTTTGTTTTTGTTTTAACTGTTTATTTTTGTCTCCAACATGTTGAGATCCTACGTACATAAGCTTTTTTTGTGTGTGCGTGTGCTTTTATCCAAATCTCCAGTGATGTACATCTATCTATATACAGCAAATAAAGAAAACGTGAGTTTTATATTTTCATCCTAAGGAAAAAAAACCTGTTTTTTTATTTATTTATTTATTTTTTGCCTCTGTATAGAACCATGAAAATTTGAGAATACAGCCGGGGATAGGGACCAGGCCCGCGAATAGCGAAGACCCGTGGATAATTGACACGCATTATAACTGCATTGAAGGGAAAAACAATTTTTTTTAAACCCCCCCAAAAATTCTTCAATAAGCAATGATATACCACTAATAAGCATTTTGTTCAATGCAAGTTGCACCTACATAGTTAATATATTGCGTAGTGTCCTCAGTAGTGTGCAGTATGTTGGTACCTTTTTCCAACTGGTATCAGTCAAATTTGCTAGCTTTCTTTACCATCAGTACACCAAACTAGCTAAGTACATAGTGCCTCTATACCTAACTAGCTATCTTTAGCTAGATCACTACTACACTTTATAGTTGGCAATTTGTACAAAGCCAATACATTTATTGGGTTTTTGTTTTTTCTGGCTTTGTTGTAGAATTGTTTTTCTATGGTAATCTCCTTTCTTCCATTTTAACACGACGTCTTTCGCTACAAAGCCTTGTTTACGTTCACAAATTGGCCTGCTAGCTCCTAACATGGCCGCCACACCCCACAATACGTCATTCCGTTTTGATTCATACGTAAATTTATAGATTTTCCATCTAGCGAGCTCTACGCATGCATTGCTACCTTTATTAGTGTTGCTCTATGTAGCTTATTTCTACCTAGTTATCCTTATGTACCCACCACTATCAAGAATAGCTTTACCTACCTTTTCACATTTTTCCAAAGGCATATCTAGTTAGACGAATCTTTTGTTAGCTACCTAAATTGCTTGAAAGCTCAGAAGCCACTAGGCAGCAAATTGCTTTAGTTTAGAGCATTCAAGCTAGTTTTGAATTCCAAATGGGATCTTGTCTGTTGTTAATTTGCACAGTTTGTCCTAACTTTACTAACCATACTTGCTGCAGTCTGCCTAAAATTATCTTGTACTAAATAGCCACCCTTGCATTTCTCAGACTTACAGCTTTTACGTGTTCACATATTGCTGCGTAGCTGCATAGGTAAGTATTGCTAATTGCTGCCTTTTATTTTTGTTGAGCTACCTATCGATCTGCCTTTATTTATTGCTAGCCCTGCTTTTAGATTGCTTTTGAGCTTTTACTTATTCTGTCTGAATTTTGCTAGCTATCTTGCATCTTTTTTTGCTAGCTAGTTGCATCTCAATGAATTTGAATGCTGTAGGGTAGAGGGTTCATTTTATTTCAGCATTGCAATTCCAGAAGTGAAACTTGTAAATTATATAGATGAATTCAAAGCAAGAAAATAATTTTCAGGAAGCCAATTCCAACCTCATTTTCATATTAAAATCTTTTGACTGTTTCTAATGTGACATTTTCGTTAGCTGTAAGCTAAAATAATGTATACAGATTCATTACCCAGAGTCAACTATTTCATTATTTTATTTGTTATTGTTTTCAAGTTTTTAAATTCAGGAATACATTAAATTTTCTAATTCTGATTTATTGCGCTGCACCTGTAGGTCTTTGTGTCGCAAGTTTGACTTAATCTGTCGGTAGGCTACGTACCGTAGCTATCGCTTTAAAGCTCGAAACTGCTATGTAGCAGTTTGCTTGTGCTTTCGAGCTCGTTTTAAATTACGAATATGATCTAGCGTGTCTGCTTTTACCACAAAGCAGGAAAATTAGCATTTGAGTTGCAGCCTAATCCCCTAACTGAACATGAATGAGATCTAGACTTGATTGGAACATTGTCTTTGACACCATTTCAAGGAGTTGCTGTATGCTGCCTGCCCTCAGCCATTCATAGTTTCTAAATTGGCTCCTCCAAGGTCGTTTGGGTTCTATGCGTTCATTCACGCACAGCAGGGAGTGTTGGCACACGCTTGATGCCTCCACTGACACCCCTGCTGGGATCCACAGGCGAACGTGGAAATTTCCACTTTGGAGTTGCCGAAACAAGGATAAGTGATTAATTTTTCTCACACAGCCACCTTCGATTAGTATTTAGCCTTTTCTCAGTCCAATGTGCTCTTTTTGTTAAACAAGCAAAATATTGTTTCAGTAATACTTTTTTTTTTGTCTGGAAACCAGCGCTCTATTGAAAACAGATTTGCTTGATTATCAGCACATTGTTGCCAAATTAACCAAGGAAACATTCCTCTGGACTTGGTGCGTCATTGAGTATCAACATATGCTAGTCTCGCTCTCTCATCTTTGCACATGAGGTCACTCGCGTTCGTTATCGGCCACTGTCAATGCGCAAAACTTTATGTGGTACATTGTCTTATTTTGTTTTTATCAAGCTGCTCTGACAGCCCTCTTTTGACATGTCAGTGATACACTGTGCCTGTGCTAGACCCCCTCCCCTACTCTTATCCCTCCTCCTAGCAACCAAAAAATAGCTTGTCACGACTGAGGATGTCAGAACCCATCACTATGGAAACAAGGCTCCCCCAAAAAAAGAAAGTTTTGAATGTCCGTCTCCAGTGCATTCAGGTTTTAGGAAAAAGCTTTCATCAGTGCGTTACTTTACCTTGACTCATAAGTGATTTAAGTGACCGTTGTGGTGATGGGGTTCGAGGGGCGGTATTAATAGCTAGACCGTGACTCATCAATCTACCTGAAGATTGTCTCTATGGCCACCATAATGTGGATGTTGTGCCATAGGATCTGCGCGTCTGTTGCCTTAGCATGCATGCCAGACCAGTGGGTCGCAGTGTAACTTGCTAGTCAATCTCCAGGAAACCACAAATGTTTAACACTTCTCATAGTCTGCCATGCTGGTGCTCTGTGATGTAAATGATGTGACAGGTGTGAATTAGACAAAGACCATGGACTTAACACAAAGGACAACAATAGAGTACATCCTGCATTTGGTGTTCTTTAGTACAGGAAGCTTTTTTTCCTCTTCTTGTAAGTACCCTTTCTTTGTCAACCAGTCAACAACACAGACTACAGTGTTAAAGGTTCAGTTATTTCAGTATCAGACTGAACTGTACTATCCTACTTGCTGGAAACGAGGTTTAAGGGTTGTAATTGCAGTTTTAATTTGGTTGATCTCATAAATCTACCTGAAGATCATTGACTTTACACTGGAAGACTGTCTTTGTGTCCACAAATTTGGACGTTGTGCCCAAGGAGCTGCATGTCTGTTGCAGTAGAACACACACCAAACCAATAAGTGGTGGTGTAACTCACGAGTTCAACACTACCTGTCATCGACCAAGGATGTTCGCTACGTAAACAGTGTGACAGAGCAAACCACCTACGAATTTGACAAACACCACAGACTAAATACCAAGAACAGCAATGGTGGACATTCAGAATTTGGTGTTAGTTCTTGAAGTTCTTGAAGAAGTTTTCTCTTCTTCGTGTTCCACTTCTGGAAGTAACCTTGTTGTCGATCAGTCAACAGTCTGTGGTGTCCAACTCTGTCCATTTGGTACCTTCTCAATGACAGAAGGAAACCAGAAAGAAATCTCAGGTTCTCTTATCTTGCTATCAGACTATCCTGCTTGTTGTAAACCAGGCTTTATTGTGTTTATAGTCTGTCTTTTCTGACCATCTCTATTTCTGGAGGAACTGACACGTCGGGAATAGGATTTCACTGAAACTGCACCTTGCAATGGAGGATCCCTATAGACTTGAGTGTGTTTGGGTAGGAGCCAGACATCAATCTCTTTAATGTCTGACACTGGGCTGTATCAAAGCACCTGGCTTGGGAATCAGGCTGTGTCTGTCTGGACAGGATCTTTCCAGGGAACATGACATGACCCAATCACGGCTAAGAATAGTTCAGTTTCTGTCAGATTATGCCCAAAAAACACTGACTGTGAGTCTTCAAGGGAATGAAACACCTTTCTCTACTTCTTCCGGATTGTTATTGCTCCAGAAGCCAAGGTTGCAGTCTCACCCATCTCTCACTTGAGCAAACATCATATATTTTTTTACAGCTGCCTCATTAAATCCATCCATCCATCATTTTTCTTTAGCTATTGTCCTCAGTAAGGCCGATTCATACTTTCCGCATTGCGTGTTCACAGACCGCTTAGAACTATATGCAGACCGCAGATGTGCATGCGTTTTCATTATTAGTACATTTCAGGGTTCATGTTGGTACGTGTTCCACGCATGCGCATTGCTTCTTTAATCAAAACGGCAATCCTGCGAAAGCGAAAAGAAACAAGTTCCTGTGTCTTTTGTACAGTATTTGGCTGAAGAGGAGGACAAAGTAAAATGAAGATGCAATGACCGTCGGGACGGAGAATTTAGCACACTGGTGCAAGACATGAGAGGCATGGATGAGGAGAAGCATCATCAGTACCTTTGGTATTTTTGTTAGTTGCTCTGGTGAATGTGTGGTCAGGGGCACATGGACGGAGGCGTGACCTGTGGACACGCTGACATAGTGTGAATTGGCCTTTAGGTTAATGAGGACAACAATAGAGTACATCCTGCATTTAGTGTTCTTTTGTACAAGAAGCTTTGTTTGTCTTCCTGTAAGTACCCTTAAAACCAGCAGACATTGCAACAGCTTCTTCCCTCTTGCCATTAAATTGCTACAGGCTAAGTGACTCTCCGCAGTGTGTTTTTCTGTCTCAGAATTTACTGTCATACTAGAACAGCTCCAACGACTGAAGACAATTTTTTTGTGTGTTTTTACATACTTGGCAAATAGAGGATTTTGATTCTGACTATCCCAGTTGATTTTGCATGAGAGGCAGAGTACACCCTGGACTGGTCCCCAGTCAATTGCAGGGAACAAGACAACCATTTACGTTCACATGTAGGGGCAGTTTGGGGTTTTTAATGAACCGACGAAGCATACTTTTGGGATGTGGGAGGAAGCCGGACTACCTGGAGAAAACCCACCTAAGCAGAGGGAGAACATGCTAACTCCACACACAGATGTTTCAATGGAGATTCAGTCGTGAGCGTCATAACATCAGATGGATCATTTGAATTATTGGGTTGGATCACAAGTGTTGTTTTTAGCGCTTTGGATACTCATGGCTCAAATGTCTGCGGATTGGGTTGGACATGGGTCTCAAAAAATAGATGAGCAATCTAGATGTCTGAAAGGAAGAACTTTTTGCCTCAGTCGGGAGCTAGCAACCGATACGTAAAAGAAGGCTGCGCCATTGTTGACACCTTTGTACTCCTTAGTAAGTAGTCATCTCTGCCAGATGACAGGCAGCTCTGTCTGTACAAGCCACTATATTGCTGGCCAGATTTTGTTATCGCTGATTGGATAATGTTTACTATTTCAGTCGTGTTGCATGAACTCCCTGTGGCGCTGCTATTTTCCTCTCCTTATAAACATCATTTTAAAAACAGTCTAGTGTCTTCACAACCAGCAGAAGTCCTCCATTGTGCTGCTCATGAACCCTCTGTTGTTCACAGCATCCAAACAGGACATTGGTCAGGGGAAAAGAAGCCCGATGATGGGATAAGGACAAAAGATAAAAGCCGTCATCTCCATTTGTGGGGATAAGATTCAGTTTACCGGGCAGCATGTGTCTCTCTGAGGCGTGAGCACAATGCAACTGCTGTGGCCTCAGGTAACCCCGCTGCCAGCCAGCTGGTTCTGGAAGTTTCTTAGACGTGCCACGTCACGTCGGCATGTTCTTTGCATCACTCCCATCTGGGGATCGTCAAAGGAAATTAAACCACAATTCCCTCGAAAGTTGCCTGCTAGTGCTGAGATAAGAAATGGGCAAATCGAGGAAGGTTATGTTTCATTCAAGACGACTTGGAAATGGCTGTATTCTGACAATACAGTTGATTTTTTTCACATCCTTTTTTTTTTTGTTTGTTTTTTTGTTTTTTTAAAGATTACACAGTGAAGTTCAAATCTGTTTTAACCTCTGTTTCTTTGGGACACAAAAAGATACATGAGTCAAGGTGACCCGCTGCATCGAAGAAAAAAAAAAAAAAGACATGGGTCAATATTCATTATACAACGTGAATTTATAAAAATGTAAATGTGTGTGGTGGATAACTGGTTAACACATCTGTCTCACAGTTCTGAGGACCCAGGTTCAAATCTGTCCTCGCCTGTGGGGAGTTTGCATGTTCGGGGCATCATTTTGGTAGATGTTGATGGCCTTCCCGGGTGAAAAATGTGCCAATATTTCTGACGTGAGAAGTGTTCTGAATTTTGTAAAGAAGAAAATGTATTTGTTTTGAACATTCCCACCAGCCTGCCTTTGCACCACCTCACCCTACACCCTGCCTCCGTCACAGCTGATATTAAGAGTCACCCAGCCTGACCCGCACCGGCGACAATGCTGCTACTTCCCGACAAGCTTAAAAAGTGAACCAACCCCCCAGGTGTTGAATCCGGCATGGCAACAGTGCAAACAAAAATCCCCTCCCTTCCCCTCACACCCGCCCCCAAACAAAGAAGAGCTTAGGACGACTACGTGGACCTCGGGGTAAGACATCCTGTTCCTCTGCAAAATAACAAGCGATTATTATGGGAAGCTGAGACCCAGGCTGTTTTTTTTGTTTTTATTCCCAGCGGAGCTCAGTCAAAACAGGACCTTTCAGGCGTTCACCTCCAGTGGGTTCCGTGTGACCAGAAGGGACATCAAGTGACTTTTTACTCAGGTCATGCAAATCAAGTAAGGCCATGTAACGTAAAGTCCACTCACTGGACAGTTCGTGAGGTATACCTCTCCAAGTGAATGAGATCCAATACAAGAGCTGGAGCAACAACTATCTTTGTAAAGGCAGATTAAATAGAGCAGCTGATTTATTTATTTTATTTTTTATTTTTGGTGGAGCAAATATTGAACCTTTCCTCAAAAAAGAGGTTTCAAGCTTCCCTGTTGACGTTTACTGTCAAACTGAACATGAAGAAAATTACACGTGTATTTATATCACGCAAACTACGTTGCTCAATGCTAACATACAGTAAATGGAAAATACCAATGTCATGCTAGCGGATGCAGTGCTATGACATTGGATCCTATTATGCAACTATACCTAATGTTGAAGCCCATTTTTGCGTGTTTACATACATTGAGGACATAAAGGAGCAGGGGGCCTCTACAGCAATAATGAATAGATCGGAGGGTGGCTTCAAGCACAATGCTCCTCTGACTTGTCTGTCTGGAACACGAGCATATCTCGAGCACCTGGGAACACACTACATGCACAATGTCTCTATAGTGTAGTCAACACACACACGCATAAGCAATAGCACTCAAAGTGACACAGGTGGAGGCGACGCGATGTATACTCCTCAACCTGACCTGACCGTCTGGAAGTGCATTTTGAAGCAGCAGTGATTGACAGGAAGGGGCAGACACGGTGGCAAGAAGGGAATGAAGCGGGTCTTTGGCGATTCTCGCCTGAGCAAAAAGCAATATGCACAACGTCCTGGAGATGACATTTTGCGAAGAGGGATTTTCAGATGAGAGGGTTTTGTCATAAACGGCTAGGGTGAACGAGTTTGTTGCAGACGCAGATGTTTTTTCCATCAAATGGCATACAGGGGTCCTCGGTTTGCACCATTTCTGAATTCTTACCTAAGTCGGAACGCGTCATATATCACGCGTCATATATCACATATATCACACCAACACACTAGTGTAGTCACAATTAGAGCTTCTAGGCCATAAATATAAAAGTCCAATGAAAAACAGGAAGTATGATAGTAACTGAGCATTTGTTCTTGTGCTCCGTGACCAGTGTGTTCTTGATGATTTGAGATGAGAAATAGATGATTTAATAATTTAAAAAAAGCTTTCAAAATGTATTTAAAATTGTTTTAAAAACTATAAATATGGGTTCGGTTTAACTGGCAGTGAGTGTAACAGATTCAAAATGACAGTGGATCCCGCGCGTGCGTGTGTGTGTGTGTGACAAATAATGAGTGTATTCGACATTTCTGTTAATTTGACACATTTGAAAATCTATTAAAATTCTGCTGGGTTTATTGTTGTCATTTTTGCGTATGTACATAGATTGAGGACAGAAAGCAGTGGGGGACCTCTTCAGCAACAATAAATAGATATTTATAAAAGCAAGACAATCAGAAGATTTATTTGCATTTTCAAAAATATAAACGCAGGTTAATTTGACCCGTGACTTAACAGGAGGGTTTAAAAAACATGCAAATCCCATGACCTAACCCCGTTATCTGACGCACACCGGTGCGAGCATTCTCACATTGCAAAAATAAGATCTCTCTGACTCCAGTGTATCCACACAAAAACAAATCAGAATGCAGCAGAAAGGCGAATGAGTTATCCTGAGGTGGTGTCCATAAAAGGTCACACGCTTACCCCACGTGATGTCCTCCCAACAGGCGCGCCCTTCTCTAATTAGAGTTTGAGGTCAAGCCACATTAATGCAACTCCCTTGACGGCGTCCTACAGTCTTATCGATTTTGCTAGGCCAGTGGGAGAGAGCTGGCACATAGCGACACCAACTTAAGATCACATCCCGCTGACACTCACGATAAGGTAACGATGTCCTGCCCTGATCGATCGGCCTATTACGTTGGCTTGATAGTCATGTCCAGTCCAATTTTGTGTAAGCTAGTTGGGCCATAACTGGTTTGTCCTTTAATTGTCTTAGACCAGTAATTCCCTACCATTATCCAAGTTCTCATAGCTGGTCCTTTGTTCATTTATCTATGGCACCGACATATAGTGACCGACAGAACCACTAGATGGCAGAAGACACACAATTAACCTGTGTATCCACTTTGGGTGCCATTTTTGTTGAGTAGTGCATCATGAGATTTGTCTGATGTAAAACACAGTAAACCAGCATAGTCATGTTTCACTATTCACGTTATTTCTAGGGAACCAATCCCCAGAGATTCACTGAAAGACTCACCTATTCGCAGGTTTTCTGCTCTTTTTGAAACACGCTGAGGTTACATAAGATGCTGCCAAAGCCCTGTCTAAATCAGTAGTAGTACAGAAATTAGCATAGAGTACTTTAAAAATATACATCTAGACTGAGAGACAAGCTTTGTATGTCCAAATCAAATCATCCATGTCATTTATTTTTAAGGGTAATATTGTGAGATGAGTTTTAAATGATAAACAGTTTTGGGATCATAGTTTGTGGTGTATTTACGGCGTAAACTATTAACTCATTCACTGCCGTGGACGTTTATATTTGTCAACTGAAATCCCATTGTTCGCTGCCACCAACGGTAACCTTTCGTCAAGTACCTTTTTCAATGGGTAGAAACAGGGACTTGCCCAGCTTGTCTGTGAAATTCAGGTTTGTAAACCACTGTAATGCCTCACAGATTCCTGTAGATGGCAACACTGCATCGCTTTAGATTTGAGTTCTGCAAAGCTTCTGAGTGGAAGAGAGATTAAGTGTGAATCTCAGCTTGTCACGTTGATTGTGAGAGAAAAATAACTTTTAAAGTCAGACAGGTTTGGGCACCTCACACTCGAGGAGTGCATGTATTTGTATAGTTTAAACGGAGGATGTGTCACGGTAATTGAAAGTATGTATCGGGATCATGAGAAAAGATGGCGCTGTTCACGTAGTGAATGGTGAAGGGTGTGTTTATAAAAAAAAAAAAAAAAGCCAAAGACATTCAGCTAGAGCCATTCTTAAATCAGCGTTACTCACGGTGCTTTTCTTAGTATTATAACTGTCAATAAATTATTTTGCTCTCAAATGCCCTTTCTCAGTCTTGTTTTTGTTTTAGGGGTTGAGGTGTCACAAAAGCAAAAAATAGTGTCAGTCACTGTTTTGCTTGTTACTTCTTAAAAAAAGCTTTTTTTTGTCCGCTTTGTGGCTACTTATGTGGCGCCACATGGTTGGCCCCTTGCACTTGGCTGCACCGCCTTTTTGTGTGTGAAATCAAATTCCTGTGATGATTCACAAAGATGGAACCCTCCCCTCCAAAAAAAACACAAAAAAAACAAGGATTTTTGATTATTATTGTGGGCACAGTATTGACTCTCATTGGGTAAAACAGGCGAACCAAAATATTAGAAACGACTGGTTGTAATGCAGTGTCGTCAGTGGGTTTTTTTGCTCCAGAAAATGTCCAAATTGTACCACTTTTGGTGCATTTGACTTTTGAGGTTGACCACTCTTACATGCCTCCAAGTTTATTTATTTTTTTCATTTTTAATAATCTCTATAACACGTGGCATCTGAAGACACATGTGACTTAAAAGATAAGATCGACAAGGCCATCCCAAACACAACTCCAATTGGAATGAAACTCCCAAAAGGGACAAGCGCTTTTCATCCGGGACCAAGGGAATAAATGTTTGAGGCAGTCCAAGTTTTATGATAGAGAGCATGGCTTAAAACCACCTCCGGAGTTTGGAGAGAGAAGTTGGACAATAATGTTTAGAAGAGAGGAAAAAGCCGACACGCTGGCCAAGGACAGGCGCTCTTACCAGGACCTCGCACACAGATCACATCCAGTATAAGCACTCATCTGACTTCGTTTCTTTGTGCTCGTGTCTTTTCTAGAGAACTCGTTGGGGGACTCGGACGGCTCTGGTGTTGTAAATCATCCTCGCTGTCTTCAACTTCGCCTGGCTGGACACTCCAAAGCCATCAAACGTCAACTTAAGCAGAAGTGTTTCTGTGGCCTGGAAACGTCGGCATTTCCACTTTGTGTTAAGTGAGCTTCCAAGGTCTCATAGATGTGTGTGTTTTTTTCAGGCAAACTCTCCCCACAATGTTAGAGGCATTAAGCCGTCCATTAGATGTCACTTTTGTTAACCGAGTGGGAAAACATTTGGACAGCTTCCTTCCATTTTGAGGCCCAAAATTCACATATACACTTAGAAAAAGTTCGGCAAACTGGGTTTAAACACCTTCAAATAGACGGTTTGATGTGCTGCTGCATGTCTTTTAGCGGCAACGTGAAAGGAAGCGAGTGCAACATTTGTACAGTACATACAGATGAGAGCGCGGAGCATGCAGGTGAGCAGTGAGGAACCGTAAAAACATTTCCATATCCCACCGGAGGGTTATTAACCACTGGAAAGAGAGCAGATGATATTCCTCCCCACGCAGCAGAGCCACGCGTCAGTTGCGCTCAGACTTGCGTCATGTGGAGGAGGAGACGGAGGTGGACGAGGTTATGGCCGGCCTGAATCATCTAGTTCCATTCATGAGTGCCACACAGCGCATCTGGCTGGTTTTTGGTATTTCAACGAAAAACAGAACAAGTCCACAAGTGTCAATTCACATGAATTGGTGTTCTCACTGGTTATGATTTATTTTTATTTTTTATTTTTAAATCTCCTGCTAATGTGTCCACTCTTTGTTATTGACAGAGGAGGTCTTGTTATTGAGAGCGGCGCCCGGTGACATCTGCACCAGCAGACAGATCTCGCCAGATAAAATGGATTTCATGGCAACCGGGTCACCATAGCAACCGGGACAGATGCCAAGCTGAGTTGATCCTTGCAATTTGCCCCTCCTCGCACTCACAGAAAAAAAAGTGAATGTTTCATCCAGTTTCCACCCGATTTATTTATTAGCAATGTTTAAAATTTGTAGTCGTAGGTAATATAAGTTTATTAAGTTTTACGCCTATGCAGAATTGCCATGACTGAATTTTAGCTATGTTTGTAAACTTATATTAAGGTGTTATGCAATGTTTTTACATTATATAAATCAGGCTTTTTTTGCCCCATGCATCTCATTATTATTGTATGCATTATGTGCACACTGCTCTTTCACATCAATTATTAATGAATCCCTTAATTTCATTTCTTACTTTGTTGCACCAAGAGTGTTCACGGGTCAATCTGACCCGAGGCATCTTTAACCACCCAAAAAAACCCATGACAAAAAATAATTGTTTTCAAATATTGGAAAATCCCAGAAATAAAATCAGTAAGTTGTGTAATATTTGCAAAAAAATATATAAAAATGTTTGGCCCCTTGTGTGTACCATTAAAATTAATATACTATTCAAATTCAGAAATAAATTACAATAAAATTGTTCAGGAAAGAAGGCCATGCTATTTTTTTTCTGTATTTATTTATTTTTATTATATACGCTACCACTCAAACGTTAGGTCATAATATCTGTCAATAGCATGAGAAAGTATGTCTACAATCTTAAATATAAAAATGGGTCAGTTTGACCCATTTACTCTATATCACTGATAGATAAATAGACAGACAGATATTCATCCACCAGGGAAATTCACTGTTCCAGTAAAATATTAAACATTCAAGTGACTATTCAAAGATCTCAAGAATACAATAAATATTTACCAAATCATATGTCTTCCTTTTACAATAAATTTAGAAATAAATACAACTTGAAAAAAAGTCGTCATTCCTCATACAAATTGGAATTCCAGCATCTTGTAATTATATCATCATCATCATCATTCTCCAACTACCGGAGACAAATTCCTTGTGTGTTTTGGACATACTTGGCAAATAAAGATGATTCTGATTCTGATTAAATCGGATACATTTGAGAGCAACATGTTATGTTGGTGAGAGTCACTACTTGTGTACTGATGGTAGCCTGCTTGGTAGCGAAGAGCTACCAGTTCGATACACCCTTTTAAATGAACAAATTTGCTCCAATGACCTTTAATTATGTCTTTAATTATATTTTTCGAGGTGAAGACACTGATCGCGTTCATGATTTCTCTCTATATCAACAAAGGTTTAGCAAGGCAGGAAACAAATATCAATATGCAACTCTATTTTTTAAAAATGAAATCTCTGCAAGTGTTTACATTTTCAAAGGCTCATTTCTACAACAATCTCAGTGTCCCATCACTATTGTGCTATTTTTAGGACAGGCCTGTCGGCGGGCTACTCATGTGGTCCGTAGGGGCGACCTGCTGCGCGCAGTCACCATGTTGGTGAACCTTGTCATGTGTTCCCTTAAACTTCTGCTTTTACATTTTTCTCCCAGCAGCTCATATCACTCTTGATATTTAATGTCAAGCTTTTTTTCCCCCCCTTTCTTCTGTGCAGTTGCAAGACCACGAAAGTCACTGCAGTCTTAAGCTAAGTGTCCTGAAATTTTATTGGACGACAACCTTCCTTTTTTTGTTTGTTTGGTTTCTTTTGCTTCCCTTTTGTTCACGGATTTATGGAACTTTTTTTTTTCTTTCTACATTGTGTGTATGTGGCACATGGATACGCCACAGTGTCACCAACCTCACGAAGCGATCAACTATCAGAAGCTGACGTTACCGTTAATCTGTGCACCCAACAAAATTCAGTGCAGCTCTGCTTACCTTTTGGCTTTGACATGATGCAGGGGCATCGCACCCGTCTGGCATCAGGGTGTTTCTCCATGATAGTACCTCCGCATGGCAGTCTCATGAAAGTGGTTCTGGATCTTCACCCAGCCGAGCTGATCATGTCATAAGCGGCTAAACCCAGTAAGGCTGCAATTATTATTATTAGCTCTCAATCTATTTACTTGATTGATTAATTTCAGACTTGATGGGTGGGCAGGCACTTAGAGACCACTGCTATTTGTATAAAGCTAATAAAAAGTCAATTTTTCGTAATATTTCCTTTTGAAGTGCCCATTTTTAAAATGTTATTTGAAATTGTGTGCATATATTTCTTTGAGTCGCATTATCTAACATGACCTCAATGGCTTGCCAACAAAACAAATACTTTTACTACGACTTCAACAAAAAATTCACTTTACAATTTTGGGTCCCGGAGCCCCTAAAACCGCGGCAATAATAGTGGTGCTTCAAAATACAGCCGTAAATAACGACGTTAACGGCTATCTCTTTATCAGTCTGTCAGCGCCTTGGTCACCCAGACATCACCGATCGACTCCCCTTTTTTTTTTTATCACTGGTTCTTGTGTCTACAGTTATTGATTAGGAGTTGTGTGTGTGTGTGGGGGGGGGGATGAGTCTTTTCTCTTATTATTGTTCTTTTGCGTGCATTTTTTTTTCCTTGCCCGGCCCTGACGAGACGAGTTGAAAGTCACAGCAACATGGGAGAAGAGAAATTTCTAGGTCTGAGGCGAGGGTGTTTGAGAACCGAACCACATGGGACCAATGTGAATCAGAGAGCTCCGTAATCCCTTGGGGGACAAGGGGGAGGGGTACGTATGTCTGTCATATACACTGTATAAGGATTTCCATCGATTTTCTTTTTTTTTTTTTTTGCATCTCCAAGCAGTAAATGAAGTGCCTAACAAATGTGTTGCACGTCACTGAGAACATCAAGCATTGTGAAGCGCTTTAATGCAGACTTCCTCAGTTTCGGTGAGCTCTCAATTTTAAATAATGATTTTCAGACTATTTTGTATCACCTTTTTGTATCCCCATATCATTAACAACTACTTTTCCAAAATATACAGACTATAATTTGTCATTTTTAATAAAAACTATTGATATATATATTTTTTATTTTTACGGGGTCCTCAGCATCCCAAAACTCAACAAATTTTGCTAGCGTATATGTCTTGGTGAAAACAAAAAATTATTCTAACAGGAAGGGAATTCCAGGGCTCATACCTTGGCCTCTGTCATTTTTTATGTGGAATTTGCATGTTTTCCTTGTGCTTGCATGGGTTTTCTCTGGGTACTTCAGTTTCCTCCCTCATTCCAAAAATGTCACTGAGAACAAGAGTGGGCTAACTGCATTTTTGTCATTTTTAAGTTAAGTGCAGAAATAGGAATAGAAAATGCTTGTCGTTCAGGTGAATACTGGTCCAAATCAAGGTTTAGTTCCAATTTTTTTGCAGTCCATTGTTGCACTCGGCACTTTTCCTGATTTGTCAGTGCAACACCAGGCCAACTTCCATTTCCAAGATGGGCGCATCCACGAAACCAGGCTTCACCTCCCTCCAAAACATCCCACAAAGTGAGGTTCAGATATTGATAGAACCTCAGAAAATAACGAGCGCTTAATTAGCTCGGTATTATTTTTTAAATGAAAACAAGTTAATGACCCAGCTATTAGGCTCAGTTACCTCTTGAACAATAAATAAAATATTTCAGTGAAATGTTGTGTAAAAAAAAAAAAAAATCCTGTAAAATCTTATGGTGCAGGTTAAATTAATCCACTTTAAAGCATTTTGAAAATATATATTTTTAATTTTTGGATAAAACGTCTTATAAGGGCCTTATTTTTTTCATATATATATATATATTTTTTCTAAAAAGTATTTTTGAATTTGCACACACCTCCCCCTATGCTATATGAACTCACCTGTTGTATCAGCCTTTTACCAATAATGTTCCCGGATCAGGGTGACCCAATGTTGAATCAGCCAAAATATAATAACACAATAGATTCTATTAGAAAAAGAATGGGAAATAATTCAAGCAGGATAAGTTTAACCGTTAATTCTTTTAAAATATTTTTCATACCATAAAGTGGGTCAATTTTCCCTGTACAACAGGGGAGTTAAACACATTACATTATACACTCATTCCCACTATGCGCGCACACACGCACGCACCTTACTTAACCTCAATTTGAGCCACAAAAGTTACAAACAGGAAGAAACTGCATCATGATGTCACTCCGGGAGATTCGGTGTCATTCGTTTATTTTCTACCCCAAAAAAATAAAATAAAGTTTGTTCATTACACAGCGTGACGTCACGTCCTAATTGTTCCTTCCGTCGTCCTGGTGCCATGCATGGGCACAGCCACCACCCGGCAACCCGCCGGGGTGTCACAAACATCAGTGTCGGTTCTGTGGCTGGGCCGTTTGAGAACTGAACTTCACGCAGACACCCCAGGGTGCCAGCTGGAACCCAACATGGATAAAATATAGAATAGTCCTTTACAGCAGCGGTTCTCAACCTGGGGTCCTCGGAACCCCGGTGGTCCGCGAGCTGTGATTTGCAATAGGTTGTATCATTTAAAAAATATATATTGTTTAAAAAAGCACATACACATCAAAAAACATGATGAACTCATTACTTCTCCCTACCTGGACTTTGGACCTATGAAAAGCTCTGATATGATAGTGACGTGACACTATAAATCTGACATTCCTGCGTGAATGAAGTCTTTTAAGAACAAAAGGTGCATAAAGTCCTAACAAAAAAACATTTCTTCGACAATGGTCCTGTTTTATGAGAGCGTAAAGGCATCTTTTCCAGAATAGAAGGCGTAATATTCTGAGGATAAAGTTGTATTTTTGAAATTCACTTGAAACATGACTTTCTCCCCTTGTTCAACTTGGACGTCAATATCATATTCTGACTTTATCTTGGGGGGGGGGGGGGAGAAGACAACTTACAACCTTTTATCGTGGCAAAATATGTCTTTGTTCTTTTGTTTTTCTTATAATAATAATAATAATAATATGAGGATAAAATATGACTTTCTTCCTTTGTTAAACTTTGACTTTAATATGATCATATCCTGGAAAAAAAATACAATTCTCCAGAGAAAAATTGTGAATTTATGTGCGTGTTCCCCCCCCCCCCCTCCCTCAAAATACGTGACGTTTTAATTGCTGAAGCATTTAGGGCTCCACCTGGTAGTTCTGTTTGATTGGCGTTCGTATTGACAGTTGGACAATTTTCCTTTGAGGGGGTCCCCCAGGACCCCCAACATGTTTGAGAACCCCCAAGTTAGTGGATTCATCGCGCACCGTAGCCCATGAAAAGCGAAAGCAAAGCAGCTCGTCCCGAGTTAGGCTTGCAGCACCGGACGGGCGCTCATGTCCCTCCGGTACTGTTCCAGCCACTTCCTGAGCTCCGAGATCCGGTAGCCCTCCGGGCCCCGGCCACCCTGGTAAACCACCCTCCGCTCGCGCACGACGTAGAGTCTCTCGAAGTACGCTCCGTAGGCGGCGTTGGACGAGTTGTCCATGTTGTCCACCACCACGCTGCTGCCGGGCACCCGGGCCAGCATCAGGTGCGCCGCGCTCAGCCGGTCCTCCAGGCAGCGGTGCTTGAGGATCTGGTAGGGGGCGTCCGAGCTCACCCAGCCGTCGGCCGGATGCGCCTCCTCGATGTAGACCACCACGAAGTCGGCGATGTCTGCGTACTGGCTGACGACGCGCTGGAAGGCGGTCAGGCGCGTCATGAAGGGCGGTCAGGAGCAGCTGCCGAAGTTGAGGACGAGCGGCCGCGCGCCGCGCACGCAGTCCAGGATGCGCAGCGGGCGGCGCTCGGGCACCAGCACCACCTCCGTGTTGGGCGCCGCGCGTCCCAGCCGCGCCGACTTGAGCAGGTCCAGCTTCTGGCCGTACCAGACGGCCCGCAGCGACTCCAGCGTGAACATGCGGTTGGAGTCGGAGACGCGCAGCGGCGGGTCGTCGGCGCTGTGCGGGCGCGCGCCCATCTGGAGCAGCACCTTGCGCCGGATGCACAGGAAGTCCAGGAGCCACAGCGTGACGGCCGCGGCGAGGAAGCGGGGCACCAGGAGCAGAAAGAGGGCGGCGAGCTGCAGAGCCCGAGCCAGCTGCACACCTCCGGAGTCGTGCATCGTGCGGCGTGCGAGCGCGCGCGCGCGCGCCACAAACGGGGAGATCCCAACCGGCCCTCAGTCGCCTCCGCGCATTTGGAACGGAACTCTACCGACGTGCGCGCACCCTCCTTTTTATAAGGCCGGCACCGTTTGGAGCATCTCCGCCCACTCACATGGTGAGGGTTTACCTCCTGTCACCTCTTTGCACGTGCACGTGCTACACTAACTCTACAAAAATGACATATTCGCCACATATTCATGACTTGCTGCTCACCTTTCGGCAGTGGATGGTGCTGGAGGGGGGAAAAGAAGGGGGAGAAGGAGGGGGGGGGGAGGGGTAGTTTGACCTCAACATCAGCTGGGAGCTCCTGAAGCAAGTGGAGGGACTTTTGTCAACGCTAGACGGCGCTGCACTCACGCGCACCGCGGGACGAAAGGGAAGCACGAGCAGGACGCGATTGCCGGGGTGAGTCGTTCACCATTTTTTCATTAAGAAAACGTGAGAGACAACCACGTGGTCGTACCGATGCCCCCAAATGCTCTAAAATAGTCTTTGTCTACGTTTGCGTGGGAGAAAAGGCAACTGGAAAAGGGGTCATTACTTGCACGACTCCCTTTTTAGTTTTCATTCCAAAAATAAATAGGAAATAAAATATAGTTATTATTTTTTTCCAATTGATTAAATTAGAGTAGACGAACATCACAGCCTTTTGAGATTTTTGCTCTGCAATTAAATTATAATTATTCCAAAATAATTATGTGAACTCTTTGCAATTTATTAAATGGCACCATTGACACTTTTTTACTTGATTTATTTTTAAATATTAATTTTACTTTATTTTCACAAATATATTTCGAAAGGTGTATGTTCAGTAATTGCGAGCATGTGTCACCATTTTATCCGTTTTTATTCAAATAAAACCTCAAACTATTAAATAAATTTAAATAAATATCGTTTTTCTTTTTTTTTATTTAGTAACTGCCCTGATTGGAACTATATTACTTGCTAGCTGTGTTTCATTTTAGTTTATTTTTATTGAATTGTTCACAAAAATAGTTGTACCTTACTTAATAAATATAACTGGGAAAAGAAGAATTACATTCAGTAATTACAAGAATGCACCTCTTTAAAAAAAAAAGAAAAAAAAATATTTGCCCCAAAACAAGGAAAATGCAACTAAAAAAATTAAACAAAGTACAATTAAATGTATTAGCCAAGATTTATTAGCTTTATTCATTAATGTTTAAATTTTATTTCATAAGATTAAAATAAAAATAAAAAATCACATTTGAAAGTGCGTGCTTTTTTTTATTGGTCAACCATGGAATTCAATTCAGTTATTTGTTAAAAAATATATTGAATTGCATTAATTTAGTAATTGGCCAAATTTACACGACTAGTTGTTGACTTTTATGGCTGATTAAGGTCAGGTTTTAATTCATTTAATTATATATATATATTTTACAATTGTTAAAATTATTTTATTGACATGCCTTTTTTTTATCCGCCTCTCAGCTGTTTTGACATAAACCCTTTTTTCTATTTGTCTTATATTGTTTTATTTTTAGCCTTAACTAAAGGCATCCATTCATCTGACCTACTGTGGGTAGGATCAGCCCCCTGGTGACAAAACAAACATGCATTATTTATATATATATTTTTTTTACATTTTTAAACACAAGCTATGGAAGTAGTGATGGTGCAATATAACATCATTACATTTCTGATATCGATAAGTGATTGTCCCATTCCTAACGTTGCCTGGCCAGACCCCCGAAAAATCACCTCACCCCCAGCCCTCCCCTCATGTTTAGTGACGTCATCATCACGCTCTCCTCTCCCACTCTTTTCCTCGCGTTCTCGCTCGCTCCCTCCCTCGCCACATATGAGACATATGTATCATCGTCCGCCTCCTCCGATGAGCAGATGGAAGCGGAGTGTGTTTCCGTTAATGCGGGATTAAACGCTTGTCGAGGAATGCCGCTCGGACACAAAAATGAGCATAACTGTCTATGTGCGGGCAGAATAAAGATTAAAGAACACTAATAATGTGGGTATGTGTCAGTCATACATAGTCACACATTGCATTAAAAAAACAACAACAAAAAAACATTGATATTATTAGCTAAAAACCATGAGGGATTTAATTCGTATTGATTTGGTACACAAAAATGGCTCATAAACTTACTGTAAGTTGGTTGACGAGTAAACAAAATCACTTGTAAGAGCTACAGTGTGGTCATCATTTATCCTCGCGCTTCCATAAACCAACACCAAATGCCCACAGTCATGGATGATAGTGAGATAACAAGCAGAGTGGAGCGTTAACGAGAAAACAGTGGCGCAATGTTGAAGTCGTTGAAGAGCACAGAAGGAAATCAATCGAATGCGGTAAGTGCCCGAGTGCCGAATAGAAAACGACAAACCCTTTGAGCCCTTTTATAGAATAGAAAACGTCAGTATCTTTGAGACTTATTGATTTGAAGTCCATCAAGAGCCTTATCACGTCAACGTTACGTTTGAGATCTTTGATCGCTCAAAGAGGATCGTCTGAAATTGAACAGGGTCAGTTGTAAACTGCAACCACCCGAGTGCCGAATAGAAAACGGCAAAACCTTTGAGCCCAATTGATTTGAACCCAAATTCAAGAGGCTTCTTGCGTCAGTATACAAAGCCTTGATTGTTTAGAGAGGATCAGCAGAATTTGAAGATCAATTCAAAAAAAAAACACAACTGTGTAAGCGGTGAATAGAAAATGACAAAACCTTTGAGCCCTATTGAGTTGAACCCAAAATCAAGAGACTTGTCTCGTTGATATACAATAAAATGCTTTGGTTGCTCAAAGAGGATCGTTGAATTTTGAAGAGGATCAGTAGACAATGGCAATTGCTTGAGCGCCGAATAGAAAACGACAAAACCTTTGAGCCCTATTGACTTGAACCCAAAACGAAGAGACTTCCGTCGTCACTATACAACTGAGTGCCTTGATCGCTTGAAGACGACTTGGGGAATTTTGAAGAGAACCAGTTGAAAATGGCAATTGTTTGAGTGCCGAATAGAAAACCACAAAACCTTTCAGTCTTCTTGATTTCAACCCAAAACGAAGACTTCTGTTGTCAATATACAACTGAGGGCCTTGATCGCTTGAAGACGATTTGTTGAATCTTGAAGAGAACCAGTTGAAAATGGGAATTGCTTGAGCGCCGAATAGAAAATGACAAAATCTTTGAGCCCTATTGATTTGAACCCGCAATCAAGAGACTTCTCGCTTCAATATACGATGATGATCTTTGATCAATTGAAGAGCGTCGTTTAAAAACGGACGTGAATCATTTGAGAACTGCTTTGGCACGAGTAATCGATTGGAAAACGACAAAACCTTTGAGACCAACACTCACTGGATCAATGCCATCGTCTCTTGTTATTTTGTCGTCGTTTCTTGTTTCTCAATATCCGATGATAGCAGAATCTGACGTCCTGTTTTCAAGGCCTAATGCAATCAGCCGCAAAGCGATTGCGTGATGAACAAAAATAGGGGGGAAAAGAAATACAAAAATCCTAATTTAGTTAAAGGAGTTGTGGCCAAAGGTGCTCTTTCAATTAGACGAGAGGGCGTTCACGGATAGCGCCTCCTGCTGTCAACGCGCAGGACGCTTGTGTTACTTTCGCCCTTTCTTGGGTAACGAGGATTCTTGTTTTTCCGAGAACAGTCGGCCTCGTGCGACCCGACAGGTTTCCACGGAAATACGAATAAGTCTCCGGAGCTCATTAAGTCCGACCGCTTGAAACCTGAGCACGCGGACGTGCGCGCACGCACGCACACCTGCATATAAAACACACACACACACACAAATGAAAAGCTCGTAACTATTCATCTTCATATTATTATTATTATTATAGAATAATTTCCAAAACTTTAAATGCCGCACCTATTCATACTGTATCAATGTATTACTATTATTAATATGGTCATGATTATAATGATCGTTGTAGAAAAAGTTAAGAGGGAAATGCTTAGTTGGACTGAAACGCTGAAATTTTTTTGCAAAAATGAAAATACAGTATCTATTCATACATCAATGTAATATTATTATAGTTATTGTTATTTATTCAACTATTTTCCATACTCCTTCTCGTCACTAGGGTCGCGGGGCGAGAGGCGGGGTACGCGCTGAACCGGTCGCCAGCCAATCACAGGGCACGCATAGACCTCGACACTCACGGGGAGAACATGCAAAGTCCACACAGGTCAGGCCGGATTTGAACCGGGTTCTCAGAACTGTGATGCAGATGTGCTAACCGGTCGTCCGCTGTTCCGCCCAAACTGCAATATTTTGCTCAATGAAATACAGCAGCTATTCATATATCAATGTACATATCTTCTTTTCCTTTCGGTTTGTCCCTTCAGGGGTCGCCACAGCGCGTCGTCCTTTTCCATGTAAGCCTCTCTCCTGCATCCTCCTCTCGAACACCAACTGCCCTCATGTCTTCCCTCACGACATCCATCAACCTTCTCTTTGGTCTTCCTCTCGCTCTCTTGCCTGGCAGCTCCATCCTCATCATCCTTCTCCCAATATACTCACTATTTCTCCTCTGGACGTGACCAAACCATCGAAGTCTGCTCTCGCTAACTTTGTCTCCAAAACATCGAACCTCGGTTGTCCCTCTGATGAGCTCTTTTCTAATTTTATCCAACCCGGTCACTCCGAGAGCGAACCTCAACATCTTCATTTCCGCCACCTCCAGCTCTGCTTCCTGTTGTCTCTTCATTGCCACTGTCTCTAATCCGTGCATCATGGCTGGCCTCACCACTGTTTTATAAACTTTGCCCTTCATCCTAGCAGACACTCTTCTGTCACATAACACACTTGACACCCTTCCTCCACCCGTTCCAACCTGCTTGGACCTGTTTCTTCACTTCCTGACCACACTCACCATTGCTCTGGACGGTTGACCCCAAATATTTAAAGTCCTCCACCCTTGCTATCTCTTCTCCCTGTAGCCTCACTCTTCCCCCACCACCCCTCTTATTCATGCACATATAATTCTGTCTTACTTCGGCTAATCTTCATTCCTCTGCTTTCCAGTGCATGCCTCCATCTTTCTCACTGTTCCTCCACCTGCTCCCTGCTTTCACTGCTGATCACAATGTCATCTGCAAACTTCATGGTCCATGGGGATTCCAGTCTAACCTCATCTGTAAGCCTATCCATCACCACTGCAAAAAGGAAGGGGCTCAGGGCTGATCCCTGATGCAGTCCCACCTCCACCTTAATTTCGTCACACCTACAGCACACCTCACGGCTGTTCTGCTGCCCTCATACATGTCCTGTATTATTCGAACATACTTCTCTGCCACTCCAGACTTCCGCATGCAGTACCACAGTTCCTCTCTGGGTACTCTGTCATGGGCTTTCTCTTGATCTACAAAGACACAGCTCCTTCTGATCTTCTGTTCTTTTCCATCAACATCCTCAAGGCAAATAATGCATCTTGGCATGAAAGCATACTGTTGCTCGCAAATACTCATTTCTGTCCTGAGTCTAGCCTCCACTACGCTTTCCCACAACTTCATTGTGTGGCTCGTCAACTTTATTCCTCTATAGTTCCCACAGCTCCGCACATCACCCTTGTTCTTAAAAATGGGCACCAGCACATTTCCGCCATTCCTCAGGCATCTGCTCACGCGCTAGAATTCTAGCAAGCTGGTCAAAAACTCCACAGCCACCTCTCCTAGATGCTTCCATACCTCCACAGGAATATCATCAGGACCAAGCGCCTTTCCATTTTTCATCCTCTTTAATGCCTTTCTAACTTCCCCCTTACTAATCATTGCCACTTCCTGGTCCACCACACTTGCCTCTTCTACTCTCCCTTCTCTCTCATTTTCCTCATTCATTAACTCCTCGAAGTATTCTTTCCATCTATCGAGCACACTACTTGCACCAGTCAACATATTTCCATCTCTATCCTTAATCACCCTAACCTGCTGCACATCCATCTCCATCCCCCTGTCTGGCCAGGCTGTTTAGATCCTTTTCTCCTTCTTTAGTGTCCAACCTGCCACACATGTCATCATATGCCTCTTGTTTGGCCTTTGCCACCTCTACCTTTGCCCTGTGTCACATCTCAATGTATTCCTTTCTCCTCTCCTCGGTCCTCTCAGTGTCCCACTTCTTCTTAGCTAACCTTTTTCCTTGTATGATTTCCTGTACTGTGTGGTTCCACCACCAAGTCTCCTTCTCTCCTTTCCTGCCAGAATATACACCAAGTACTCTCCTGCCTGCCTCTCTGATCACCTTGGCTGTAGTGGTCCAGTCTTCTGGAAGCTCCTCCTGTCCACCGAGAGCCTGTCTCACCTCCTCCCAAAAAGCTGCAGAACACTCGTCCTGTCTCAGCTTCCACCACAGGGTTCTCTGCTCTGCCTTTGTCTTCTAATTTTCCTCTCCACCACCAGAGTCATCTTACACACCCCCATCCTATGCTGTCTAGCCACACTCTCCCCTACCACTACCTTACAGTCGGTAACCTCTTTCAGATTACATCGTCTGCACAAGGTGTAATCCACCTGCGTGCTTCTACCGCCGCTCTTGTAGGTCACCCTATGTTCCTGCCTCTTCTGGAAAAAAGTGTTCACTACAGCCATTTGCATCCTTGTTGCAAGGTCTACCACCATCTGTCCCTCCAAGTTCCTTTCCTGGATGCCGTACTTATTCATCACCCCTATTTCCTTCACCAACATGTCCATTACAATCTGCACCAATTACGACTCTCTCTCTGTCTGGGACGCTCTGTCTGGGACGCTCAGAACTACTAGCTCCTTCCAGAATTTCTCTTTCACCTCTACGTCACATCCTACCTGCGGAGCATAGCCACTAATCACATTGCACATAACACCGTCAATTTCAAGTTTCAGCCTCATCACTCGATCTGATACTCTTTTCACCTCCAAGACATTCTGCCCCTAAACTTCTAGCCTTACTGCCTTTCCACCTGGTCTCACAAAATATCAACCTTTCTCCTAATCATCATGTCAACCAACTCCGAGATTTTCCTGTCATAGTCCCAACATTCAAAGTCCCCACATTCAGCTCTAGGCTCTGTGCTTTCCTCTTCTCTTTCTGACGAAGAACCCGCTTTCCACCTCTTCTTCTTCTTCGAATTCGACCCACTGTAGCTGAATTTCCAACGACGCCCTGCAGGTTGACTGTGGTGGCGGCGGACGTTGTTAACCCGGGCCACGACCGATCCGGTATGGAATTCTTTGGATGAACGCTCATATTTGTTTGGCAAAGTTTTAAGCCGGATGCCCTTCCTGACGCAACCCTCTGCATTTATCCGGGCTTGGGACCGGCCTACAGTTTGCACCTCCCCATAGGGCTGCATTATATCAATGTGCATTATTAATTATTGTTATAAACATAATATTAATTTGTATTATAATTATTATTATTTTTGTTATGTTTTTATTATTGTAGAGAAACGTACACAATTGGACTGCACGTTTTTATATTTTGCAAATATTGTAAGTACAAAGTATTCATTTTTATGTGTTCTAAAAATATGTATACTTTTTTTATTTTTAATGATTGATTTTATATATATATATATATATATATATATATATATATATTATTATTTTTTTTTAAATTGTAATACTACCCTTTAGGTGCAAGGAAACAAAAGGCAACAAGAATTACAGTAAAAGTAAACAAGAAATCCATAAATATAAAAACAAAAACAAGAAAATGCCGATAACATATAAAATATAATTTCATTTGAAAGTCTGCCTTTGCAAAGAAAATATAGGAGCACTAGTTCCAGTTTGTACATAAATCTGCATATTTGTTCAATGAGGTCACCAGAATATGAGAAATGCTCAACAATAAACATTACGCAATACATCAGTACATCTCTGACAGTGCCACTTATTTCCTTTTGTGAGTATAGGTTCCATATAAAACGTAAGGTATTAAAAATATAATAAAAAACTTTATGATGCCTGTATAATTAAACTCAAAAAAGCTCACGGTAAAAATCGATATTTTCTCCATCAACCTTCAGTTTGTTGCCGTGCTCCCACCGTTCCTTCCCTCATGAATTGACTGGACAAGCAGAACTTTACGAACAAACAGTTAGCTTGTTTTTTGTTGTTGTCGTCCCCGTCCCCCCTCACCCCCTCTTCTTTTTTTCCCCCCAAATAAACTGTTGGAGGCCTTCTTTCATTAGACGCAGCCCTGATGCTGGCAAGGGACCCGGGTTCATGCGAGGACATCCCAGAATAGGAAAAGCAGGCTGGAAAGAGCCTGCAGCAAAGCACAAAGTGTGGCAGGGATCCAGCTCAAACCATTAGTAAGTATGACTGGATTGTCATTGACTGCTACACGTGTTGAAGGTGGGACACAGACACACACACACCCACACACACACACACACTATATACTGAGGCGGTCAAGTCACTGACATGGTACATATATTCTCACAGTGTGTGTGTGTGATCTAGTGCCATGATTACGGCTGAGTCGAGTCTGCGACTTGTGCCTATTCATGGGCCGTCTGCTCGCCAGGCAGAGTTTGAGTGGGTTTGTAGTTGCTCGGCAACCGCCGCGTACTCCCCTCTCGGCCTAATCCGTCTGGACCGCTGCGGATGCATCCCCCCCCGCCTCACCCCGCTGACGGACACCGTGCTACAGTGCAGGTCATACAATTAAGACAAATAAATGCAGTGAGTAGTAAGATTTACAGTTTATAGTAGAGAGAGGTTGTAATGTCTTTTTCAGGGCCGATACAGATTCGTAGTGGTCAACATAACCAATATTTGGAGTCGGTATTCATTTGAAGAAAAAGGGAAAATATCAAAATACAGACTCGAACACTTAATTTGAAATGTCTTTAAACATATGGTTATTAAACAGCTTCTCAGATTTGTAAAATCTTTTTTTTAATCTCACACAATAGGCGTCTTTTTAATTTTATTTATTTATTTATTTATTTATTTTTTGTAGAAGTGCAGGGAGCCACCAGGTTCAGCAGCAGGTTTCATAAACTTAAAAGAAAACTTAAAACAAATAAATAGCTCCCTAAAGTTTTCTATAGTAGATTTTATCCCAATAATTCAGTATAACTTGAAATGTTAATTTTTCACTTATCTTTGTTTTATGTTCAAACAAAACATGAAGAGTTCCCAGTATCAGCAGCATTTCTTATAAAGTGAAATACAAATTTAAATAAATAAATAGTGCCCCTGAAGTTTATCCAGTTTTTCAGTCAGATTAATAATAATAATTAAAAAAATGACGATAATCGGCATGCTCCTAGTTCATAGACACAGTTGTTGACACGCGCATTAAAGATTGAACTGCTGTGCCCTCTGTGCCTTACCGAAACAGGAGGACCAACCAAAGAACCTAAACAGTTTCGCAGTGTGGATAATTACTGTACGGTATGTTTTATTGAGTTCCCTCCACAGTATTAAAGATGATCTTAAATGATATTAAGATGGCGTCTTGAACAATAATTAGTGTTTCAGTAGAAGTATATTCGGTGACAGAAGCGGGCATTCAAAATGCATCATGTTGTAAACAAATAAATAACGTGGAAATTGTTGGTGTGTGTTTAGGGTGCCTTTTCTTTATCGGTGGCGGTCATTAAGGCCTTAAAAGAGTCTGCTGTGCGGCTGATAAAGTTGGGTGGCCAAAACAAAATGGATAAAGTGCGTCAACTGAAGTCCGATACTTGACATTAATGCCGACGTGATAATCTCAGTCACAATTTAGATTAGTGGCAAGGTTGTGCAATCTAATGAGATCCAAAGCAAGAGCTGCATCAACAATCCTGGCGATATCACAGATGATAATACTCGGTTTTGACAGATGACGTGGCAGAAATCAACATTTCTAAACCAGAGGTTTCTTTTTTTTTTTAAACGGGCAAATGGGCCAGATCATTCATAGATGAGGTTGGGAAAAAACCTTAAAATATTTAAAGTAGTTTACATTTTTTTTAAAAAAAGCTCATTTTGTCTAATTTCAAACCAATTATTTTCCTAAAATAAATAAAAATATAAATGTATGTCGTCAAAATTGGGCAGAAACTTTGTAAATCCAAATATGTTCAATTTAATATGTTTTTTCACAGATCAATGCTATTGGACTGTCCCCACACCATCTGTTTTGTACGCATTAGTAACCAATTTAAAGTGTTTAAAATAGCTCAACTTTCGCTGGTGTTGTAAAGCTCCGCCTCTTCCCTTTTTGTGGGAGCCGTGCGGCATTATGTCGCCTCAAGATTGAAAGTCTGGATGTTTTTCAGACAATAATGAGTGAAAATAGTTAGTTTAAATACATTTAAATAAACCTGCTGTGTTAAAAAAGGATAGCCGAATTCTTCGATGTAAAAGAAACTGGTTAGCCACGAAGGCAAGTGTGTGTGCACCAACTTGAATGATGCAGTGTTTGGTAACTCTTCTAAAGTCATGATTTTGGAGACAATTTGTACAATGTTATTTTACAAATATCTTTATTTTGTGTAATGTCCAATAAATGAATGAACCAATTTTTAAATTAGTTAAAAAAAAAAATCTATTTATATATATATATATATATAGATAGATATATATATATAGAGATAGATATCCAATGAAAAAATTTAACAACTGATTTTAGGGGGGGAAAAAAGACCAAATTAATGGTACAAATATTACAGGACCCTTGATAATGTCAACGTACAGTGGGCCAGATTAAACAAGACACGGTTCGTGTTTGGCACAAGCCTATTCTAAAACCTAAACGCTATGAACTGATGGAGAAATGTAACTTCTTGGAAACTTTAAAAAGTGATTTTTTTGGGGGTGGAGGAGGACAGCTGAGAAATGTTTTTTGCATTATTTAGCATCCACTTTTTTCCCCCTCCTCCTGTTCCTTGTTCTCTCCTGAGCTGCCGTCGCCTCAAATGCACCGTTCACGGAACACACACACAGCACGCACATGCATGCCCATTCATAACGTGCAGGATGATGCGGTTCCACTCCAGTCCTAAAGGTGGCAGTAATGTGCTTTACAAAGTTGGTTGCGATCTTTTTTTAATTTTTTTTTTTTAGTTTATTAAATGTGTTTTTACACGAAACTTGCTATAATGCCCTGGTAGCACAGTGGTACATTGAATACACGTTCAATTCTCAGCTCCCCAAAATGCAGCTGTTGCCGATCTAAAGCTCATTTTAAAAAACAAAAAAACCAAAAAAAAGGTGGGTTGTGTCATAAACAGGGCTTTACTGTAACTAACAAACTAACGCCGTATTCAAGAAAACTACAACACAGGGAAATATTACATTTAAAAGCTTGCAAGGTCGGGCCTTGGTGCATTCTTTTCCAACATAAACAAAAAACATGGCTGGTGACCGAAATAAGCGCGACATCTGTGATTAGACATTATCGCAGTTATGCTGATAGCTAGCGGCTTTGTTGATTGGCTTGTTAACCTTTTTGTTTTACCAATTAAGCTCATGAAGAGAGGTAAATAGCTTTCAATCTCTGACCTCAAGTGGCATTCCATTAGACTCTTCCTAGAAGGAAATTTCACAACTTTATTAAATCCGCCACCAGAAATGTCCCAATTTTTTTTTTAAAGGAGCATGCGATGTTAGATCTTGGCATCTCAGGGGTACATTCGTTTAAAACTCCAAGCTTAAGTAGAATTCGTTTGCACTTTTCTAATGGCTGATGAGAGATTTCCTAGTTTGAATGCAACATTATTTATATTCACGATGAGCGCCGCCTTTGTTGTGTGATGTCAGATTTGGCATTTGGTGTATGTACGTTTCAAACTCCAACCTGAAGTGGTATTTTATTGCACTTTTCCTTGTGGGAGTTTGGAGCTTTGCTGAACGCAATATAGGAAATTTCCTATTTTTATTGAATGCAGCATGGCCAAAATTCACAATGGGCATCGCCATTGTTTTGTGGTGTCAGATTGAGCATCTCCGGTCCATCTGTGTCTTTCCATTGCACCTTTCCAAGTGAGAGACTGGAAATGTCCCTGTTTTATTGAATGTATCTTAAGTTATGTTGACAAGGGGCACCATCAGACATGTTAGGTACATCACGTTCAAAATAATTTTCTTACTGGCGGCTTGGAAATTTCCCAGTTTTATGAAAGCAGCATTGTTAATTTCCTAGTGCTCTTCAATGCAGCACGCCTTACATTTGCAATAGGTGCTGCTTCTGTAGATTATATACTCTGTTTAACCTTTATTTATTAAGGTAAGGCAATTGAGAAAAGATTCTGACTGATTGTAAATTCCCGACCTTAATTGACTGCAACCTGGCAATTTGTTACTGAGTGTTAGTGAATGCAGCATTGATTGGAAATGTCCCAATTTTCTTGACTGCAACTTTTGAATTTATTTATTTATTTATTTTTGGAAAAAGCTCTCGCGTTGGATCACATTGATCTCTTTGTTAGGTGCTTTTCGAGCTTTCCACCTCGTTACTGGGGGTTCAAACAGAGGGTAATGTGTAAATAACCCACGGGTGAGTTATCAGGTTCATATGGGGTTAAAGTGTTGCTCAGTACTGCTTTAATGGTTGACTCATGGTATCATTGCGGACATCAACAGCCAGTGGAGAGGCTTAAAAGATGAACCGTGAGTCACAGTGAGCGCGGTCTCGGTGTGGTTCAAAGCACCTGACGGGAATACACAAGGGTTGGGGTGAACTGGTGAATTTGGGATGGAGATTGCGAGGGGGAGCGAGGTGGCAGTCCCAGATCTTATCACAGGGAAAGTTCCAGCCTCGGCTGCCAATGACGCACACTCTGACCGATGACATTTTAGAGTGGATCCATTCACAGAAGGTGTGACGGAATTACGGGGATTTAAACTCTACCGTTTACGCTCACTGAACATAACATTAGGTACACCCACGCTAGCCAATGAGAAACGAGTTCAAAGATTCTACCTTTAGAAAAATGCTAATGTTGACTTTTGAGCTTTTGAGCAAACAGTATTTTTTATTTTTGTCCAGCACACCAACCAAATTCATGAATAGAAATGCGAAAGTTTAGAAATGATAGAACTTAAAATAACTTATTCCATTGTCAAATATAAACAGTTTTTGAAGTAACATTTTGAAATTAGGAAGGCAGTTCGAGGGTCAGCGTATGACTCCAAAACCTTAAAAATCATAAACAAAATCAGATGATGATATATTTGTGAAAATATTAATTTTTAATTTCCTATTTATTAATTTTGTATTGTATTTTGTATCCCTATTATTTTGTTTTTAAAATATCTGTTACCTTTATTTTATATATATATTTTTAAAAAAAGTATTTTATTTAAATTCAAAAATTAACATTTTAAAAATATTCTTTAATTTGTTTCATTTTATTTTTTTACCTTGTTTACATATTTTTAAAATTTTAATTTGTAAAATATGTCCTATCTTTATTTTTTTTTTCAAAATGTATTTCCTATTCATTGATTAAAAAAAAAAAAAAAAAAAGCTTTCTTATCAATGTGTATTGGTCGGCATGCAACAACATTGGGCATCGGTGTCAATCAAAAGTTTGTCATTATAATCTTTTTAAGGGCACAATTTTTAGTATTGGATCTCATTACAGTAAGTAGCACTGGTGTACACTATATCATAAGATTAGCCTTGAAGTAGCGATTGAGAAGCTTTTGTTTGTTACTATGTTTGTGAACTACTGTTCACTTGAATGTCCTCCTAACACACTTTAGCGGAACAATAAAAGATGGACAAAGTGCGCCCACGGCAGCTTTTCTCGCCGCTGTTAAAGTTGATCAACTACTTTCAAGTGAATTATTAGTTCAAAGGAATCTACGAAGCCCGTCCTGTGGAAATAACGAGGCAATCCCGTCACCCCAGCCGCTCCCGCGTCGTATCGTGACGGGATTAGTGGTGCGATGCGTTCAAGTGCTTTGTCAGCCCGGGGGGTCAAGGCTAACACGCAGAACTTTGAAGGCTTTGCGATGTGTTGATGCAACACAACATATCAGATAATCATCAACAGAATACGCATTGGGGTTGTTATTTTAGAAATTTCCAAGTTTCCCTTAATGCTGCATAACTGACAGTCCCGCCGCCATTGTTGTTTAATGATGGGATCTTGCATTTAAAACTGATCCCAAGTTGCATTTCTTTTTCTAGTTGGAGATTGGAAATTTCCCAGTTTTCTTAAATGTAGCATGGGGTGTTTCCCAGTTTTCTTGACAGCCGTATACATTTTGTTGCCATTGATTGTTGTGTGATGTCAGATTTTGGCAACTCAACGACATCGCTTTCTAACCCCAATCTCGAGGAGCATTCCATTGCACTTTTCCGAGTGGGAGAAAAGGACATTTCCCAGCGTTCTTGTATTAAACATTGGCAATTTCCCAGCGTTGTTGAATGTGGCACTAGTTACACTCACAATGGGTGCTGCCTTTGTTGTGAGACTTTGTGTGATTTTCACAGTAAGAACTTCAATCTTTCAGATTTAAAATTTAAAGCTGTTATCTTCGGAAAGTTAGTTGGCTCGAGTTTTCTAATGTAGTTTCCCCCTGCTATATTACAGTTCACCGTTGCCGGCCCGCTGGCTATGTTGCATTTTTGTTGTTGTTTTTAACAGTACCGTGGACCCTCAAATACTTACCTATTCACTGATTTGCTTTGTAGTATTTTTTTCAAAATGATTTAGTTTTTTCTTTACTTTTTTCTTTTCCTTTTTTTGGGGGGTGAAGGGGGACCCACACACCTATTGGCGTGTGGGTCTAAAATGTATGTATCTCTCCAAAGTGTTTGAACCGTATTGCGTTCCGTAAAATGTACATGTTAGTCTTAAAACTTGAACAGCAATAGCTGTTCTCTGAGATAATGTGGGTAAAATGTCACGGTTTTCACTTCTTGGAATCTTGACTAATGCCTTTAAATCCGTCAACACGAAAGGAACGTTCATCTTCGACTTGTCATTAGCGGTGGCGGTAGCGGCGCGGTCGTGCAAAAAAAAAGTGTTTGCGTTCAAACCAGCGGAAGTAATGTGTGTTTTTATTGGCCTGGGGAGCAATTATGAGCATGCGGAGACGCGTTCTGCTGGTGCTCTGTCGACGCATGCTCGGATCGTCTGAGGACACACACACACACACACACACACACACACACATACACGCACGTTCACAGCTTCAGTTGGTTTCATACATCTGGTCCAGCTAAAGCGGAGCTTTCTCATTCGGTCATGCGTGATGTGATCCACAACTTGTTGTTGTACTGCTTTGCTCACTTCGTGTTCCCTTAAATGGCCCCCGTGACGTCATCTCCTCAAACAGAAAGTGTTGCCGGTTGTTTGTGTGCTACCAGGGGTCAAACGTCAAGCGGATAGCCTCTCAGGATCGATAGGCTTCCAGCTTGTTGACTTGGTGTCAAATCCTATGCAACGAAAACAAACAAACAAAAACAATTGTTGGCCATGTCTCATTTTAACATTCTCAACTGGCGTAAAAAGCGTCTGGCAAGTAGAGGGCGCTAGGGCACCGGGCCACCTCTCATCAAGAAGACATTCATTCATTCATTCATCTTCCGTTCCGCTTATCCTCACTAGGGTCGCGGGCGTGCTGGAGCCTATTGCAGCAATCTTCCGGCGAGCGGCGGGGTACACCCCGAACTGGTCGCCACCCAATCGCAGGGCACATATAAACAAACAACCATTCGCGCGCACATTCACACCTGCGGGCAATTTAGAGTCTTCAATCTACCTACCACGCGTGTTTCTGGGATGTGCGAGGAAACCGGAGTGCCCGGAAAAAAACCCACACAGGCACTTGGAGAACATGCAAACTCCACACAGGTGGGCCCGGGATTTCTAGGTCACGCCCCTTCTTCCAAGGTGGCATTAGGTACACAGGCAGACACTGAGGTACGTATAGCTAGTAACTTTCACACAAATAGGACTCCGCCAGTGACCTGAACTCGAACAAATTGCTTTGTTTTTGGTTTGCTAAATGCGGAAGTCAAATGTATTACATTTTAACGTGATTATAACGCAGTACGCTTCCTTATAAAAACACAAAATGTTGAGAAATATATGCAGCCGTTGTCGTTATGTTGCTTTTGAGATCGCTGCGTGCGTGTGTGCGCCCTTTGCTCCCCACGCATCACCAAATCCGGCGAGCACATTTTGTTTGTTTGTTGACGTTACACAAGCGCTATCAACCGGTAAGTCGAGTCATCCGTAGGAGAAGACCCACGTCGCACCAGTGGCTGATGGGAAGTCACGTCACGATGAGGCGAGGCCAAACTTTTGCAGAAAATAGAAAATATATAGTTTCGACTGTTGAAGCTGTTTAGTTATTGCACATTTACTATGATGTAATTACTATGTAACACAAAACTATTTTTATGGAATAATGTACATTTTTGCCTCTTAAGTTGACCTCTTTTTAAATGTATTAGCAATCATTCAGGTATTTTTGTATTTTATGTATTTATTAAAAAATGAACGTACTTTCTCATTCATTATTTAGTTAAATGAGGTATAATTTCTATGTAAATTCAATATATTGTAGTAAGAGATTAAACGTATCATATTAATGGTAGTACTTCTATTACTCATTACTGGAGAATGTAATTCGATGAAATAAAAAAAGATTTATCTATTAAAATATTAAATTATTGATAAATTAAATTGATTCAGAGGAATGTTTACTGTAAGTGTTATTGTTATTAACAACAACAATAATACTACAACTACAAATATTGCCACTAAAAATCATTAGATAATGCAATTCTATTTTTATTACAGCAAATAAGACTTGCTGAATTGTATAGTATCCAAGCAGGGCTTGCAAGAATATACACTATTATTATTGTAAATGATGATAATACTACAATAACTGCCACTAACAATGATAATTGGGCACGATGCAGTTTTGTGGCCACACTGACACAATAAGAGACAAATTTGCCGTCATTTTGTTTCCCCATCCAATCAGTCTGCTGCCTGTCGAAATGTGCGCTCAAACACACCGGAATGTTTATGAACTGTTAATTGTTCCTGCCACCAGATCAGTATGAACAAGCGTGCTTTCAAATAGCGTCGCACGTTCGCAACATTTTAACAAGGGCGACTGGCTCGGCTCAACTCGTAACACCAGCCAAACGTGTTGCTTTTGGCACACAAGCACGTACACGTAGTGCCATGAAAATGTCTTTGCGCTCTTCTCCAAATAATAATTAGCTCATTAAACAAATGTAAATATCAGACAAACTCAGTTTTTACATGGTGATTTTATTTATTAAGGGGGGAAAAAACTCAACCTAATAACTGGTTGGGCCGCCCTCAGCGGCAACAACTGAAATCAAAGGTTTTCTATAACTGCCAATGCGTCATTCATTTTGGCTCACGCTTCCTTATAGAATTGCTTTAATTCAGCAACAATGGAGCTTTTTGGAACATCATAGGCCTTTTTGAGGTCATGCCACTGCATTTCAATTGGATTCAAGTTTGGACTTTGACTAGGCCACTCCAACACCTTCATTTGTTTATTTTAAGACATTCAGAAGTTAACTTGCTGATGCGTTTTGGATTGTCGTCCTGCCGCAGAAGCCAAGCGCGCTTCAACTTGAAGTCGCAAACTGATGGCCGAACATTCTCCTTCCGGATATTCTGTTAAAGAGCAGAATTCATGGTTCCATCAATCACAGTCGTCCAGGTCCTGAATTACCAGAGCAGCCCCAGACCATCACTCTCCCACCGCTACCATGTTTGATGATCTGAATGATGTTCTTCCTTCTAAAATGCCGTGTCGCATTTATGCTCGATGTAACAAGACACACACCTTCCAAAAAGGTTAACTTTCGTCTCATCAGTCCAGGGAATATTCCCCTGAAAGTCTTGGGAATGTTAAGGTTAGGTATAGACTTATTCCCTCCACCTGTCTCTCACCTCAGAGTTTGTTAGGGTTAGGGTTAGTGTTGGGTGTTATGATAGGGTTAAGTTTCTGGTTACATTTATGTCCTCCACCTGTGTTTCGTGTGCGAGTGTACGTGTAGTTGTTTTCCAGCTGTGTGCAGCAGGTGTTTTCAAAGTGTGACTCATGCGATGAACGCGCTGGCCATTGCAACACTTCTCCTGCTCGCCTTGCCGCTGTTTATGAGACGCCATGTCCTCGTTTTTGGAAGGAGAAGACGTTCCAGCTTGTTGCGCCACTTGACCCAGTGTTTGTTTGCCACATGATTTCAGCCTCCCCCCTCTACCCCCCATTTGGCCCACCGCAATCCGTCGTCCCGCGTCAGACGAGCGTTAGCCTCCCCCGGAGCCCTAAATGTTCTTCCAAGTAGCCGACTGGAAGCGGGAATCGTCGACAGATGCCCGTTGGAGCTTTGTCAGCTTTTCACTGTTCTTCTTGTACTCGCCTTCCCTTGAGACGTTTCCACGAATGCTGCGTTTGGGCTCGGAGATCGTGTATCGCTCCAGGAACTGACTGCGCAATGCTCGGATCCTGTCGTTAAAGCACAAGATGGCCTTGGAGGCTTCCGCTATAGCATTCGCTTTGGTCATCAACCATGAAGACTCGCTCCGCAGCCCGGCGGACACCTGCACAATCCAAACCACACCCGCAATTAAATCATTTGAACAAAAATAAGAAGGCCTGCTTTTACTTATTTTATCCCTCTTGTGTAGCTTGAAAAAACTAAATAGATTTTGAATTAATTACGTTTGATGCACTGGCCTGTGCTTTTTTGTGATTTGGGGTGTTATTAGACTTACATTTTATTCAGTAAAAAATAAAAGAAGCATATATATATATATATATATATATATATATATGAAACATAAATAATAAATTAAATAGATGCCATAATAATGCCATAATAAAAAACGGAATAATGAAAAGTCCAATTTATTTTAAGGATATCTTAAATTGATATCTTAAATTAAAAAGATCTTCAATTGATTTCCTGATGTAAATCCCCTTTTTGATAACAAGTGCTCTACAAAAATATGTTTTTATTATTATTATTATGATGATCATCATTAGTAGTAGTGGTCATTTGTTTTTTGTTGTGTATAATGAATAAATTGAATATTGATGATCAGGTTAAGTCGTAGCTTATAGAAACAAATTATCTATATTGTTTTTGCAATGTTATATAACAGAAAGTAATAAATACACAAATATTTTTGGGTTTGTATCCATTTTACAAATACATCATATATCATTTCTTCATTTTTATAGATTTGCCTGTTTGTATGATGATGATGATACAAATATTTTTTTCATTTTGTTTTGAGTATTTTGTAGTAGCATCAGTATTGGTATTTGATGATTAATGATGTCCTCCAGGTTTTCCTTTCTGTCCCCGATCGTTTTTCCTCTGGCTTTCTTTGTCTTCGACATTTCCTGTCCTCTAGTGCACTCTCTCCTTTTCTTGTGCTGTCCTCGGCTCACCTTCCCCGCCTCTTGGCGCACCGAACGCTCACGTAACTCACCGACGCGCCGCGTTGGGTTCGGCACGAGCGCTGAAGCTATGCGAAACATCTCGTCTTTTTCTCGCGGAATCCGCCTCATGAATTATTCGCGAACGCTTGATTCTTGTCTGTATTTACATCCACACTAACCGAGTTGGACTCCCACGACATCTTCGATTGCGCGACGCCATCATGCCTTGGCGTCCGCACGCATGCGGAAGGTTTTTTTGTTTTGTTTTTGGACAATCTCCGAGCCAACGCTTGAGGACGCGACTTCTGACCTGACCCGACCCTAAGAAACTGGGTGGAAAAAAAATAGATCCTCCCAAAGAAAAGCCGATAACATTTAACCATTTGTGACTGATTCAAGCTTTTCTTTTGAGGAAAGTGCAGCATCAACAGTTTGTCGTCTTTTTAGGAAAGTGAAGTCATCAATAGTTTGTCATGATTAGAAAAGTTCAACATCAATTGTTTAAGGAAAGTGCACCACCAATTGTTCTTCTTCTTGTTCGGATAGAACATCAATTGATTGTCTTCTTTTTAGGAAAGTGCAACATTAATAGTATGTCTTATTTTTAGGAAAAGGCAACCTCAATAAAATTTAAGTGCAAATGTCACTAGTTTTCCATCTTTTTAGGAAAGTGCAACATCAACAGTTTGTCTTCTTTTATAGAAAATGCAATTATGAATAGTTTAACTGGAACATCAATAGTTTGTCATGATTAAGGACGGTCAACTTTAAAAAAAAAAAAAACTTTTAAGCAAAGTGCAACATCAACAATTTGTCTTATGAAAGTGTAACATCAATCGTTTGCCTTCTTTTTTAGTAAAATGCAACATCCATAGTTTTTCTTCTTTTTAGGAAAGTATCGATAGTTTGTTTTCTTTTAAAGAAGGTCCAAAAGAAATAGTTTGTCTTCTCTTTAGAAAAGTGCAACATATTGACTTAGTCATTTATTTAAGAAAGTGCAACATCTAAATTTTCTCTTCTTTCTTAGGGGAGTGCAATATCAACGGTTTGTCTTCTTTTTAAGAAAATTGCAAAATCAATAGTTATTCTACTTTTTAGGAAAGTGCCACATCAATGGTTTGTCTTCTTTTTAGGTTTGACTTACTGACAAAAGCATATTTCTAGCCATAACACCCGCTAGCCAGATGCTGAGCAGCACTGTGTTTGTTTACGGAGTTGACGTGTGGCTAGCGCACAAGGCAGTTGCACTTTCTGTCAATGACCTAACATGTTACATGTGAGGAGCCAAATCTGAATATGAATACACAAACGCAACATTTGAAAGGGGGAGTTTGCAATTCCCCCCCCCCCCCCCCCCAAAACAAACACTTCTTGTCATATTTGTTCAAACAGTCATTTTGACTTGACAGATAAATAGTGATAAATACTGTTTAATTTCAAATGTTTTTTGTGCGTTTTATCTTACAAAATCTTGTCGACTGTGAAAACAATTCACAGAAGATGAAGAAGGCCTTTGGGCCATCTGTGTACTCGGAATGCTAATGCTGGAAACAAAGATAATTAAGCAATGTGTTTATATATATATATATATATATATATATATAAAAGTTTGCCTAGTTGAGTAATTGAAATTAATACATTATAAGGCTCTGGTTTGAACACTTTTAGTTAAAACAAATGTCTAACAAAAGGTCGCTATTGGAACCCAGCTGAGGCAAATAATAGTTTTCTTTAGGTTTGTCAAATATAAAAATGTAATCACTTATAATAAATAAAGGAAAATTCAAAAAACTAAAACTTTTGTATTTTATGATTAAAAAATATTTTTTTTAAAGTGCAATTAAATTAATAACAAATACACTATTAATTAAATGAAAAATGAAAAATATGCTTAAAGTAAATACATAAACAAAAAATACATTAAATTCAATGTATAAAATTTTAAAAAATGTAAATGAATTGTAGTTAATCAAATTAAATCAAACCAAATGTAAATTCAAATATTTGTTGATTAGTTAAAAGTTCTAATCTTTGTCCTTATGTTCTTAGTGAAGATACAGCATATATTTGAATCACATTTTGTTTGATTTAATTGTAGTTAATACTGTATTAACATAGTCACCCAACTTCCCTTATTCTTCTGCCTTCTCGTGATCCATCTGACATCCATTTCAACTTAAGACAGCCAAATATTGCTCCCTACTTCCCTGCCCTGTAAAAGATATTAGTAAATGAGATACTGTAGCGAGATGGCTGGCTGGCAAGATAACTTCCTGATACAAGGGTTCCCTCTGCTGGTGAGGAGTGGTAAGTGTCAGTGTATCCACACTCCAGTAATTACATAGTGTGTCTTCAAAAAGTCAAATTCTCTGCTTGATTTTTTTTTTCTTTTTTGAGAGGGAGGGAGGGGGGTGGGGGCAGTAACGTGTAATGGCAGCTGTTTGTAACAGTGAGGTGAAAATGTACGTGTTAGTATGTGTGTTAAGTCTATTGACTGAAGCCTCTCCCGTGTATTTACAATTGAAGTAACAGCAAAGGCAAATACACTCGACTGATAAGACGTGATCGCAGCGAGTACACGTGACTCACCGGAGTTCATGACAAAGATGTTGTGAGGTACTTACGCATCGTAGTGCGCCGTGCCAACAGCAGGGGCAGGACGAAGGATGACGCGGAGATGACGGCGGCTTGCCCATATTTGGAACTGGTTGCTAGGTAACCAGAAAGGAAGTAGCCTGGTGCCTTTCCCCACCAGTTTAGTCGTCAAGTAGGCCACAGCTTGACAAAATGTATTTGTCGCAGTTTGCTTATAGTACGGAGGAGGATGAGATGTGAAGCATGTGTCGCTATGCTGGTTGACTTTAGATGATTTTTAATGGGTGGTCATGAAATGGATATCGATGGATGCTAGATATGTGACCGATGCGCTAGCGTTGGCTACTTTGTGTTTGCTACCAAACGCTACGTGGACGAGTTCCTTCTTTCTTTCCTAGTGAGGCTTTTTATTGTTGTTGTTTCCCCACTCATGGAAAATATTCAGAGAGGCTGACAAAAATGTATCTGTGCCCCACCCTACTGGCCGAGGGGACGGAGGCTCATTGAGGCAGCGTCATGCAAAGTAGCCCAAACAAAAGGAATTTGGTCAAAGTCATTCAGTGTTGCTATTTGGTTTGCGGCCGTGCCAGCTCTCCAGATGGATGCTGACAATTAGGCTTAATAAGGGCCCAGCGTTTGTTCTCATGACCCCACAAAGGTAACAGCGGGGAGATACTTGGTCCCGGACCCAAGCGACAGTTGGGCCGCTTTCTCCACAAAAGACTTTAAGTAGGGCAGCTTTTTAATTTGGAGCGCTTACGACTGTTTGCTGATATCCAAAGAATACCAGGGCTGGTTGTGCGATGCCAGCCTGCTGCGTTCGGCCTTTTGTACGAGCTGGAAAACACGCTCGGGTGACCTGTTTACTCTTTGCTACGATAACTAGTGAGCGGGGCGGGCGGGGGAGCTTCTGCACCAGAGACCTGGCGTGAACTTTACTGTAAGAGAACCGTGTTAGTGTGCGACTGAAACCCAAAGGTGACAAATGTACTCCCACTTTTTACGTCACTAAATGTGCAAAAACTCCGTTAAAATAAGTCCTGAGCCTTCGGTGGCTGTAATAAATCTCACCAGGTCGTCACACCGCGACAACGAGGCGCTCTAAAGCGGCCATGCCAGTGCGAAGCCCCAGTCCACACACTGGCTATTGCCAGCTCGCCGCGATGTGCATGCATTCACGGCCGACGACGAGGCGCTCTAAAGCGGCCACGTCAGTTGACTATCCGAAGGGAAGATGCTTTTTTGGGTTTGAGGAATAGCTAGCTAGCTAACTGCACATTGCGATCGTGTCGGATAACTGCTGATGTGGACGAAGGTGGTTAGTAGGGGGAGGGGCAACTCATGACATACTCCTAAGTGCGTCACAGAGGACCATTTTAGCCACGCACACACCCCCAAAAAAAAATCACTATATTTCCACAATTGAGTACCTCAGTTCTTAGTCTTAGCACGTTTTCTGCCATCATTTTCAAACATATATAATGTATTTAGGAACACATCTGAATTCACAGGGTCTTTAATTATTAAAAAATGACACTGAAATGTACTCAAGTACAAAATTAAAATGTTTTTATTTTAAAGTCAGTGGTCCTTAGACTTCAACAACACACCCAAGATTTAGAAAAAGCAGATTTCAAAAATTGCTGAAGCACCATGAATGTTTCATGGGTAAACCATTGGAGATCCCCACCAAGCATCAGTAAGTTTGTAGCACTGAAGACACCGACCAGAGCAAAGGTCTGAGCGGCGAAGCGAGCGCCATTATCCAACTGTCAAAGTGCTCCATGGAGGAATGTCGGCCATTATTCTGGCCAACATCCACCGCATTCTCCATATGTCAAATTCAATGCTTCACACGGCATGAGAACAGCATTGTTTGTTTGTTGTGGGATAAAAAGTTGCCCCCCTTTCCCACATTCAATTATAAAGTAGGCTGGTGTTGTTGGACAAACACGGCTGTGACGCAGGGATTGGGAATGATGCGCCACATAATGCAAAAAAATAGCGGCCGTGCGTAATTGAGCGTCGTGGCCTGGACGAAAACAGCGAGACGATCTGATAGGTTATGCAATTAATTGGGTCCCGATTATTATTTTGATGTCAAAGGGAGGTCAGCGTCAAACGGCGGTTTGAAGCCGTGCCGGCGGGAAGACAAAACAAGGCTTCTTTTGTAAGGAAGCCCGGTGCCCTCCTGAGCCCGGGAGTTCATGCGGGTATACTGACGCCCGCTTGAATCGGTCTCTCGCGAGGCACGCTGGTGAAGGTGCTCGGCCTCCAACAAAGCTGGCTCCACGGTCACGTGTACCGATGATTAAGATGCTAGTGTGGCGTACTGACCGTCGCCAACACTTTGAGCATTTATTCGCTAGCGTTGAGATCCAGCTTCAGCACTCGATTGTATCGTTATGCTTAGACCTCCAAAATGGCCATCTTCCTGTTCCATTTGGAGCAGTGGTCCTTGAGACTTTTTCCTGCCACCTTCGATGGCCCCGGGGTAAAAAAGCTTCGGAATTCAACTTCACCCATCATTTGGGCAAATTCATTCAGACGGGTTTGTCAAAGAACAAGCTCCAAATGTCTGCAACTTTGTGTGCCTGACTTAAATGGGCCGTTCCCAGGAAATAGCCACCCACCATAGCCACTTGTATATTCAACCGCAATGATCTCACTGATGATTGTTCAGACCACAGACCGCATACGGTTTGCTCCGTTCTTTAATCTGGTCCAACAAGAATTTACATTTTCAAGAGTCCTATAATATTTGTTGCATTCATTTTGGATGTTTTACCAAAGATTATTTGATTAAAATGTATGTATTCACCCCCCCCCCCTCCCCCCCACACTTTTAAAAATCAAGACTTTTATTAACTGTACAGACATGTTTTAACATTCCTAAGTGTCCTAATAGTGTGTAATAAAACTACATTAAAATAACACTAATCCACCTTTGAAGATGCCTGACAGATGCATAATGGAAAGGGAACAGGAAGGTTTTTGCATCGGGACACTCCACACTAGTAGCTTTTTTAATGGGTATTGTTGTTGTTCTTCTAACATTCTTTTATCGTGCTAGTCATTATCCGCTATGCTACATGCTAAGTACAGCATGCTAGCATTGCATTAGTAACATTAACTTGTGCATATCATAGATACTAAATTAGTCATACTGAGCGAACGAGCTGTCAGCGAAGTAGAGAAAAGCAACCAGCGCAGTCGTCTTGGTCAGTCTTCAGATGTTCGTCTCATCACTCAGTCAACCCCGAGGTGAAAGAGCGTTATCGACATCCACATTCCTGTCATATACTTTTTCACTTGAAACGTATGGTTGCCCTTTCGTGCTCTCTGCATGTGAAGTACATAAAAGCGCTCGCTCGCTCGGTATTCCTTATGCGGGTGTTCGTGTGTAGGCTGTCGAAGGCTTTCCCGAAGTCCGTAAAATCCACGTACTGCCGCCTTTGCTCATGAATGTCCTTCAGTGTAAAGATCTGGTCTCAGCATCTGCTTTCCTTTCTGAATCCTGCTTGATGTTGACCTACTATATCTCAAAGGCATCTGGCGACGACTTTAGCTTGTATATTATTGGGTATGAACTAGTGCTCGCGCTCGGCCTCGACATCCCGATTCGTTATTCGAATCGGAATCGAATCGTTAGTTCTTGTACTATTCCAAAATGAAGACTCCAATTTGATCATTTAAAAATCCCTTCAACCGGAAAAACTGTACGCTGGCGCGTTTTGGCTGCCGCTTCTCCCTCGGGAGAAGTATTTCCTTTTAGTTTAAAATGGCTTACATTAACCAGGATCCCTCACCATACCGCGGCCAAAGGTAGAACCCGGCTTGGTTTTGTGCATTTTGGTGCCGTAAACCCTTGCTGCCTGGGATCAGCTGCCTCCTGGCTGGCTAGCGGGCTAGCTCTCATCATCTGCCACGCCGTGTTGGATCCGGCTCAACTTTCTCCCATTCATTCAGCCGCGGTCGCCTCCTTTCCGGCTTCGGTTGTGGCGTTGCCGTGAACATCCGCGCAGCTCGTCGAGCTCGGCTCTCGGACGCTTTCTTATGCACAGGCTTGAAACACAAGCTTCAAATCGTGACGTGTTTTTGTATTTTTTTAAAGTCAATGCGTGTCAGCAGTTGCAGCTCTTTTCCGAATAGAGTAAGTAGCATGATATTCTAAGATTTGTTCTGATTCGAGTCAGAAAATTCTGATTAGAGGATCTTATTTTAGGTCCCTTGCGAGAGAAACATGATCATTTTCTTTGTGTTTAAAAAAGAAGTTAGATTAGATTACTTGGTCTGGAAGATGTTATCTTTAAAGCCTCATTTTATGAATCGCCTCGCCGCCTGCTGAATTGCACTCTTTGTAACATGACATCGTTCACTATCGGTAAACTCCCCATCGCTCTCTCTCATCTTCCTCCCTTCCCCCCTGCCGATCGCGCCCATGTGCGGCTTCCGCCGGGGCCCGGGGCGGCCCGAGCTGCTGCAAATTTTTACCCAGCAGCACACGTCACCGCCGTGAGAGCGCAGACGTCCCAAAATAGCCCAGACTGCAATTGGCGCGAAAAGGGGCACCATGGTTTTTTTTGGGGGGGGGTTTCTTCCAAGCCCACAGCTGGTGTTGTCTGCTTAAGCTTTAATGTGAAGACGTGATGTCAGTGTGCTGCTGTGAATGGTAATGATCTCACAAAGCCACTGACCCTGGAAAAGTGCCACCGGTGTCGTTTTTGCTTCATCATTTCCATGAATGTGACCGAATCGTCCCGTTTGTTTTTCACCCAATCTGACTTTACTGGGGTGGAGGCTTGATTTGTGCATTTGGGGAATAATATTAAACAATGTAACCGGTATATCGCAATAAGAGAACACCTTTAATACTGCGCATGGAACTTTTTTTTGCTTCAACTGGAACGCTTCTCAGCGTTAAAGACGTTATCTCCACATTGCCATTCAAACTGTGCATGGAAGTCGTTTACTACATGCGGTCCGTTTCGAGGCCCACTTCTGTCACCGACTATGCTTCAACTGCCACGACGTTCTTGCTCGTCTGCCGTTTCGATACGCAATCATTTGTACAGTTCTCGATTGAATAAACACGTCCTGTCTGCAGTTGAGTGCATAAAGTGCCTTCCACTATTTGAGGAAATACAGTCGAATCCACTGGAAATGTTTTCTGGCTTGATTGTGTTTCATTGTTGCCCCCCCGGGCCAAATGACACGCAGGCTTTAATCAAAAGCAGCTAACAAAAGGCAACATTCAGGATTTTTTTTTCCCACCACTTCGCGGTACCGAGTCTGATTCCTAGAATTTTAGCGAGGTTCCAAATTGGGGAAGAAATTGGTTTGTAAAGGCCATAAAGTTGATGTAATTGCTGCGTGAGGTAACCAGAACCTGCTAAACACGTTTTTAGAGGCGCCACAAAGCCTCTTATCGTTAAATTAAAAAAAAAAAACATAAAACGCGTGTTGGAAACAAATGCTCAAAGTATTTAAAGGGTTTTTGTTTACGGTTATCAGACCTTGTCCGCTGCTCGAACGTTTCACATGTGAATATTTTCTGGTGGGTCTTTATTGCAGGCTGGCAAGGATAAACACGAGGCAGTTACGCATGCAAACACAAAACCTAATAACGAACACGCCATGGATGACACCTCGTCAAAAACGCGTTTGCAGTGAAAAGGGTTCAGGTTCCAAGTGACCTGCTGATGCTGAGGCCAGTTAAACATTCCTGAGACATGGTTGACCTCAGGTAGGCTTTTATTCACTTGACCTTTGAAAATGTCATCCCTGCTTGTGGCACAGAGACAGCAAGAGAGGAATTCTTCCACAAGGGGGCGCCACTTCTCCACACAAACGCCAGCGAATGACATTGCAATTGTAATTGGTTGTGTAACGTGGATTTTCCTTTTGTGTTCCTCGCTGCTGTCATTTACATTTGTAAGTACATATTTGACAGACATGTCCTGCCATTACACAACACAAAACCATTTCACGTAGCAATTTTGGGGCGCCATGCTGAACATATTACACATGCCAGAATCTGCAACTGTATACAATTTGGCAGTCTCTCCATAGGACGATATTTGTATTCCCTACATAATTTACTCCCTTTTTTTTTTTTTTTTTAGGTTTACAATGTCCCCATAATTTTCCACAAGTGTGAAATTTCACAAGCCACTTCCCGCTTGCCTATTTTTTTTTTTAACAACATAACACAGTTTAATGAATCACCTTTATTACTCAAGGCACCCATTGTCAAATTATGAATAAATGCAGCAATCATATTAGGAAAATCATCCCACACTGATAGGCCTGTGAGACTTTTAAAGCACAGTTTATCAAAAAAAGTCATAATAAAATATGCATGGTAATATGCGGTGTTGCAGCTTTTTTTTTTTTTTTTTTTTTTTTGCAGTTCTTACCAGCCTTCGGCTACAATTAGCTGGCCGGGAGCGCCCTCTACAGGCCACAGGTGGCTATTGCTTAACTTTAGCCTAACAATGAAGTAAGTGTACCCGAGCGTCCGTGACATAGTCACATATTTAACACAACAGTATATAAGTAAACAAACAACAAAACGTGGACCCTCAGAATTTGAAAAAAATTTGATTGTCTTCAGATTTTAATTGTTTTTCATATGGTACAAAACGTGCCGGCACGGTGCAAGACCGGTTAGCACACCCGCCTCACAGTTCTGAGGTCCGGGGTTCAATCCCCGGCCCCGCCTGTGTGGAGTTTGCATGTTCTCCCCGTGCCTGCGTGGGTTTTCTCCGGGCACGCCGGTTTCCTCCCACATCCCAACAACATGCGTGGTAGGTTGATTGAAGACTCTTAAATTGCCCGTAGGTATGAATGTGAGTGCGAATGGTTGTTTGTTTCTATGTGCTCTGCGATTGGCTGGCGACCGGTTCAGGGTGTACCCCGCCTCCTGCCCGATGATGGCTGGGATAGGCTCCAGCAGCCCGCGACCCTAGTGAGGAGAAGCGGTAAAGAAAATGGATGGATGGATGGATGGTACAAAACATGTCCAATATATGTTTTGGGGGTTTTACTACTTCTACCCGTTACCCATGCATTATTATTATTAATATTATTATTTTGCACCTGCATGACAATGAGCTTCTAAAACATTACCTATATACCCAAATCAGTTGAATTCTAATGGGATTTTTTTTTTCTTTTTTAATTGACGTGTTCAACTTCTTAAACCAGTGGTTCTTAAAATGGGGTCTGCTAAATTATTTGTAATAAATTATGTTCAATCATTTCTAAAAAAAAAAAAAAAAAAAATATATATAAAATGTCAACACACCCCTGTTTGAATGCCAGGACTTTGCGATATAAAAATAAATTAGAGCAAGATGAAGCATTTCAAAACCTTTTGCCAACTAAGACAAAGGGGTTGCACAAGTGCGCACACCCCTTCTATATCTGGTGATGTGCCTGTGTCCCGAATCAACCAATTACATTTAAATTCATGGTAAATGGGAGTCTCACACACCTGCCGCCATTGAAAGCACTTTTGATTAACCCCAAATAAAGTTCAGACATTCTAGTATGCTCTTTCTGTATATATAAAAAAACTTTCTAGAAGTTTTGTGCCAACACTAACTGTTATTTTGAACTGTTCATAATTCCCTCCACCTTATCTATGGCTGCAGGTCCAGTGGAAGATAAACAGACCCAAAGCATGATGCTGCCACCACCTTGCAGGTAAGATGTTCTGGTGATAAGTGGTAAAGTTCAGGTTGAAATCAGGAAATGATTTATCGTTTTCTCATTTTTTCCCAATATCTCAAAAGCCTGGCCTTTCAACACGGGTGTGTCGACGTTTTATATCAACAGGTTGCGTTGTGCCAATAAAAGAAAAACAATCAACTCATTAATCTTAACTTGGAGCCAATTCAAATCTCTGATATGATATAATGTATCACCAGCTGATTTTTTTTTATTTGAAAAGGCATTGCATGAATGCGCTCAAAGATAGCTGGGATGGGCTCCAGCAGCCCGCGACCCTAGTGAGGATAAGCGGTATCGAAAATGGATGGATGGATTACAGAAATAAAGTCCTATTTTTGAAGAACAAAAGAGGTTTTAAATACTTCAAAATCATAATATAACCATCTAGTTCTTGTAAGATTACAACTTTTTACACTGCCAAAATACCATTTTTTTCCCAATACATTTTTATTCTCATAACCTTGTAAGTTTTTCTCTCCAAAAATATGGATTTCTGACCAACTTTTCCTCTCCAAAACTGGCAACTTTTTAAATTCTTGTGTCATTTACACGTACACAACATATTGGCATTGCGATTATGAGGGGGTTGTTGGAAAAAGTTCTCACCTGTGAGGGGTCTCTGGACCCAAACGTTTAAGAACCCCTGCCTTAAACAGTCAACAGGATGTGTGCTCTTATTCCAAGCCCACCGGAGGGGGTGCGGTGCCGTCTGGCGCGGCCTGCAGGAGGCCGGTAAAAAGCTCGTAAGTGACAAACACCACCATGTTGACGGGGAAGGCGCGTAGGCAGTTGATGCCCATGGTCCGGATGAAGAGGCCCACACCCTCGCTGCGCACCGTTTCCTCAATGCAGTGGACGAGCCCCCTGTAGCGCCGCATCCCCCGGATGCCATCCACCTGCAGCCGTGCCTTGATCACGTCCATAGGCGTGCTCATGGACCACGCCATCATTCCCGCAAAGCCACCGGCCAACATCACTGCGCTCCAGGCTGCAAGAGAAAATGTCAACTACGCCCGTCACTATCCAATCTCTTTCGAAGTAATTATCCTATAGATATTTCAACAACAACAAAAATTCCCCCCCCAATCTTTTAATGTACTTTTTTTATTTTTACAACTAACATGCATTGTATTCTTATTTATGAGGGCTGGACTTCTATCCTTAAACTGCGTATGTCGGTACTGTGTTTGGTATAAACTCTCCACAGAATCTGAGACAAAATCAGCCTTTGCTAAACAGTTAGCATTCACGATTAGCATTAGTGCACTAGTGATTACCATTTTAGGTAAAAAAAATAAAATTAAAACCACTAAGATTCGCTCACTCGTACAATCACGTTAATTGTATATTACACATCTAATAGTGACCTAAAAAGCACTTGACACACTGTCGTTTTTAGCAATGTTTTCACTGGCCCAACAGTGCGTCCGTCTGCAACAAATGTCCGTACGGTAAACGTGGACAGTGGCTTAATGGTTCCGGATGGCGCAAATATGCTTTTATTCATATTTTTTATTGCCCCGCGGCAACAATTTCTGTGGTCGACTTAGCCCCCCCCCCTCCTCCCATCAACATCTACTTTAACATGATGGTGGTCAAGCGAGGGCAGGGTGATATGGCCAATGTTTTACACAAGAATTTGATTTGGATCTTAATTGATTCCCCACCAACCCTTCACTTATAGACAAAGCAAATGCCAATAGCATTATCAAAAGAAATTTCCAGCTAGTTCCCATTTCCTCCACCATTATTATCATGGTTCAACTTCCACAGAAATATTTGTTTTTTCAGAAGATAATGATACAATACAAAATACACAATGGAGCATACAATGTACAATATACACACACGTGGCAAGCACAATATAGTTTAAATTCAAAAGATTAAGGTCACTTAAAAATGACTCTCTTCCAAAAGCATTTTTTTTAACTCATGTCTTTCTTCGGAACTTTTGCAACATATAAATGTCATTGTCAATGTACAGAGCCTTCCACCAACTTCCTTTCGTCTCAAAACAACATGAAAAGATTCCCCTTAGTCCGTTTCTTCGTGGAAATTAAAGTCGCTTTTTTTTATAACTATAGCTGTTGGAAAAGTCGCGAAATAAGTCTGCTCCACTGATAATCCGTTTGTACGTTAGTGCTCCCCTGTCCGCAGCCGTGTTGTCAGTGTAAGCTTTGACACACTTTGCGCTACGGAATCCGCTGGCAAATAAACCCGAATTATCTGATCACATTGATCAAGCGTCGTGCTTCACCTGGCTTCTCTTTTCCGCTCTCCGTCAGCCGTTCGCAAACGGTGTTGTAGGTCAGAAAGTAGATGGCGAACCCGGGGCCGTCCCTGAGCGCCAGCGGCATGGCCCCCCGGTAGAGCCCCCGCAGTCCCTCCTCTTTGAGGATGCTCAGCAGACAGTGGAGCGGGCCGCGGTACTTGGGCTTGGTCCCTCGCCGCACGGACTCCGTCTGGCACTGGAGGCGCACTTTGACCATGTCACCGGGCGCGACCAGCAACATCTTGCCGGGGAGGTCACAGGTCAGGTCGTGATATTATTATTATCCATCTATCCATTTTCTGTAGTACACTCGCAAGGTGATATTATTATTATTTACATTCTTTTCGCGAGAACATCACAAACCAAAACCGTTACGCTGAAAACAATTTACAGTGTCCCCTTAAAAGGAACAATTCTTTATTTAAACAAATTTGCCTTTTTGTGCTTTTGTTCTATGGAAACTACCCAAAGCGAGTCTTGTGTGGTGTTGCATATGAAACCATTTTTTTTTTTTTTTTTTTTTTGCGCCATTCAAATTTTAGCCTTACTGTGTAGTCTTATTGCTTACCTGCATTATTCCGCCCACCAACCCCGACAGGAAGATCTCCGGCTTGGTGCCGGGGCCGTGGGCGGCCCCTCGCGCCTGCTTCAGACACTGCAGACAGTTCCTGTAGGTGCCGAACGCCACCGAGGACGTGACGGAGATGGTCGCCATCGGCAGCGACATGCCTTTGAAGAAGCCGTGCGCCTGGTGACGTCACAGAAATCCTTAATACAGTGAAGCGCCACTTTATTGCCGTTCATCATTTGTGCCGCTGCTATAAATGCTGATTTTCAAGCGATTGTTTTTTGTTGTTGTTTGCATTCAGTTTCGTAGCACTAAGGTCCTACTGGAATCACAGTAAATAACAGCAAGAGGAGGGATTTTTTTTTTTATTGCTGTATTACTGCCACAAACATAACAAATAGTCAAATGAACGCCGAACTGAGCTCTTGCCTTGTGCCGATGTACCTAATGAAGTGCGCGTTTCCACTCACCCCTTCTTTGGAAAACGTGGCGGCGATACACTGCCATATTCCCGTGAACTGTCTTTGGGTTTGTATCCGGACCTGGAGAAGGGATGCAGATGAGCTTTACATTTATTTTAGAATCATATTTGCAATTGCACATTTAAAAAACGTGCACCTTGACAGTGTCCAGAGGGTATCCCACAATCAGGCCACAGGCCCCTGCACAAAGAAAGAAAAGAGCATCAAGGGCACGCACGCAGTTGTAATGTCATTCTCGTAACATTACAACTTTCTTGTATCCTCACTTGATTCTTGTAACCCCGCAAGCTTTTTCTTGCAACATTTATTTGCCTTCCTAACGTTCCCGTAACCTCACTGCCTTCTGACATGGCAACTTGGTCAAAATCAGAATCACTTCACTTCTTTAGTTATGTAACTTTGCAAATGTATTCTTAAAACGGTGATTTCATTTTTTTTCCCCTCCCGACATCACTTCATTAGTCACACAACATTACGACTTTTCTTTCTTGTAAGTACAATCAGGGGCAGTTGCCCGGGGGTCCGAGATTTCGAGTACGCCTCAAAAGTCCAGTAAAAAAATGACTTTAAAAAAATGTTTCATTGGATTTAAATTAATTATTCGCATTTTAGTCTTAATTCACACACATAAAAGCATTAACATTCTTCATCTATCGTGATTCACAAATTAAACCTTTTAACATTTAAAAAACAATATTCAAAATCTCTCTGTTCACTGAACAATGTGGGGGCATTAAAAAACAACAACTTTTATTTAAGCCACTAACGTAAACTGTCAGATAGCTGTAAGAATTTCCAAAAGACAGGACAAAATGCCCTAAAGTACACGCTCACATTTTGTCAAAACTGAACTAGAGAAGTATAGTACATGAGGAAATGCACATAAAGTTTCCTGATGATGTACACTGGGTTTACCTTGGGTCCGTAAACAGCTAGCTAGCGAGCTACGCCTTCGCCTTGGGCCACCCAATGACGAGTCACGCCTCCTGTGAGTACGGAAGCCGTTTGCCTCAATTTACACCGTGATATAGTATACGATTGAAAATAGGCGAGCTTTAATCTCGTTTGTCAGTTTTGTTCTGTTTTATGACGAACGATCACGTTACAAGACAAATACGGACTATTACATGTTCTTGATAGCTACTTTTACGGTGTACTATGTCGATGTTAGGTAACTGTCGTTTGCTGTTACCTGCCAACGAGCCGGACACGAAATCGGCGACGTGCATCCTGTCAGCATGTAGACACAACCCGGGGTTAATGGGTTACCGGGCATGTCGCCATTCTCCTTTCCGGAGCCGACTCCTCGCCCTGCATCAATTTAACCTTGCGTGCGAGACTGTGACGCGACATCACGTGTGGAGTGTAGAATGACAATTTCAAACGTCAGAACCACTTCCGGGTTTACGGCAAAAAAAAAAAGAAAAACAACAACAAAAAGGGCAAGTATCGATTAAAACAGGCGCCTTCAGTACTTCAAAATCTCTTTCCAAGACATTTCACAGAAGTAAATTGTTTATCCTGGGTCTATTTAACCTCACATCTATTTTAACGTCACATTTTTCTTGCGCTAGCCAATGGCAGGCGAGAAGACGCAAGCAGGGCTGTGTCATTCCGACCACTAGTCAAAAAAATCTCCAAACCCCGCCCAGTACGTCACTTTCTTATATGCGCTGATGTCGAAAACGGCACTGAATTTTAAAAAAGCTACCTTAGTCGTTTACAATCTCATTTCACTTTACTGTGATGAAAAAGAAACTGCCTCGTGTAATACATACTGAGCTGTTTCATGTCAATTTTCGAAACAAAAATATCAAAGTTGCATCTTCCGTGACGTCACTTTCCCGGCGGTAGCCAATCGCAGGACAGAAACATGTATAAACGCAGGTGTTGGCTTCGTTCCCGGCCTTTGATAGGTCAGAAAGCAACCCAACCCCGACATAATTCAAACCACTTCTCCCCGCGTTAGCCAATAGTAAAGCCAGACACATTTACACAGACAGGTGTCGGCCTCGTTCCCGGCGTCTGATTGGCCAGAAAGGCGAACCCCGCCCCTCTCGCGAGTTGACTTCCTGTGACGCTCGCTGCTCCAAGGCAACCTCTTTGAAGCACGTGACGGGACACGCACAAGCTGTCAAACGCGCTCCCGGGAGGACGAATAGGTCACACACGCCTGTTGCATTAGCATAAATAAACACGAAATTATCATCTAGCATTACAGAGAAGTCATTAGGCAGGGAAGCTACCGAGAGAATAAACGTCGCTTGAATTAGTTGATTATTCACATCCACGCTGTTATTACTCGCGTGGGCGTCCAGGAAGTCAATTGACTGACTGTGGGGGGGAAAAAAAAAAAAAAAAAAAAAGAGGCGAGTTTCGAGTGTTTTCCGGCAGAGCGGGCATCACTACCAAGCGGGCGACAAGGTGAGCAGCGGTGATGGACTTCGTGGCTGGCTGCATCGGCGGTAAGTGCGGATCGTCTCCACGCACGCTCACACACTTCTCAGCAAAAAGTGATGCAACTCTGCGTTCGCATTACCGCAACTGAGTGCGGGTGGGCGCACTTTGTGCAGCATTTTTTGAATCAAATCATCATAACTGAGCTCACTGGAACACTGAAGGGCCTTGAAATGGAAAAACAATAATCAGCCTTAATTGACTGATGCAGTCACATCCGAATTTTGACTGTCAGACTGTTATTAAGTTGACATTTCGGTGATTTTGGGTACTTTGGCGAATCGGGGTGTTCAACTCATTTTAATATACCAACTTGTCAAGCTATATAAATCATTTGAAATGCACATAAAGTAAGTGCAGTTTGCCACAAGTTGTGTTGTTGCGCATGTGTTGTGTTCTTGTTGTGCATGGGTTCCTAATGTTGTGGCTGGAAAAAAATCATATTAAAATAGTTGAACTCCAGTGTAGAAAAAAAAAACCCAGAAAGTATTCCAAGGGGGAAAAAAAACAACATGGTGGCCCGCAAGGTGAATGATTGTCACGTGTTCAAGGATATGCCCTCCTCGAGTGTCCTTCCTCTTGAGGTGAGAGTGGAACGATAACTTGAGCTCGTCAGCTAGCGAGCGGCGGGTGTTGATAGCTGAGACACGACACGACGCAGATGATAGGATGGGGTCGACGCACACCCCTACGCTGACCAATGGCAGGCTTTGTCTCCAGTACGGTGCTGGACCACGTGCCCGTCCGTCAACCTTTGCCCGCTCCGCTTTGCTGCTGCGGCCTTGTGACAAAAAAAACAATGTCGGCGGTGAAGTTCACATTGTTTAAGTTTTAACTCGGTGCTGCCTGATCTTAGCTGATCTTACTCTTACACGGTCGAATGAAAACCGATCACGGTCGAATGAAAACCGATCCCGTAAAAATTCTGTGACATAGCGATGAACCCCGATCTTGCGAGAGTTCGCCATACATCAACACACTCGGCAACATTCCCCCCTGCGACGTCCTCCGTCTCCTTGTTTGTCTTTTTCTGTCCCCTCTTGTGTCCGTGACTCACTCGTACTTGATTGAGGTCAACGACCGGCGTCATTTGTGTCGAACGCACACATAGCTTGTGTTCCTTTCCTGGCGCTACGGGTCATGTGACCCGGCAGACGCTTATGTCGGATTAGCTTTCAGACGTTTGTTTACAACCGAGGGCCGGGAACCTGCGCCCCTGACCCTTTTGAATCACGAGATGTCTTTAAAGCCTTTATCTCATTGGAGTCACAAAGTTTGAAGTTACATCGTCGCATCTATAAGTACACTTGTTATTTCAGTGCTTAACCGCAGTAGATTGCCGCTCATTGTTCGCACCCTGCTATAATGTATTTTCAAGCGATTGTTTTTGAATGGCTACATACAGCATACTTACTGTACTGCACTCGCATGTGGGAAATGATTTTCACCCGCTGCAGGTTAGTCTGCGACGTATACCCCGCGATAAACGGCGTTCGCTTCGTTGGGATGCTTACCAGCGGTGGACTTTATTTGACCGACAGTTTTTGTGGCTTACCTTTTTTGAGGAATTTTGGTTGTCCAGTGTTGATGATCGGATATAATGTATAACAAATAACAAGATCACATTGTTTTGAACACATTTTTTAACCTGAAGCGTATTACAAATAAAACGTTTTGAGTTCTGAGTGCCTTCACGTCGACTTTTTCGAGACACGAGCCGCCACGTGATGAATTTTTTTACTTTATTTTTTTTGTCTTGAGATACAAGCAAACACTGAAGATACGAATGCGCTTCAGACTCCCCACCGCTAGATGGCGCCAGCACTCTCCGCGACTTCTGGCCACCATCAGTTCACATTGGCTTCCTTGCAGCGGAAGGACAAAATCAGTTGGTGGCAGTAATGCGCCATTAAGCTGGTTTGCCAACTGTTAATAAAAACACAAGAAGAAGAAAAAGGACGGAGAATACTTTTTCTTCTTCTGGGGGGGATACAGCGTTCTCGTCTCTTGCGATGGTGTCCTTCCTTAAGTTAAAACGCTCCTGTTTTTGTCCGACGCTCCGTTACTTTCACGTGACGTTCGTCTTTTCACCACCGCACGCCCTTGAGTCTCCTTGAGAGGCGCCTCGGGAACGGAATGTAACGCCATGTTTATCTAGCGTGAAGATTCTATTCCAGACTCAGGTGAGTCGGGCCTTAACTAACCAGAAAGACGGCAGTAAAAGTATTCACTTCTGTTGCATGCGAGCCACATTCCTTATTTGGTCAACAAGATAACGCGTTTCACCTTGTGACAACTGCCAATGTTTTCAATGCCTTGCGGTTTGTCTTCAGGTGCTGCTGGAGTTTTAGTTGGTCACCCATTCGACACAGTGAAGGTAGGAAAATCTGTGTGCACATTTATTTACACACTAAAATTATTGGCACCCGTCTGTAAACCCACAATGGTCAAAAAGTAAGAGTAAATAAACATTTACAAAAAAATAAAGATCAGATATTGCTTTTGAATTGTGGTTCAACCTAACGATTACAAAAACAAAGCAATGAATAAGGCCTGTCAAAAATGATGGAACCCTTCATTTAATATTTTGTTGCGCAACCTTTTGAGGCAATCACTGCAATCAAAAGATTTGTGTGTAACGCTCAATATCTGAATTTCACTGAGTAATTTTCAGTGAATGTAATTATTTTGTTTTTGTCAGTTTCAAGATCTTTGAGTGACTATTTAGGGTTTTTCGTTCATTAAGCGCTCCTGCCCTCCATAATGTGCCATGCGACCTCATTGCTTGAGGACGTGACGGTCATCGGTGCGCCTAAAAGTGTTGGTGTGCTTTTCCTCCAGGTTAGACTGCAGGTCCAGAATGTGAATAAGCCGCTTTACCGCGGCACCTTTCACTGTTTCCAATCCATCATACGCCAGGAGTCGGTACGTATACAACCAGAAATAAGGATGGGCAACGTAAATGATATAGGGGGCCCCAATTTTTCGTCAGCATCGGACCGCGCGCATCCAGTGTACAGTAATATGGGTGCATATGGCCAAAAAAAACAAAAAAGAGTGCTTCAACATAACGGACAATCGGCTGCTAGTCCGTTAAATCGAGATTCTGCTGTATGTATAAATGATACGATAAATACTTGGTCGCTAGTTTGTGGCGTTCATCTATTGTGGCTGTGTGTTTTTTTTTAAAGAATATAAAAATTTTCTCGAGACTAGTCATATTTTTGAAAAGCCTGGGTTTCTGGAGAAAAACTCCGTAATTTTTCGAGAGTTGTCATTTTTTGCAGACATTTTTTTCTCTCTAGAACAAAGTTTTTTTTAAAAAATGTTTTTATTTTATTTTTATTTTTTCTCCCCCGCAAAAATGAGTATTGAATCTTCCTGGAAAAAAGTCCTATTTAAATGTGTAACCCGTGTTACTCTTTGCAGATGTTTGGTTTGTACAAAGGAATCGGCTCCCCCATGTTGGGCCTCACCTTCATCAACGCCATCGTGTTCGGCGTGCAGGGCAACGCCATGCGCATGCTGGGCCGCGACACCCCCACCAACCAGTTCTTGGCGGGCGCGGCGGCGGGCGCCATCCAGTGCGTCATCTGCTGCCCGATGGAGCTGGCCAAGACGCGCATGCAGATGCAGGGCACGGGCGAGAAGTCGTCCTCCCGGAAGATGTACAAAAACTCGGTGGACTGCCTGGTGCGCATCTACCGCCGCGAGGGCGTGTGGGGCATCAACAGGGGCATGGTGACCACCTTCATCCGCGAGACGCCCGGCTTCGGCTTCTACTTCCTGGCGTACGACGTGCTGACGCGCCAGCTGGGCTGCGAGCCCGAAGACCGCTACATGATCCCCAAGCTGCTGTTCGCCGGCGGCATGGCGGGCATCGCCTCGTGGCTGTCCACCTACCCGGTGGATGTGATCAAGTCGCGGCTGCAGGCGGACGGCGCGGGCGGCGTCCGCCAGTACAGCGGCATCGCCGACTGCGTGCGGCAGAGCGTGCGCAAGGAGGGCTACGTGGTGTTCACGCGGGGGCTGACCTCCACGCTGCTGCGCGCTTTCCCCGTCAACGCCGCCACCTTCGCCACCGTCACGTTGGTGCTCATGTACGCGCGCGGGCCCGAGGGGGGCGCCGTCGACTGCGAGGCGGCGCCCCAAACCCAGACCTCCGGCCTGTGAGTGCGCCGGCCCCTTTACCGGTGCGGCACTTAACCACCCGGCGACGGAAAGTCCGAAGCGCTGGCTGCTTTTTGAACTTCCTTGTGGAAGGAATCCTTTTTACTTGGCATTTGTGCAAACTGGATATGAGCTGGCTGCATCCAAGATTTTGACTGCAACGGCTTGTATCCACATGAGAAGAAATGTACTCTTTTACTCCACTCGTTTTGTGTGTATTTATACAGTATATACACTATATATACATGCGTATGTACTGCATACAGCAGTGATTTCCAACCTTTATGGCGCAACGGCACATATTTTGCAATTGGAAAATCCCACGACAAACAAAAATGTCACAAAAAGTCGATACACAGTCATTACAGTATGTACTTCCTGCCATCAAATAGAAGAGCATTCATTTTTTCTGTCTGTACGTATACATTATTTCTTGTAAATGAATAATTTTTTGAGCAGTTAAAATTCCCACGGCACACTGGTTGGGAATCACTGGTGTACACTATATGTTTGCGTGCGTGTATCTCTCTCTCTCTCTCATATATATATAATCACTACTCACAAAAAGCTATGGATATTAAGCTTTTGTGTAAAAAAAAAAAAAAAAAAAAAAAAAACTAATCTTTTGAATATCCAACTGTTGAATATTTCAGTATTTTTTTCAGAACTTGCTGTTCTTAACAAGGAGATGAAAGGCGTAATTCTTAACAGTTGTTTGAGCCTTGAATGGCCCAATACATTTCCTGGTTCACTTAGAATCAGGACAATGTTTCTCTGCATAAACACATTATTATTATTTTATACATACATACATATATATATATATATATATATATATATACATATATATATATATATATATATACAAAAAAAAGAGAGAGAGAGAGAAACTCTAACTTGTAATAACTATATTTGTATATTTCTGTGTACTGGACAACTGTTTTCCTTTACAAAAGATTTTTAGGGCCACACTCAAAAGACAGTATGTCATCGGGGGACGGGGAAGCTTACGATTGTGGAAAAAAAGTGGAATCTTGTGAGAGTAATAATCTTACTTTTGAAAACAAAGTTTTATATATGTATATATATATATATATATATATATATATATATATTTTAAAGGCATATTTTGTCAAGAAAGTATTGTTTTTTTTCAATTCTTGCGGTGTTTTTTGTAATCTTAGGAGAGTAAAGTATTGGAAAAAATGTCTTAAGTCCCACCAGACTATTTGTAATGGGGTTTTTTTTCGTCAGACTTCCAGTATTTTATATATTTTTTTCATTCAAAACAAAGTGATATTTATGTCAAGAAAGACAGGCTGTAATATTAAAACAAAGAAAAATTCTGTAGAAAGTAACATTTTTCAAGTTTTATTTGGTAATTCAAATGAATTTTAAAGAGAAAGTAAGTTGCATATTTTCTATTTTGTTTCCCCTCAAAAAATGCAACTTAATTTTCAAGACTACAACTAATTTTTCTCCACCAAAATACAACTTTATTACCATAATGTTGCGCTGTTTGTTTCCCTATTAAAAAAAAAAAAAAAAAAAAGAATCAACTTTATTATTGTAAATTTACATAAACGAGTGTGGTAGTATCATAGTATTTTTTCCTTCTTTTGACTGTGGCCCTAATACCGGTTGGTCTTCCTGCCTTACTGAGGCCAAAGCACCTTGTTGTCTCACAACAACAACAACAACGACGACGACAACAAAAAGCTCGATGAGTGAGTGAAATTGCGGTCGCAGCTATTCGTGTTGACGCAATCACAATCTGGAGTTTATTTTGATTGACATGAGGGAACAAAAGCGCTTTTGAAATGCACAACCGTGCAGCGTCATTTTATGACTTTGCATGAAAACGGAGCGTGAAAGGACCAAAGACTGTAACGTGGCCGCCGTGGGCACTTGAAAAGACGGATTAATAAGTATGTTATAACCGGAAAGGTTTTAACGTTTATTTGAGGGTGCTTGTGTGTGTTCAAGTGTTTGACTTAATCGGTCGATCTGATGAATGTACTGTATTTGCGCTCCAGCACTGGATGGTGCCGCGCTATTCGATACTGTCGAGGTTTTAATTGGACCTATTTATGTTTTTGGAAAATGTCGAAATGAATCATGTTTTCTCCTCTGCTGCTCTTTCAATCCCGAATGCTGGATTTGTCGCTGCGAAAAAAGTCAAGCTATGCAAGCCGCTGAAAACATCAAATAAAACAGAAAACTTTTTTTTTTGTAATTTTATTTTATTATTATTATTTTTATGTATGCTGTCCGAGAACGGTTAGAGCTTCCAGATGCACTAAGAGCTAACTTTTTTTTTTCTCCCCCACCCTCTGAATTGTTACTGTGACACTTGAAAATGTACAAAAGAGGTGTTAGGCCTGCACAGAAAAGAAATTCAAGGAAGAAAGTTCCTAGTTTTCAAAAGAGATTAAAAAAACATTTTTCAAAGATTTTGTTTTTTAAAGATTTATTTAGAATTATTTTTGTCCACTTTAGAGAAAAAAAGGCATTTTGTTTTTTTGAAATGTTTTTTTTTCAAGGAAAAATGGGTCATACAGGAATTAAAAATAAAATTCCCTGAGAAAAAGTCATTATTTTGAGAACAACGAAAAACTTTTGAAGTCATAATTTGTTTGGGAGGAAGAAACAATACCATTGTAATATTACAAACAGTCAGTGTGTACCTGCTCATGACTGTTTAATAACAGCTGGTCCACTCCTTAAAATTATGACTTTTTTTTTTTTAGTCAAAAAGAAGGAATTAAAAATACCTCGACTCTTAATGTTAACGTTTTCCCTTTCGGCGTAGCTCTATTATTAAATATTTGCTCAGACGGCTAAATGATATGATTGATACTTAGCCTATTTTTGTGGCTTTAGGGCACCAATCTGCCTTAACGTGTGACTCCTCACACAAGCCCAGTGAAAACATGGAGAGGACTTACTTTATAAAGTTAACATGGTGGAAGCGCTTTGGAGATGACTGCTATTATACAAAGAAATATGCAGTTTAAATACATATTTTTCAGTTTCAGAATGTCTCTGTTTGTACATTTTATTGCCTCAGTTGGCTGTGAGATTTTAACTTAAAACACTTAGACATGATATGATATATATACTGTATATATATATATATAATATGTATTTTGTTGTTGGAATAATCATCTGCACAATGTGGTTAATCAATATGTTTGACGATATGTTTGCGTTTTGTGTTTTAAAACTCCATGATTTTTTTTATTATTATTTTAGTATTAGTACTAACTTAATATTTTTTCCATAATAGAATAAAGTCATAGTCATGTTATATTATGAGAAATTGTCTTTTTTTTTTTTCTTCTTGGAAAAATGTTTTCTCATGAACTCATCATTTTTTTGAATGAATTCATTGTTTTTGTTTTTTTCCCCCTTTAGAAAGTAACTGTGCTCCTCATATTGACCACAGGGGGGCGACTTCATCGCCTGCCACCAAGCTGCAATATTTCTGTCAATGGGCTGCAGTGGGCGAGGGCTGCTGACGACAATAGTTGCTGTGTGAAAAAAAAAAAAGAAAAGAACTCCTTGAGATGGCAAAAGTAGAAGCAGAGATTCTTGTATACAAAAAGATTCTTGTAAAAGAAGAAGCACCGATTCAACTCCTTTAAGTAAACATTCAAACATTCACTCTGAAATACAACCAAGAACAAAAGTCAAATATTAAGTGTTGGTGTCAATTATGTACAATAGCAGTTTTAATAACTTGGCACAATGAAGATTTGTGTGTGTGTGTGTGTGTTTTTTTTTTTTTTCAAACCAAGAGCAAGCTAGCGTTGGTTCAGGCTTTTTATGCTTTGAAAACAACGTGTTCCCACAGCTTTTGCAAACATTGTAACCCAAATGCGAAATCAGCTAATAGTAACAACTGACAACAACTGAAAAAAGTAAAAAAAAAAATCACCTTACTTGTATGCATTTAAACAATTGCGTTCTATTAAGCAACGGATGGGGAATATCCTGCTTCTCCGAATCTGTTGCGTTTTTGTCGTTAATGCTCCCCGGTTGACGTTTCCCCATGTTGCCGCTGTCTGTTGTTGTTTTTTTTCCAATCTGCCGAGAATTAAAACAAAAAAAGTAACAACCTTATTTTAACAAAGTAAGAAGTAGAAAGTACAAATATTTGGTAGGGAGTACAAGTAAAATTTGTCTTCAAAATACATATGCAAGTGCATATCTATCAAAGCTTCTTAAAGAGGAAGTTTGCAGTTGTTTTTCAAGAAACCACCACGCCTGAGGAAGCACAACCTCATCAGAGACAGGTCTGTCAGACATTTGCTTTACACTCGTAGGCACACGCATAGCCATCCCACTTGCGAGAAGTCACGTGGAGTGAGGCTAAACTTCCCTTTTAAGCAAATATGCTGACTCGTGCCGTCTTAAAAGTAGCGAAGGACGCGTCTGCGGCAGTCACTTTTGACTTTTCGCTAACTTTGCTCGCTGCGGTCCGTTAGCGAGTGAGTGAGTTAGTCAGTCAGAGGATGTTGCGTGCGGCGGCAGGAAGTTCGGGAGAACGACTCCCGTCACCATTTTGACGGTGATGACACTCGAGCGCGCACTCAGGATGCTGAAGCGCTTTGCCACGCGGCTTCTGCTCGTGCTTCCTCTCGTCGTCGCGGGTGAGAAAAATCATCAGAAAAAAAAAATGTCATCTCCCGAGAATAAAATCCTATTTTTAAAATAATATTCTTGAAAAAAAAATCTTTATTCAAGAATATTATTCAAAATGACTTCATTCACACTAGACTGAGACATTTTTTTTCCTCAACAACAACAAAAAACTAACAAAAAAAATCGTTTTATCTTGTAAAAATATTTTATTCTCATAAGATTACTTTTTTTTCTTCAAAATAATAGAAAAATGATATTCTTGAAAAAAACAATACCTTTTCAATGGAAAAAATAAAGTCATGTAATTGTTTTTATTAGTTAAGTATTATGTAATTAAGTATGATGTAAGAATATTGATAATATATTTTCACTTCACAATCATGCGAGAAGAAAGTCATTTATAAGTTGACAATATCACATTTTATTGGAAATAAAAGGTTGTCTCTCATCAAAAAAGTTGGAATCTAATTAGAATATTGTCTATTGTTAAAAAAAAGTTGTAACAAGTATAAGAATATTCATATTTTTTTCTCAATTGTTGAGAAAAAAAGGTTTTGTTGTATTTTTCTCTATTGAAAGTCATAGAATAATAGATTTTTAGTTCACGCATTTTAAGACAAGTTGAAATCTCACTCAGACGAAAATCATCGTTTCAAGATAAAAATGTATATTCTGTCAAGAAAAAGTTGCAATTTTACGAGAAAGAATTCATTTTTTGGTGAGAAAAAAGTTTTTTAAAGGTCAAAAGTACGATTTTTCAAGAACAATATTTTTCGAGAAAAAAATGTTAATCTTCAAAGAATGAATCGTTTTTTTCTAATATGAAACATCACATTTTGCCGAGAAAAAAGTCACTAACCAGAATGAAGATTTTTTTTAAATGTATTTTTTAAGTCGTTGGGATCTATTTTGTTTTTTGCAAAATTATAAAGTTGTAACTTTAAAAAAAAAAAAAAAAAAAAGAGCACAAGATTTGGAGGAAAAAAAGTCTGATATTTAGAGAAAAATGTAAAAAGTTTTATTTTACTTTTTTTTTTTAGAGAGGTTTTTTTCAAAAAGTTATTTATTCTGTCAAAAAGTCTTACAATTAAGTGCCATTGAGCCCATTGCACACAATCCTTCTCTTGCAGGCATCAACGGTGACAGCGACACGCTCGGTTTGGAGCTGAGGTTTCCGTGCGCCAATTCGGTGTGCTATCACATTTGGAGATTTACCGAGAGCATTGACGTTGCAATAACGAGTAACGCGGAGATGGTCGCGGGTGTCGACGACCAGGACGCAAAATGCACGGAGAAGCTCCGTCAGGTGGAAGAAAACGGACTTCATTACTGCAAACTAACAGATGATGCCTTCACACCTCAAAACGGTAAGGAACGCAAAACTGCCTGGACACTGGAGGCGGAACAAATAACCGCTATAATATTATAATTTTAGGAGAATAAAGTCAGAATTACATGTGACTAAATTAAACATTAAAAAAATATATATTTGTACAAGAATTGAGATTATGTCATGCGTGTGGTGTTGCAAAATGACTAACAAGTCTTTTTTTTTTTTTTTTTGTCAATTATGTCATTTAAAAAAATAAAATAAAATTGTATATTTAAAAAAAACAACCAAAAAAAGTACATTTTGAGCAATACAATTCAAGACTTTTGGGGGAGGAAGGTATTTTTTAAGAATTAAAAATGTTTAAAATTTCTTTGTGGAAAAACGTATTTTTTAAGAAAAAGATGGTCATCTGGGCAGAAAAACTAATTTATAAAATTCATTAAAATAAGGTTGATAAGCTATGAGAATGAAAGTTGTAATCGCACGATATTAGACAATGTTACAAGAAACCAAATTATGTACTCGAACAAACTTGTAATATTACAAGAATAAAGTTGTAAAATGGCAAGGTGAAGATGAAGAACAGTTGCGAGAAAGTCACAATTTTACTATGGAAAACATGACAAGAATAAGTTTATAAAATTGTGAGAATAAAGCCACACGTTTAAAAAAATAAAGTCAGAGAATGTAAAGAAATAATGTCATGTTTCAAGAAAGTCTTAATTGTACAAGAAAAAAATGGAGAAAAGAAAGTCTGAATTTAAAAAAATAAAGAGATAGAATTCCAAAAAAGTTGTACTTTAAAAAGAATAAAGTCATAATTACACATGACTTTGTTGTAATATTTCAACAAACAGTTGCAATATGACAAAAACTCATAGGGCTCTATTTTTCGTGACTAGCAAAAATCCAGCACTGCGCTTGGTGTAACTTGGCGAGGAGGCGGGCTAGAATGAAATTAGCGGGTTTTGCTAATTTCGTGGAGCGGCATGACTGCAACGGCAACGGCATTTAAAATGGGACTTCTATTCTACACAGAGGCGCAGAGTCTCGCGGGATGTCACTTCGATGCGGAAGAGGACTCGGCGATCCGTGCGTGACTGGACCATTGAACGTTAGCGGGTACCCTTATTAAATACCGAAAGAGATGGTGAAAAAGCGCTGGCGACTCGAATGCTATGTCCGCGGACCTCATTGGTCTTCCCCTCCAACGATTGTTCTCAGTCTGGTCAGAATAAAGTCGTAGAATTTTTCAGAAAGAAAAAGGATCTAGTTTTATTGAAATCAAGTCAGAATTTACAAGAAATATTGTAATTGTACCACCACCGCATAATCTTAAAGGTTTGTGAGACTAAAATTACGAGAAAAAAAGTCACAATTTAAATACAATATGAGCTGTACCTAAAAAGTTTCATGAAATTATTCAATATTTAAACAATATAATAACAATGAAAACAGAAAACTCACAGTTTAACAAGCATGAAGTTGAAATAAAACAAGAAAAAAAACACATTTTAATTAAAGTCGGAATTACAGGAGACTAGACATAATACAAGAAAGAGTTGTGGTATGGTAAAAAAGTCCTTGTAATAAGCTTTTAATTTACATGAATAAAGTGCTAAAGTTGTAATTTTACAAAAACAACCCCAGATATTTACAAGAAAAACGTTTGACAAAAAAAAAAGACAATTTCACAAAACTAAAGTGGTATTATTACGAGCAAAAGTAGTTATGTGATATGGCCAAAAAAACCAAAAAGTGCTTCAACATAACGGACAATCGGCTGCTAGTCCGTTAAATCGAGATTCTGCTGTATGTATAAATGACTACGATAAATACTTGGTCGCTAGTTTGTGGCGTTCATCTATTGTGGCTGTGGTCTGGAACGTAACCGCTGCGCTAAACGAGGGCTTGCTGTACTCGTATTTATTGATTGATTTTTTTCGGAAAAAATTTGTGCTGGATTTTCTGCAAAATCACAAGTAAAATTACAAGAAAAAAGTGGCAGTTTAAAGAAAACCAAGTGGCAATATGCCTCGCAATAAAGTGAGCGAAACGGAATGGTCTTCTTTTGTGCTTTTTTTCAGATCTTCCAGAGCTGAAAGTGGCGCCGGGCGACGCCGTGTCTTTCCAGTGCATCCTACTGTCGTCCTTGACGCTGGGCCGTTGCTCCAAACCGCGCCGGCTGGAAGTCCTCTTGACGTGGGTGGACCGGGCCGGCCTGGAGGTCCGGGACAACTCCAGTCATCGCGTCCGGCGAAAATCCCCGTGTGACGTCACCTTGACCGTCACCTTGCAAGCTCCCGGGCGCGAGGCCTTCAGGTGCCGGGCTCGCGTGGGAGCAATCACGTGGACTTCAGTGGAGATGCGAGTCCAAGTACCAGGTGTGGACCAACTACCAAATGACCTATAATTATGTTCAAACTCAAAATAATAATGCTCTTTTGACTGTTTAGCTTTCAAAGGGAAGGGAAGAGGAGGCTTCAAATTAGAAGAAGTAGAACCTCATGGTATGGGATTAAGTCCACTCATTTTTTAAAATGACTGCTACAAAAGTACAACTCAGAAGTCACGTTCAAATTGTGTTTCCAGGCGACAGACGCTTCCAGGTCGGCGTGGTGGCGGCGGTGTTGGCGTGCGCCGCACTGACCGCCTTGGCCGCCGTGTTTGTTGTGGTCTGGCGACGAAAGGCATCGAGTAAGTAGTAAATATTCTTTTGAGGACACAAATTAGAACTAACTCTTAAGTATGATGCAATACAACTACAACCACATTAATGTGTGGACAGTAAGGACACATGACACGGATATATTCCTCTAGTTTTGTATGACGTTATTCAAATGCGCATTTCAGACCGGCCCGAGGCCTCCTGTCCCATAGCCAATATCAACCATGTAAGTTTCGACACTTTCGAGACGGGAGCTCACCAACACGGTTCGAGATGGGAGCTCACCGGCACCGTTTCCATCCCACAGGTTCCGGATGATGTCGTTTACGCGGACGTCGTCCTCCCCGTTGCTGCGGAAACAGGATCTTTCTCTCAGGGCGAAGACACAGAATACGCCTGCATTCGATACCAGTAGTCACTCATATTTATTATTGAAGTTTTAATTGAACATTTTATGCATGTGTTGAAATGTGTATATGTCAACTGAGCTTAAGTATGTGTATCTTATGTATCTACATAGTCTACCTCACTTCCCTCTTTTTTTGTGACAAGAAGAGAGTAACATTTCCTGTTTATCTCCCTGGAGTGAACATTCTGTTCTTGTTTTTTTTATTTGTTTAGTTCCCCCCCCCCCCCCCCCCCCACACAAGATTTTAAATAGATTTCTTTGTTTTCTTATCAGGTAAAACTTTGATTTTCTTTTGTACAAAAAAGATTTTTTTTTTTTAATGAACTCATGACTTTTTTTCCTGATACATTTATGACTGTATTCTCTTAAAAATATAGACTTTTGTCCTCCTAAAATGAAGGCTTTTTGCTTGGAAGAATTTTTCTTGTCATTTCTTTTTAAATAAAAAAAATATATAATTTATTCTTATTTTAGAATCAAACGTTTGAGTTATTCCTTGCAAAATTATGACTTTTTCTGGAAAGAAATTGTCCTTTACTCTCGTAAAATTATAAATATTTTCCTTGTAATGTTTTTTTCTTTAAAAAAAAATACCCTTTTTTTTCTTGAAAAAAGACCACCTTATTCCTGTATAAATCCCGTAATTCATTTTATGACCTTGTCATAACTATAATGATTTTAATATAAAAATATTTCCAGTGAAATTTGTAGTTTTTAAACAATCAAATTATAAACAAGTGGTAAATATATATATATATATATACACATAAATATACATAACACAGTATATATATATATATATATATATATATATATATACATAACACAGTATATATATATATATATATATATACACATGCATAATCGGATCTCACTGAGAAATTTGTGGTTCTAATAATGACCTGACTTGTTTAAAACAAAAAAACGAATGTATACTTGAAAGTTCCGCCAATGTCAAAAACTAGATTATATACACATGATACTTTTTTTTTGGAGACATTTATTTTAACTGCTTTTAATAGTCTTTTGTAGTGCATTGTACAGTACAGTGTCTGTATTGGAGGTTGTTGCATCCATCCACCCATGCATTTTCTGAACCGCTTCTCCTCACTAGGGTCGCGGACGTGCTGGAGCCCATCCCAGCTATCATTTGGGCAGGAGCCGGGGTACACCCTGAATGCCAGCCAATCGCAGGGCACATACAAACAAACAACCAATTGCAAACACATTCACGCCTACGGGCAATTTAGAGTCTTCAAATAATCTACCATGCATGTTTTTGGGATGTGGGAGGAAACTGGAGTGCCAACGCAGGCACGGGGACAACATGCAAACTCCACACAAACCGGGCCGGGCATTGAACCCCGGTCATCAGAACTGTGGTCTAGAGGTTGTTGCATAAAATATTTTTTTTTAATATGTACAGTCTGGAAAATATCATTCTTGTCTAAATGTTTTATTATTAACTTTAGCTTGAGTCTTCTTTTACACGCACACACACACACACGCGCGCTCACACCTGTTCAGCCATACACGCATACACTGCAAGACACACTTCAACACAGACTCAGCAGGCGAGAGACTGCCGGAGCCGGTCCCAGCGTTGCCCTATTTGCATTTTAAATGCTTTTAGTCAGGCCACTCCTGTGTTGCTCGCAGCACATCCCCACGCCTAAGAGCAGTGTGTGCGTGTCTGTGTGTGTGTGTGTGTGTTTTTATTTAACCAGGTAAGGCAATTGAAAACTGTTTCTCATTTGCATCTCGAACCGACCGCAGACCGCAGGACAAAGCGAAAAGGCACGAATTGCTGGCGTCGGGCTGAATTGTCCAAATTCGAAGGTTTCCGCAAGTAGCGCTTTGGCGTTGAATAGTTTCTTAACACTCCCAGTTCAGGTTTACTGTCAAAATGAACATAAAACAGAAATGACACGCGTATTTATGACAACCACATAGCTTTGCAGTAGCAAAGTTCGTTTCGCTTCATGCTAGCAAACAATGCAAAATGCCATAGACTGGCGAACGCATGGCATCAGTGTCTTTTGAGCAACATATATTTTAACCCATACAGTGGCGCAACACATGTAGACAGATAATACAACAATACTCACAGGCATATATTCTTTACCCTCCGCGAAGAAAGATTAATACTACTACTCCGTATGTCTGCAAAATACTGCCTCCAGGTGGCCAAGGCGCCCACACCAGAAGGAGAAGCGCAATGTCCATGGAACTGAAGCAAAATCCGAGGCAAAAACCGTGATAGCGAAAAGATATTAAAAGTTTTTCACCACTATTTGAACAATGGATGAGGGCATTTAACTATTCATGCGCTACGACCATCAACAATACTACTCAATGATAATTACTCGACATCACAAGTAATGCAGCAGGCATACGCGCAGTTTTGTTGACAATTCCGTGCCTTTGACGCGCAAGCGGATCGAGCCGGTCTGAATCAGTCCGAGCTGTTGTTATCGCTTGCGGGCAAGCGTCACACCCTCTCGCGCTGAGGGCCACGGCAACTGCGAGAAATGCTTTCTAGTCTGCACTCAAAAACATGTACAAACATATTGATAAATCGCAGATTTGTGCGTCAAACGTGTGCGCACGCACAGTTAGTAAATGACATTTGTCTCTCCGTTTGAAGGGTTCAATTTGAGTGAAGGTTACGGGTTGCTTCAAGATACTGTAGTTCAAGTACACTCACCCGTTATGTATTTTTGAATACTTGAATACTTTTTATACTTTTGGACTTCTCTAATTTTGATCTCAATTATTTTCTTGGACTTGTCTGGTTTTGTGAGGAAATGACATCAAAGATCTCTTTCAAAATCCATTGGCATTTTAATCTCTTACAGTAGCTTTTAACCATTTATTTCGGTACAATTTTTACTTGTCCAATATATTTTATCTGAATCATTGTATGAGTCCATTTTCCTTCATTTCAGCGCAGTATTATTGACGGAACTGTGTAAAATGTTACAGTGGCTTACAATAATATGAAATACACGTTTTAGGAATAAAACCTCTGCCTCGTTTTTGATGTGTATTTGAATGTTGGTTGTTACGGTGGCACTTGGAAAGTAACCTGGAACCAGTATAAAATTTCAATAAATAATTTTGATCAATTCCCCAAAAAATTGAGATTTCTGCTTTTGCGTTTGAACTCTTCACATAGTTTTGGTAAATTTGGGTACTGGGGAAGGAGCAAAAATTCAATTTTACGAATTTGACGGCTTTTATACATAACCTTCCTTGGCAGAGGTCATGAAAAAGTGCCTGAAGGAACACAGTGACTCTTTCAAACCTCCGAATGATGCACTTCTTGTGTGTCCTTGTCTTGCGCAACAATTTCACCATTGTCATTTCAAAACCTTTAGCGAGCGGCGCGTAGAAAATGCACCGCCGCTTTCAACACAATTCTGCAGCCTTTCAGCCGTGGCAAATCTTACACGCGTTATTTGCACAACTTAAGCATCCTGCACCTTTGCATTGTGCGCGTGTGTGTGAGCTTACACAATCAGCTGATAAGGTCAAAGCCGTGAAGCTCATCCGAAGCAGGCGCCAGCGTGTCTGATGGGTCAGCGGGGGCCAAATGTTGCTGTCCCCTGCTGTGTGTGTGTGTGTGTGTGTGTGAGAGTGAGTTGGGGGGTTGCGTGTGGAACAAAAGACCCTTGATGACTGAAATCCTGCAAAAGACAGAAGAGAGAGAGAGAGAGAGAGAGAGAGAGGTGTTAAAAAAGTGGAGGACGAGCTCCACGCCCAGTCTGAACACTTTACGCTCCAATCCACAAACGGAACTCACACTCGATCGACTGTGTGCACGCAGCAGAAAGCAGATCACTGCCAAAGGCCTGAACAAAGCTGATTTGGATAAGCACCGAATAACTTCGGTTTTTGTTTGAGTTTTGTTGGTCAGTGATAGAAACTACTGTCTGCACTTTGCATGTGCCACATTGTTACATACAGACACTCACACTGCGGTGAGGTGGGGGAAATCTTTTGCAGGATCCAGCCAACATCCCACCCGAGGAAGCGGACCCTGCAGAGCGACATAAGAGAACGTGGAGCGAGCCCAGATACGGCGGCCCGTTTCAGGTCGTACGAAGCTCTCGGTACGGCCTGAAGGTGAGAAGACGAATTGGCCATCGGTGGCACAAATCCCAGTGACAAATTACACCAAAATGGGACATTTTCAAAGCATTTAAAAGGCAAATAGGGCTTTCCAACTGTCACACGCACCTACAAACACTTGGGGGCGGGGTCCTTCGGTGCCCCCCGATAGGGTCACCTCAACAGGGGGACTTGATCGAAACTACTGGCTGCACGCTTACGCAACACTTTGCATGCACGCTTTTGTTTGCCACATTCCATAACGGATACACACGCAGCTCTGCTCGCAAACATACAGATGCACTGTACGTACACACGCGCGGACAGTCGCTTTCACACCTCAGCGCTGAACCTTGACCAACCTGATTTTTTTTCCTTTTTTGTTCAAATGAATTGTTTTCATCCTGCCTTATAGTCAATCAATCACCTGCACCAGAATAAAAGAACCGGGAGGTCATTCAAAAACCTCAAACATCAGTTAGCAGGATTACACAAAAACTACTTAGTCAACCATGATGCTATATATATATATATATATATATATATATATATATATATATATATTTCCCCCCCCCCCTCATATCTCAGTTCAATTTTGTCAATCAAATTCAGGCATATTGAGGAGTTGTGTTATAGTTGAAATATACAAGGTGTGTAATTAAAACAAGCACATAACTGCATGAAAGTCTGCTCGCCGAATGCTACGGCCTCGTGGGAGACGTCATAGACGGGCTAACGAATCGCATCGACGTGGCAGTGTTCTCAGCAATGGACATTTGAACGCAAACGCGGCAGCAGCACATGTGGACAGACAATATACCATCACTCACAGGCAGATAGTATTCCTTGCCCTCTGCGAAAAATGATTCATGTTGTTGCAGCAGACGGACTGACACCTACGGGAGTTGTGAAACTCTTCTCGCGGCGGCCCAGTTGCGCACACCAGAAGGAGCCGCAACCAATTAATCAGGATTCTTTACATTCTATTTAGATTGATTGATTGATTGATTGATGGATTTTTGGGCGGCTGCAACGGATGAATGGCATTTTGATTAATTGCACTGGGGAAAGATGATTTGAGACACAGAATGAATGACATTTGTATCTCTGTACTGCACTCTGCCGCAGTACAATATCATAACATGCTGTACGTACATTCAAAGATTTCACATCGTATCATATATTATAACGCCGCCATTAAAAATAATAATCTGGACCATAAAAAAAGTAAAATAGGAATCACATTAATACTGGATGAATCACAGTCAGTTCGGCTTGATAGATTATATTTTTATGGAAAAGTAATCAAATCGATATATTTATTTTAAGTAATAAAATTCCAACAACAAAGCAGCGTTAGAGACAAAACACTGAATGGCGTTTGTATGAGTAACAAAAGTGCCCTTTAATTAATTCCGACCGAGCGCAGTTGACAAATAACCTTGAACTGTTGACAAAATAACACGTTCAAGTCCCCCACTGGGGATCCTTTTGTTCACACTTCACATTGAAGTTGACCCTGACTGCAACACCGTGGAGGAGTCAGTGGGAGGAAGAGGAGGAAGAGGAAGGAGGAGCCGTTTCTTTCCCGATGGACAATTTCCTGAGGAGGTTTCTTTCTCGGCTGCGCCTCATTGTCACCTTTCACGCACGCGATGGAGTGAGAGAGAGAGAGAGAGAGAGAGAGAGAGAGAGAGTGAGTGAATGAGGACGCGCACTTTTTTGGGAGTCCTCCAGGAGAGCCGAGACACTCCTACCAAGAGTGCTCCTCTTCTTTTTTTCATTTTATTTGTTATTATTATTATTTTGTAATTGAAGCATTTCGATTCCGCCGCCACGTGAACTCATCACCGCAGGTATGTTTGCACGTCGTTGCCTTCGAAGCCTTGCGTTCGGAATTATTGACGCATTGAACATTTCACTGCGAACTTCGCTAATGCGCGGACTACTTGTCAGTTTTAGTGATTGATTGGAGCTATTTTGAATGTGTGAAAAGGAAATATGGCTCCTGGTTGGATTAAAAGTAATTTTTCTAGTTCTTAAATAATATATATCCTTCCTTTAAAATCGTGTACATTTACGGAAAATGTCCCAAGTTTCTGGGCGAGTTTATAAACTAGCAGTGATTTAGCTCTTTGTAGGGAACCCATTTTGAATTTCGACTAATTCAAATGATGAATGTATTAATTGATGAATGTATTAATTGAGTCTCACTGTGTGTTATGTTTAATTCGTGAGATGATTCCACTGCCTCATTTGAGGTGTGCAGGGTCCATTTTGAACACACACTTAACCAACCAAATATGGTTCCCGGCTTGATTTAAAGAAAAATTCCTTCATTTCTTCTTCTTCTTCAAAAAAAAAAAAAAAACAAGCAAAAAAATAATAATAATCTATCCCTTTTGTGTTATAGAGGCGTATTAACACGTTGATACAGTCACATTAAAATGAGCTGTTTGTAGGGAACCAGTGGGAAAAAGACCTTTTCACCTCTGGCTCTCTTGTTTTTAAAAGAATTGTCGCTATACACTTTGTTGCATTGTATGAGAAGTCACATGATTTTGCTTGATGAAAATCTGCGATACAGGGCATATCATTTCTTTTTAGCTTTTCCTCCCACACGCTTTGATCACACTTAAATGTATTAAAATACACTCAAAGTTATTAAAACACACTTTTTAAATCCATTGTAGATTTATGTGAACATTAAAAAAAAATACAGCACATTGTAGTCCGAGTACATGCATGTGCCTTTAAGAGACCCAATTTGCGAGTCTTTCAAGGTAAGATTTTTATTTTTGATTTGACTTGTGAGCAAAAATTCGAGATGTAAGCGCAACACAACATCGAGCAGCCCCTTGTAAGATTGTGAAAAGTTCTTGGAAAAAAATAGCAAGTGCTCGCCTAATGCTGTTCATTGCCACTCGCGGTCGAAGTTTACTGTTAAACAAACAAACAAACAAAAACAGAGCGTTACTCATACTGTGTATTTATAACCATGCGACTTTCCCTCGCGAAAGTCCGCAACTTTAATACTACCGCACAATCCAAAACACCACAGACGGGCTAACAAAGCTGGCATTGATCTTATAATCCTTTTAACCAACAGACATTTGAATACAAACGGTGCAGCAACACACGTAGACAGACAATATAACAATCCTTACAGGCATATATTCTTTGTCGTCTAATATGACTGCAGATTATTGAGCAGTTGTGACCATCTTCTTTGTTTATATCTGGAAGTATATGTTATACTTCCCCCCTGGTGGCCAAGGCGTGCACACCAGAAGGGCCTGCATAAGGCAGAAACATTTGTCATTTACATTCTATTTAAATGTATATTGCAGTGTGAAATTTTTATGATGAAAAATGTTTTAACTCTTTCTTTGGGCTGGAACGGATTAATGACATTTCCATTCATTTAAATGAGAAATGTTATCATTTGGGAGTGTTTTGAGTTACAAGCGTGGTCACTATTAAACTTGTAAGTTAAGGCACCACTGAACACCGTAAGGACAGGATGGCGCCGAAAAACATTTTCCGGCTTCTGCGATCTCCGACAGTCATGATCCAGAGGAAGGAGGTGGTGCTGTCCACCCTGAGAGAGCTCCAGGAGGCCACGGAGAGCTCGGGCCTGGACGCGCTGGTCCTGAAAGCCCTGGAGGTGGACCGGCTCCTGGCTCCCTTCCCGCTGCCGCGCCTGCCCTGCCGGAGCTTCCCCGAGTGGGCCGGCGTGGACGACGTCGCCCGGGGCCTGTACCCGCGGGACGCCCCTGCCGACCTCGTGCCGCTGCGCTGCAAAGGAAAGGGCAACTTGCTGTTCGCCGCCGCGAGCATGCTGCTGGTGGGCAACAGTGGGCTGAGCTTGGAGTTACAGGTGAGGGTCCATTAGTAGCTTTCCATCGAGTTTGACGCATAATGTAAGGGGAAAAATTCTTGGAAAATGTCATTATTTGATCTAATTACCATTAATTAACCAATGATTGGATCAAAAAGTATACGTAAAATTGTTAATTTTACTAATTAATGTAAATCATAACATTCACACACTCTAAATTAAAAAAATGAGATAATGGAATAAATATATTTGAACAAAACAGTAACTGTTATTTTAATAATAAATAAGAATGAATGCTGATATTTTATTGTATGAGTGATAATTTTATCATAATTTATTAAACAATTATATAATGGTCTATCTTACCAACAATCATTTATTCTATTTATTCTTTATTTATGATACCGTACGTCAATTAACAAATTATTGAATGAAAAACATGAATATTTTAAAATTTCAATTTGAGGAAAACACTGTGAAAATAAAGTAGCTAATGAAATTGTTTATTTTAATGCTCTCATTTGTATTTATTAAAATGCAAAACATGTTCAACATTATTATTATTATAAGTTTATTTTACCAATATATTTCTTTATTTAATATTGTTACAATGAATCTATTCAGCAATTGTTGAATGAGATAAATGATTAAAATAAACAGAAATGAATACATTTTACTTCACCACTTTTAGTAATAACAGCAAAGTGAATGCAACAAATATTACAGGACTCTTAAAATGTAACTTCTCATTGGGCTGGATTAAACAACGGAGCGGGTCGCCTGTGGGCCGCGGGCCATACTTTGCCCACCCCTGAGCGAGATGCATCGCAATCTGTCTTGAGCTGTGATTTTTTTACACCACCAGGTAAGGACGGTTGTGGAAATGGTCCTGTGGAAGAGGTACTACCTGTCCGGGATGATCGACTCCAAGATGATGCTCCAGGCGGTCCGCTTCAGCCTCTGCGCCGAGGAGTCCGAGGCCACGATCAACCTGTCGGCGAGCGTCCTGGAGGCCATCTTCGACGCCGACGTCAAGGCCTCGTGCTTCCCCGACTCGTATGCCAACATGTGGCACGTGTACGCGCTGGCGTCTGTGCTCCAGGTGAACATATACTCCGTCTACCCCATGTTCAACCACAAGATCCGATCCTACTTTAACCGAGTCATCCGGCCCAGGACTTGGCCCAAAGAGCGCGAGCCTCAAACCTTCCACATCATGTGGTCCGGCGAGTTGCAAGCCGAGACTTTGTTCCGACCCGATCACTTCGTGGCGCTGGTCCACGTGAGCGACTTTGCTTCGAAGAGCGAGGAGCCCATCAACCAAGACTCCCAATTCTCCTATCCCAGTCTGAAGGACAAGTACAACATCACAAAGAGGACCTTCTACCGCTGGAAGAGGCAGTCTCAGGAGCACTGTAAGAAGTCCACAGCCCGCTACGAGGCCAAGTACTTCCTGCAGGCGTGCTACCTGGAAGGGAAGCTCATCCCGCTGCACCAATTCAAAGAGTTCTTCCCAGAAATCTCCAGGTCTTCCTACTACAACTGGAAGCAGGAGCTCCTGAAGTCGGGCGGAACCTTCTCCACGTCGTCGTCCACGGGAGAGATAAGTCCCGGCGAGAGCACGGAGCAGGAAGCCTGGTCCTCGCCTGAACTCAGACAGGACGAGTCAGACCAACAAGACAGCGTGGCCGGCATGTTCCAGCTCAGCTTGGGGCCTCTGGATCTGGAGCGGGCCCAGAGTGTCGCCCACATGCAGCAAGCCAAACGCTGCTTGCAGAACTGCATAGCCACCAACGCCTCATTTCCCTTCAGGCTCTTCAAGCGCAACTTCCCAGGCATCTCCAGGTCTACCTACTACAACTGGAGGAGGGAGGCCCTGCTGTTCAACGGAGGCTACAAAGCCAGCAGCTCGGACAGCTCGGACGCCGACAAGAGCCAAAGTCCTAAAAGCATCTCTATGGTGTTGCAGAACATCGGGGAAGCAGCTCCATGGACCAAGATCTGCAGGCGTAAGCACAGACGTTTCCAGCTGGCATACATGAGTAAGAAACAACTCCGAGAGGTCGCCAAGCTGCTGGTCCAGAAGTCCAAATTGTCCTTGAGCAAGTTCAAGCTCAGGTTTCCGACTTTGTCCCTCTGCTTCTTCTGGCTGTGGCGTAGCGGCAACAAAAAGAGGATGGTGACCGAGGTCAACGCCCCTGAAGTCGAGGAAAGGCCGATGGCCATCGTCAACATCGTAGACAACCGCAAGGCGCTCCCGCCCGCAGAGATCCCCGCGTACGTTGCCGGCCCCGCCGCGGCACATCCCAAGCACAGCCTGGCGGGCTCATTGCCGGACAGGCAGACGCTGGCCGTGGACGTCGTGGCTCTGGCCAACTTTAAAGCCAAGGCCAAGCTGTTTCTGCAGCAGCGCTTCGAGGAGAAGTCCTTCCCCACGTTCAAGGAGTTTCGTTCCTACTTTCCCTTCACCCCGCGCTCCACCTATTATATGTGGAAGCGGGCTCTGCACCACGGGGTGTCGCTGGTTCACGGCTGAAGCCTGGCACATCCCCGCAGTTGGAAAATTTGCACAGGTGTGAGACTGTGAGTGAGTCGCGGGCGTGTTGAAGCCCCGCAGGCAAAAGGCAGTTCAAAGCTTGGACTCCCTGCTAAGCATCGTACCGGGCACCCTTTTCTTTTATTGTTGCATATCATGTGGACTGTTTGTATGAGCTAGGGTTCTTATTACAGTTTTTTACTTCACCCATTTTTATGCCTTTTTTTGCTGAGTAATCAACACTATAGAGACTTGCACCAAAGACCAACACACTGTGAATGTACCATTTTGACCAAAAATGCACCTTTGTGGTTATTCCAAAGACGCCTGAATGTAAGTGAATATATTTTTTTGACAATTGCTCATTTCAAGACTACCTATTCCCATTTGCCTTTCATAAGCTGCTTTTTTTTTTTTTGTACGTCCAGTGTTACATTTGTGCTCACCTCATGTAAAAATAAAAAATGCCGCAGACTTTTTGTATTTATTTCCCGTCAGTGGCTGAAGGCAAACGTTGCTGTAAGCTTGTAAAATAAATAACTGCACCAACATCAAGAATTTTGCTTCGGTTTAGAGCGGACCACTTTTTTTTTTTTCCTGCAAAACTGGACCTGAAGGTCTCCATGGCTTTAGAGCAGGACCACTCTGCATGCATGTGACGTGCAAATGCTCATCTTTTAACAATAGCCGGTCAGGGGTTTTGTGTGTTTTTCCCCTCTTCTGTGCAGCTTATTGTGCTCATGCTAATGGAGGCAATGGTCAAGGGTGGGCGGTGTGGGGGTCTTAATTGTATGCGAGGGGGATCAAGGTGGTAGAGATAAGACTCGAGAGGTTGTTTTTTGTGAGGGGGGTTCAAGAAATGTAGAGAACGGGCGGGGATTGTCTCAGACGCTTTGATCAAGTGATACCACCACTCACTCGTAAAGTGTAAAAGTAAATAGGTGGAAGTCAAAATTTACATCCCCTCAATCTGATTACATTTATTTCAGAGTCAAAACGGTAAGATATCACCAACATAATAATCACTTTGTTAAATGAATATGAAACTAGAGCATTATTGTCTCTGTGAAGGCTTTTACGGTTCTTGTATCGGATCTCCTTAAGGCCAATGGGCCAGTGGTCTGAGACCTTAAAGATTGTCAATTCTAATAACATTCACAGTTCCAATTTTGTTGTATAGACAGCAAAATATCTTAAAAATGAAAAGACAAAGTGCCTGTTTATATCCCTGAAATTTAGGCCAATATGCATAACATTCTTTAGGAATAAGAACTATTTTATGTCATAAGTGAGTCTAAATGTTCTCTCTTTTAGGGGCTTTACTACACTGACAATTACTTTTAGTTTTGGTTGATGAGAATGTCCTGGTAAGATTCAATAAATAAATAATACATTTATGATATGACTGGAATGCTTAACAAAGGGGTGAACATTTCTGGTGAATTTGCACAAATTTGACACGGGAAGTTCGGCTGAAGACTATGGGAAATATTAAAAGTGAGCTGCTTTTCACCTTAATGAGAAAATATGTTTACAAAATAAAAATGTTTATTTGGTGCTGTAATCAACTATTTCGTTAAACACGAATACTGAAAATATTACATTTCCTACCCTGCCAATGATGTTATCATGCAATGTATTTTAGGAGTGAACGTCCAGTGCCAAAATGCACCAAATTAGGTGGTTCGAATCAAGTTTATGCTTTGTTTTTTACGTTTTGAACATCAATAATTTTTTTTAACCAATTGCTACGCATTCCCCCCCCAAAATAGTATATTTTGATCTGCATGTTATTTCTCTTGTACAAACAGAATATTGATGTGTTTTGTCTGAAGCAAGTTTTATTTGAGGAAGCGACCTTGGCGAGCACATTTTTAAGTGTTGTGAGCATGGTGTGGAATTAATGAGGGTTGGAAGGTCTTTAGTGTATGTGTGTTTATTTGTGTATAAAAGAGCCTTGATAGGGCTCCTAATTAAAGTCTTGATTGGATAAAGTGGTGCTAACGTGTGATAACAAAAGAGCAGCTTTTGGCTTGTCTTTCTAAGTAGTTAATCATCTTTTAATCAGTGCAGGCTTGAGATCCTCGCATTTAATAAGGGGCAACACATGTAACTACACTTTTTGTCCACTAGATAGCAGTAGTGTGCTTTTCACAAGACTGCATGATTTAGGCTGGAAAAGGCTGCAAAATTATTTTGGGGCAAAGCTTATTTAAATAAGACTTATAAAGTATGGTATTTTTGTTTTTTTTAATACAGTAAAATGTACAATACCGCCTCGGGGAAACATTTTTTAGTCGCTTGTAATGACAAAACAGCTAATTGCTCCATTTTGGTTGCCGCAAGTGGCACGCTGGGCGGCAACTGAGCAGGGCGAGGCAGTTCGAGTTAATAACCGACTGTCTTCATCCGCCATGACGGTGCTTCAAAAGGGGAACTTTTGAATGAAGGACACTAATAATTGCGAGATTGGCATTGAGAAAAACGAGCTTAAGTGTTAGTGTCTCTTCTCAAGCTAACCATGCTAGCTCGCTATTTTTCACTGAAATATGTGTTGCTTTTTCCACTAAACCAGCTACGCTGTTGGATTTTAATGTTCGTCTTCAATCAACCAACGCTAAACGGTGACCGAATGTTGTCAGTCGTAACTAATTATTCATCGCTTGTTGCTTTATAGTTTAGTCGGCTAACGTAGCGCATTATGACGACGTCGTGTCAAAGCTCTGATGAGCTCCAAATGTCGTGCTGTGGTGCCACCTTGTGGCAATTATAGGCAATTGTAAACTTTTGGGGCTCAGTTTCTATTTACTGTACATGTATCCATATTTTTCTTGAGGGTACAGAGGAGTACTGAGGCAGTATAACTGTGTAAATGTCTTGTCCATCAACAAACACAGTGCAGCTTAGCCTCTGGCTCGGGGAGCTTACAGCTAGTGCTATGCTACTGACAGCACGTCAAATTGCTAATTTGTATGAAAACAGCATCATGCCAACATGGGCATCAGTGCAGCATGGGGAAAAAAAAACTAGTGTGGTGCTAATGCAACCGCCAACTTCTTGTTGCTTATGCAGTTTTTTAAAAATTATTATTATTATTTTTTTAAATAGCATTTTGGTCTGTATGCAAAACAAACCACAATTCTTGTGACCACAGCTCGCCCAGTTTCCAGACTGCCGCAAGCGGCTTGCGACAGAACATAGTTGGCGCTGGGTTTCCCAAAAAATTAAAAAAAACACGTAGCGGCTATTTCTTTGGGGATTACACGAAGGCTTTATGTCAACGCAAAAATGGCAACAAAAGTGTGCTTGTGTTGCAAAAACGAGTGAGTTGTCAACAAAGCCATTTTTCTGCTCTGTGGTACGGAGGGCAGAGCATTGAGTTAAAGTGTATTGATAATGGAAATAAACTAACCCCGCATTGTGCATAATATGTACAAATTGTGTCTCAGAGGACTGAATCATAGCACTGTCACTTGCAATCAAGTGTGTAATGTTTCACAAAAAGCCAAAGGGAGTTCTAAACTAGTGGGTCTGATTGCATTTGTTCATCTGCCTTCTGTAAAAGGTCCTGTCTGGGGATTTGGACTGTCGCATTGTTGATTTCTCAGAACAAGTGGAACTGAAAGAAAAAAGGCAACACATGTGCACGTGTGGATTTAATGGATGTAACATACAGCCGCATGAGCTGTAGTAAATGCGCATGAAATCACTCGTTTGTGTTTTCCGCTCACATTTACAGCTGTGTCTAAATTGAATGCAGAACTATACACCCAAAGGTATTAGGTACGCGCGCACAACCTGAAGCGGATTTACAAAAGCGGAACCTCTCCATGGAGGCCGTACACAGCACATACGCACAGTGTTTCCAAACATAATGGTGAGTCAAGGCACATATTTTACATTGGGGGGAAAAAAAACAAACAAACAAAAAAAACATTGCACACCAAAAAAACTAAGACGTCACAAAAAGGGTTACACGTTGAATCCACCATCTAGTTACATTTGTTCAGCCTGCCAATACGTCGCTGCCATAGATAGTTTAACAGACACAATACAGTGGTGTCTTGAGAAAGCCAACTTACGCATTTTTGCAGGTACGAGCTGTCGTTTTGCAGATTTCTTTTGCTTTGACTTTTGACATGAGCAAACATTTTGGATATGAGAGCTGTATTGTTGCAGTGAACGCAACTCTTTTCACAACAAGCAGCCGTTTGGCAGCAATTCTTCACAAAAAAGAGGCTTCAAGCTCTTGAACGCCACTCCCAGTTAAGGGTTACTGTCAATCTAAACATCAAACAAAGAGAATTGCACATTGTGTATTTAAAAAGAAATAGCTTTGCCTTTTGCTAGCTCAATGCTATTGCACAATGCAAAATGCCATAGATGGGCTAACAATTAGCATCGATAGTCGTTATATGTATACAGACAAAGTAATACTCAAAAGGATATATTCTTTACCCGCTGCAAAAAAAACAAAAAACAAAAAAAACAACTTGTGTAAATTAGTTACTTAAAGGAGATGTGAAACTCTTATTTGTCTGCATGACTGTATTATACTGCCGCCCGGTGGCCAAATCTGCACACACCAGGAGGAGCGGCAATGAATTCGTTATGATGCACAAACTGTTTCTAATTATTTACATTTGATTTCATTATTACTATATGCTTTTATAAACTAAAATATAGAGTGCTATTTTCATCACAGTCTGATTTGGTGCTGCTACAAAAAAGGACAAACTCCGACTGCAACGGACAATCAAAACTGCTGAAACGGAGAAATGTACGATTGTGTCGGGATTCTCCCGCAACGACGATTCTGATTGGCCGGGGCGTCGTCCAGCGCCGCTTCGGCTAGCGCAGAACACACACGCTCGGCTGATAATGACTAAAGGCTTCGATACTCTCCTGACAGATAAGGCTCGTTTCCGATCGGACGTGCTACCCGACTAGCGGGATTGGGACGCTCATCTGTTGCGCGGCCTCTGCACTTTTGTCTCCGGAGCTAATAAATCAAACCGGAGTGAAGTTGCGGCGCACCTGGGGGAAAGTTCCATTTAATTTACACCTAATGAAAACAAAGCGTCGTGTTGTCCTCTGTCCTCCTGGATGCAACAATAGGAACACCTACGACATCTCATGCCATCCAATACATAATCAACTGATTCAAACTTTCCGATTCCATCCATCCATCCATTTTCTGAGCCGCTTCTCCTCACTCGGGTCGCGGGCATGCTGGAGCCTATCCCAGCTGTCATCGGGCAGGAGGCGGGGTACACCCTGAACTGGTTGCCAGCCAATCGCAGGGCACATAGAAACTAACAACCATTCGCACTCACAGTCATGCCTACGGGCAATTTAGAGTCTCCAATTCATGCACGTTTTTGGGATGTGGGAGGAAACCGGAGTGCCCGGAGAAAACCCACGCAGGCACGGGGAGAACATGCAAACTCCACACAGGCGGGGCCGGGGATTGAACCCGGGTCCTCAGAACTGTGAGGCTGACGCTCTAACCAGTCTCCACCGTGCCGCCACGTTCTGATTCTTCAATGATAATTCAAAAGTGTCATTGTTTTCATGTGAACTTGTCTTCCACATTCAACCTTCTTTTTTTTTCTTCCATTTTTTAACTTTCAACTGGTGTTTTGGAAGAGGTGGTTAGCACATCAACCTCATTGTTTTGAGGTTGGGGGGTTTGTCTTCGGCTCTGGCCTTGTATGTTTGCCTGTTTTCTCGTGCAGTCCCCAAAAAGTTTAACTCCAACTATAACTGGCTTCAACTGATAGTACTTATTGTGCTCATTTCTTTAGAAATTCAGTCAAAAAACAATTGAAATACAACAACATATTGCAAAACTTGGAACAAGATGTCCATATAGAATTCCCCAAACACAAATTATTGTTTCCCCCCGATTGTTTTCCTGGAGGTTCGCCATCAAACACAAACGTTTCCGCTCATTTGGTTTGTTTTCCCCATTCCATACTATTCTAATCTAGCCTGGTCTTTGTTTACTCGAAGAACGTGTGATCTGTTTGTGCCGCGTATGCCTCAAGGCATCGCTGCATTTCAAATGACATCGCAGAAGGAGGGGGGGAAAGGTATCAGGAGACGTTCCAGTAATAAACTTTGCATATAAAATTAGTCATTTCTCAAAGTTTAGAGCGATCATAGACTCGAGTGTATGAAAAATAAATGAAATAATACAAAGTAAATATCAAAAACTCACTCTTTATACGCCCTGCCTTGCTATACAAGCATTGGCTTATACATACAGTAGCACAAACGACTACAATCTAAAGCAAAATCTAAATCTGAAGAATAGCATTGTACCATACAATACCACAAATAGCAAAAAAAAAAAAAAAAAAACAGTCAAACTATGCTGTACCGTACTATAACAGTCCCTATCATAGCATAGCACCGACTAGTACAAACTGACTTAGCGTAGCCTAGCTTAGTACCATACCAAACAATTCTGCACTACACCGCACCACACTGCGTTAGGCCTTACCTTAACAGTCCCTATCATAGCATAGCACAAACGGACTTAGCATTGCCTAGCTTGGTACCATACCAAACGATACCAGACCAAACAATACCGCACTACACCACACCACACTGTGTTGTGCCTTACCATAACAGTCCCTATCGTAGGATGGCACAAACTAGCACAACCTGACTTAGCCTAGCAAAGAACTGACATACCATACCTAATCAGAACATACTGTTCTATTCCATACCAAACGACCACAGCATATCATACTGTCACTGACTAAACAATGACAGTAGCACAGCATAACAACAATATAACTGAACCATTCCATATTGGAGCAGTATTTAATGTAACATAATACAAATGCTAATATCAGGTATTAGTATGGCATAGCATGTCTCAGCAATATAGCATAGCTTAGCATATCACAGTGATCAATGCTTTACATTGCATGCTTAAATGTACATAATATCCTTACATATTTCTCATGCAGTCCAACAGATTTAGTTATTTTATTTTATTTTTTTAATGGTGGAAAATGTTTCACTGGATCATTCAAGCCAAAATTCACATCCAATCGAAATATAATGGATGAATTGATGAATACCCTCAACAGCTGCGTGCACACACTCTGGAAAGTGTTAGGCACCCCCGAGGCCCCAACTCGTCTCGCTAATTGCACATTTCATATTCAAGCAATGCTAAATGCAGACGCACGCTCCAGCTAAAGAGAAGCGTTCTGTAAGACACAGTTCATAAAAGATCAAGAAAGCCACTTGAATATTTCATGTTCATCTTCTTCAGCCGGCGGAAAGTGACTCAGCACGATCAGGTCGTGTTTATTTCCTCGCAAACTAACACACGTCAGTTTTATTTTGTGGGGGAAATCTATGAGAGTGAGATTAATATCTTTACGATTTCCAGACAATTTTGACGTGTGTAGCTCCCTTGTAGGTCGGTACATCGATCCCAGATTTGACAGAGTGCTCGGATGCACTGGCGGGGAATCAATGGTGTCGCCAATTTGCATTCAAAAAGTAGCTACTTGTTAGAAAACAATTCAAGAGCAGGATTTAGTCCTATGTTACCCCCCACTCGGTGGCACCGCAAATGCACTCTATCAAAAAAGTAGCAGACAAAGACGCAGCGAGAGACCCCCCGAGGCGTCAATACTTGTTCCCTAAACCTGAACCACGACAGCGCATCAGGCTGCTCTAATTGGCAATCAATGTGTGCGCCTCGAAAAGCTGCTTTTCCATCTTTTGCTTTTGTGTGATCGTGTTTGCGAGCGAGGCACAACGACAAATGAGGATGTTATCCAGCGTCTGATGCAAACAAAATAATTAATGTCACAATGTCACGAACAAGTGGCGCTCTTAAATGGAGCCGCGCCGTCTAGCCCAAAACTGGGCGGTTTGGATCCGCCCTGCATGACATGTGGCCTTTCATCTGATGCAAATGCAGAATTAAGTACAGGGTTCGTCGAATAAGGCGCCGCAACGAGTTTGTTTCCATTTCGAATGAGATCAAAAAAACGTGTCATTTCTCAAAGTTCATCATAAGAGCACAAACTAGCACAACCTGACTTTGCTTTGCGTAGCACCGTACCGTACCGTACACAATTTCATACGATACCAAACATTACCACATTATACAATACCAAAATGTGCTGTGCCATATTATAATATCCTTATGATAGCAAAGCAAAAACTTGCACAACCTGACTTAACATTGCCTAGCATAGTACCATACGGTACGATACCATACCAAATACTACCTCACTATTGGGGGGATAGGAAACAAACCCTGCCTCAAACAGCGGAAAACCATAACTAAATGACGTCCCCCCTCAGAATGTTTAGAACTGACGATATTAACAGTTTAAACCGGAAATATACCTACAAACTATGATCCCGAACCGCTTTAACAACATTTCAAACTCATCATAAAATATTATCCTGGGCTTACAGATGCTTGAGCTTTTTAAAAGCCACTCAGCAGAGCAAAAACATACACACTGGGCAATGATGCTCCATAACCTCCGCGAGCAACCCTGGCTACACATAGCTCCTGCCGAACATAAAAAGGTCTGAAACAGTTTAGATGTATCACTTCACTTCCTTGACATTAATTACGACTTTCCTATTAGCCAGCTTTGGACCAATACATTGAGTTTTTCAGCAAACAGCCGAGAAATGTATCTGATGACAAAAATAATTGCGTCGCACTTAACACATTCACTGCCATCGACGGCTTTAGAAGTCCAATATCCATGTTCACTGGGAAGGCTGGCAGTGAATGAGTTAAGAGACGGAGCCGCGCTTTTTATCCCACAAATGGCCGGTTTAGATTTGCCCAGCGTGACATTCAGCGTTTAATCTGATGCAAACGCGAAATAAAATGCAGGGGTTGCCACGGCAAGTTTAACTGCCTCAGTTTCTAATGAGACACTTTCACGAGGGGTCACGCTGTGAATCGAGAAATAAACCGCTACGATCTGACCGACACTCGTCGAAAAACCAGAGAGCGAATGAAGTCGAAAAAGCCTCGAGATGAGCCCTCGACGTGGATGTCGGCGGGTTTAACGGAGCCGTGTCGGGGGTCCCGAGTGCGCGGCTTTGGAGCATCACGCCGCCTCCTCCTCAAAGCCAATATGATGCTAATAGCGCTGAGTTAACCCCGCAGGCGGCCACCTGTATCATCTCTTCTAATACCTTCGCCACCCACGGGTTGTTTACTGAGGCCATTTTTGGATGAGTTATTCCTCCGCATATCCAAGTAAAATTGAGGAAAATATGCACTCTGCAGTCACTCCACATGGTGTGGAAACGCCGGAGAGTCCTTTGAGCTAAATTTACATTCACAGGCCACATTAAACCTTTTAGTGTCATTCTCTTTGTCCACTCGCGGTGAAATAAAAATGTTAAAGTCATTTCAATGGTAGGGATGATGACTGACCCTCTTAGCTAACACATAAAATAATCCAAACAGTCAGATTTCGAGGCACGGTTTGACTTCATTTTTGTTCCTAAAATGGTATGCACCCTATAATGTTAATTACTAGGCCAAGGTAACTTGTTCATATATTTCACTGGACCCAAAAACTTTGCATCGTTGAAGGATTAGAATAGTAATAGTTGCTTTTAATAGCATCAATAATAATAATAATAATAATAAAACATTATTACAAAAAAAGGATACCTAAAGTATGGTTAAAATATGACTAAATGTGTAATATTACAAGACTAAATGTTGTAACTTTCCAACAATAAAGGCATAGTTATTGGAGAACATAAGCTGTAAAATTAAAAGAATGAAATCAAATTGTATATTTTGTAAATTTCCAGAAAAAACGAGTAATACTATGAGAATAAAGCCAAAATGTTAATGTCATCAAGTTGTATTTTGAGAATAAATTATGACAGCAATAAAGTCATACCTGTTCAAGAATACAAAATAAAACATTATGAGACAGAAGTCATTTCCTTTTCTTTTTAACAGTTGGAATGTTTTATTATTTTAGAAAAGTCATAACATTATTAGAATGAAGTCATAATGTTTGTAAAATTTTTTTTTGTGTTTTTAGAGAATGGAAATCAGAATATTTCGCGCGAAGGAAGTGTAAAATTACAAAACTGAAGTCATTTAATACTTCAAATTCAGAAATTTACGAGAATAAAATCCTACTTTTTAAAAAAAAAAAAAAACGCTCAATTGTAACACTATGAGAATAAAGTTGTAATGCAAACAGAAAAGTCTTTTTTTCTGGAACAAAAGTCAGAATATGACAAAAATAATGTCTTTGTTGTTATTGTTTTTTTGTTGTGAATGAAGTTAATTTATTTTTCTTTAGTTTTCTTTAGATGACGGTCAGAGTATGACAAGAGGAACTGATTTTATTTAATCTTATTTATATTTAGAAAAGCTGTATTTTTCCTTTTACTCATAGTATTACGAGAACAAAATCTTTTTTTTCGTATTCTTTGAGCAGCAATCTTGTCATAAATTATCTAATTATTTTTATTGTTTTAGAACAATATTATGAGAATAAAGTCCTGCTTCTTTACTTGGTTTTCAAGACGCAACCATTACAGAGAATGAAGTCCGAATTTTGAGTCTCAAAATTCCGATCATCAGGTGGTCCCAATAATTGTTTCTCTTCACTCATGAATGCATTTTGCGCTCAGAATCATCTCAACGCTGTCGTTTATTTCCAAATGGACACATTCCTGCCGCTGCTGTCTAACACTGGACAGAACCGCAAAGTGGAAAACGACTGAAGGTCGCGCGATAATCATCCCAACATCTGCGCATTCCTCGACAGCTCACGTCCAAAACGCACGGCCGGCGCCTTTTGGCAGTTACCTAGGTAACGCATCTTCTATCAGCAGACTTGGAAAAGGATTTCTCCCTGGAAAGAGTCAAGTCGTGCCTCGTGGTCATCTTCCTGGAAAAGTCAGCCGCCTGATTCGAGGAGACTAAAAGTGCCTTTTATTGTCATTTACAGTATATTCAACGCTCGTTTAGTGGCGATAACCCGGAAGAGTAACGTTGCATGTCGCATGTCGGTTGTTACCTTTTTCAAACAAATAGCTTGCAAGTGTCGGATCAGGCTTTAATGCGATCAAAACAAGTGTACGAGACACGACGCCAGGAATTGATCAAACAATTGCGGAATAGCTCGCTTCTCCGAATCTGTTGCATTGTTCATGCTCCCTGGTTCACGTGTTCCATAAAGGTCCCCAGGATCTCAACCAAACAATCAGTCAATCAAAATATCTACCGTGTTGAACGTGCACTCAAAGGTTTAAAGAAGGTGACCTTAAGTTCACCTGTAAAGGTCATAGTACGTTTTCACCCAGAAATTCCATCCAAAAGCCAAATATTTGTAACTTTTAGTTAGTGTAGAATCTAAATATTTCAGTATATTTCTATTCTGACATTTATTTTCCATTTTTTTTTTTACAATTGTACTCAATCATATATAGTCTATATATGCAAAGCTATAGTTTTGAAAATAGAAAGCGAGTTTGACATAATTAAAGGTCTGAGCTTGTCCCTGGTGAACGAATGCTAATTGCTGGTGCAGACTGCAAGTAGCAAACACAAACAGCAGATGGCTCACGCCGGGAGATGATTTATAACGCTGTCGCTTACAAGGGCCGACATCGCATCTGCATGCACAACATTGTTCGCTTCAAAACATCCGACGCCCCGCTTTTGTAACGAATCAGATCCCATCAGCTGATACAGAAGCTAACGTTTTCCCTGTAATCAAAGTCTCGGCCCACCACGTCCTAAGCGCTCATCTGTCCGTATACATTGAACGCCACTGGGACAATTACAGCGAGACACTGACAAGAAAATACAATTATAACGTCATTAAATGCTAATTAAAAATAAAAAAAAACGTCGTAATCCCGGCGGGGCCGCCGACTCCTCCCTTGCCATTTGCCAGCTCAGTGGTCTACGTCAGGGTTCCCCAACCTTCTTTGCACCGCGGACCGGTTAGGAGTCGGCATTTTTCTCACGGACCGGCTGTGGTGGCGTGTGTGTATGTGTGTGATTGTGTGTGTGTGTGTGTGTATATATCGCCCGAAGTCAGCTGGTATAGGCTCCAGCGCCCCGTGACCCTAACCAGGATAAGCGGTGTTGAAAATGGATGGATGGATATATGGAATTTTATGCAAATATATATATATATATATATATATATATATATATATATATATATATATTTGCATAAAATTCCACTTTATTTATAAAAAAATTTCATGTAATATTCAGATTTCGTTTTCATAAACTATGACTTAATTCTCTTGATATTTTGATGCTATTATTACAATATCGCAAAGTTTTTCTGGTAAAACTCATACATTTCTCACGCACTATACCACAAACCTTGCAAAATTCCGACTTAATTGTCCTAATATTTTGATGTTATTCTTGAAATAGTACAACTTATTTTAAAGAATAATTTTTTTTTTTCCACGTAAAAGCAGCCTTTTTGAAAAAAAAAAAAAAAGTATAACTGAATGTTCCTATTTTTTGGACGATATTGTCCTAATAACACATTTTGTCCTTAAACGGCATGTTTTTCTCATGCAATATTCTGACTTTTTTTTCCATAAAACTTTCAATTAATTCTCCAAATATTTTAATGTTATTCTCTTAAAATGACACGTTTTTTAGGCAATAATAACAGCTTTTGCTCTTTAAATTACATGTTTTTTTTCCCCCCACGTAAAATTCTGACAACTCACCTAAATATTTTGACGTGATTGTAGTAAAATAAAATAAAAAATTCACATAACAAGTAATTATTCAAACTTTTTCTTGTCAAACTCTGACCAAATTCTCTTAATTTTGTATTTTGAGCAAATTTCCTGACTATGAATTCAAAGACTTAGCACCGCTCCATCGGAACGTCCCCCGGGCGTTATTAGAGGAAATGCTGAGATTGTATCGAAGCAATTATTTGAGCATAGGGAGAATTGTTGAGGGAGCTAAATGACATTTGGGCTATTTTGCATTGAAATGAGATCCCGCAGAGCATCTTCAATCATTCAAACAAAACAGATTAAGCATGTACAATACAGCCTCCTAAATCAAGAAATTCTCAAAAGAATTTATCTCTGCTGCTTCTTCGACCTCTTCCTGTGAGGAGAAATTGAGAGAGAAGCAAATCCCATCACTTCCCTCCATTCCCCTGATTAATTAGTTCCGAGTTATCCGTGAAAGTAATACGCCGATAAGGACCCAAACATACACTCGAGCTAATTACTGACGTGTTGCCTGCGAACTCATCAGCAGCACAAAAGCGTGTTAAGGTTGCTTATGATTATACCATTGCTTGTTTTGGCCGAACGCACCCTGATGGTGATGTTAGCGCGGAGGATGAAGATACGATAGCTGAAGTTTAGTTGGACCTCAAGGAAATGGATGTGTGAGCTAGAAAACCATGTTTATCAACCAATCAGCAAGTTGCAGTGTGTCTAGTTTCACCCTTTTTGGTACTGCATCACCACGGTGGGAAACCCAACAGAAGAAAAAGGGGCCAAAAAAGTGGTAAGTCGTGGCTATAAATAACATTTAGAAGACCACTTGGCATGGAGAGAGCATCCAGCTTTAAGAAGTGCTTGAAAGATGATTTCAATTGCAGTGAGCTCTCCACATTGTAACATTATCATTTCCCCCCCCCAAATTGTTACGTCAAAACTAAAAAAAATATTTAGTTTGTCATTTTAAAAGAGCTCTAAAAACAAGGAAAAAGAAGGAAAAATTGTTATGCTGCAAAACAAGCACAGGCGGATGCACTTGATTTTCAAAATAAAACTTCTTTCAGACTCTGATGATCAATCAAATATTATTTGTTCAATCACTGTTTGGGGCCTGGTACCGATAGGCGCTCGGACCAGTACCGTCCCGCGGCCCGGTGACTGGGAACCACTGCTATGTATGACACAAGCAAGTCCGTCTTGTGTGTATAGTGTTGTAGCACCGCCATCTCCCTGCTGCAGAATGCTCGATACATTGATTGTGTTGACGCCACATGCTTGGCGGGCACCCTCTGACCCCGGCGGCGAGAGTTTTTTTTCCGGCAGCCAAAACAGCTTCAGGCCTCCCCGCTTTGCAGCACGGGTTCCCAGCAGAGCACTCGACTCAACTCAAGCTCATCTCCAACTGCGCACTTTCATCCATTTTAGCTGGAAAGCAGCACCAGCAAATCCTTCCACTTGATCACTATTGTTCATTCTGATAAATCGAAATAGTCGAGCATGACTGAGCACTCAGCAATCGGCCTCTTTTTGTTTCCACCAGGGACAGGTGTAGTAAGTTGCTTTTTTGCTGGTTAAAATATTGTTTTAAATTCAACATTTAGCACACTTAGTGGTTAGCACGCCTGCCTCACAATTTATTAACAACTCAAGGCAGTAAAAAGCCTCCCGCTCTGCTCGGCAACAATCAGACAAGTTGGGGCAAAACATACAGCATGGCAGTATAATAATTACACTATTTAGCCCTATGGTGGCTTATTTAGCAGTCACACTCAAACTAACTTTATTTAGTGAGACTGTTAATAAGACACCATGAGGCCCAAGAAAGTCTGGTGAAACTGTATATTTATACTGCATGCTTTTATTTCAGAGGTCTGACTTTTGACCGGATGTGTTATGCAGATGTTGCTTGAGTGATGACTTTGAGTTGTGAATAAAAGTGCGCATTTTGGACTATGCCTTGTCGTCTGTTGAATCCTTTATACACAATTTATGAAACGCTTCGGATGAATGCGCATCAAGAAATGAATGGTTTTCAAGAAAAACCAAGCAGATGAACGAAAACCTTGACAAATTTTAGATGAGAGAAATCATCAAATCATACGAAAACCACAACATACAAAAACAGAGGTTCCACTGTATAGATCAAGTTTTTTTCATATGGTTTGTCTATGTCGCTGAATTTCACCCATTGACGTCGTGTCTGGAACGCAGTGCGTTCAACGTTGCAGTTGTCGTGTGTCAATCGATGCTAAAATCACAACTACTCGAACAACTGTTGTGATATCCCCGCAGTGCACTTTATGTCGGCGTCACGTTAAACCGGTATTCTCGTCCACTACCAGCTTATTTTCGTACTCGCACCCGCGCAGATGTGTGAAGACAATCTCGCCTTGTTGGCTGGATATTTCGCTGCTTCGCAGAGCGTCATAGTAGACGACGGCAGCAGAAGGGCGAGTTGAAAAATCGTAATTGTAAATTGGCCAATCGGAAGACGAGATACCAAAAACACGTGATTACCGATTCGTCGACTTCAAGTGTTAAACGTTGAGGCGGAGTGGTAAAATCGACGAGTCGACAAATCGGTTCACTGGAGCAGTTTGCTCGTGTGGAGTGGGTCAAACGAAGAAGCCTCATTGAGAGATACAGAAATTGTTTGATTGCATTAATTGCCTCATAATGTTGTGCAACAAAATATTAATTTAAACGTATGATCATTTTGTCCAGGCCTTTTTCATCAATTTATTTCTTTTTAAATGATTCAGTTGAACCACAATTCAAAAGCAATGTCTAATTTCCGATGGTTAATTTTCAGTCTTTTAAAAAAAAAAAAAAAAAAAAAAAAAAAAAAAAAAAAAATTATTAGTCATTATTATTATCATCTGCTTCGGTGGGTTTATCTTTAATTAATAGAGGGGTACCAACAATTTTGTCCACGTGTGTAAATGTAGGTCGTCATAATCGACTTTCCATTCGTGCCATCTCCATGGGGTGGTGTCGCAATGTGACTAAACGAGCTGCCCCCACTGGTGTAATGTCGCGTTAAGATGCTATTTCAGTCCTGCAATGTCACATGAAAAAAACCCAAACTTTCTGTCTTCATTTTCAAGCTCCCTCCCAGCTGGTGATCCCGTCCGCATCACGGCCTTTCCCCATTCACCGTCGCTCCCCATCGCTCCCTATTTTCCGCAACAGTCTGTTTGCTCCGCTTTTGCTCATTGATGCCGCTGCGTTGCGTACGCGCGTAACCATGGCGACTGACGAACCGCTCATGTTCCTTTGACTTTCAGCAGTCTTATTCCCTCCCCTAAGGAGCTTATGTTTTCACCGCGCTAAGAAAAACAGTAAATTCCGTGCAGATGTTTTCTTCAAAGTGAAATGAAAGCTGATTGATGTTTGGCTCACTGGAACATGTCATAGAGTATGTTTATACAATGAGTGTGTGAAAGCAAATTATGAATAAGCCTAATATCTTGCTTTGCAGTTTTTTGTTTTGTGACGAGCTTTGAAGGAGACATTTTTTCCCCAAGTGTCTTAATAAAATGTCTGGGACATGCTTTCGTCAAAAGTCCCCAAGGATCAAGACTTACAGCCACTTTACTTCCTATTTTTTTTAGCCTGTTTTAAGGGGACGGTCCTATCTCATGCAAATGAGCCACTGCTCACCCCGCCCGCCTCGACTGCGAGGCCAAACTGAGTTGGCTTAAGACGCCATGACGACCTGGGGTGGAGATAAACAATTATGACGTTGCTATAGCGGCTACTACTAGATTAGTATATGTAGAAAAAAACGAGTACCTAGAAAGACAGTAAAAGCGTGGCTTGTGTTTTCATTCGCAGAGGCAGCACTTCATCACCAAGCCGACAATCACTTGTCAATTCGTGTTGCAGCATGTGGCGCATGCTGTAGGTAGGAAACCCTCTGGACCCATCTCAGCAACCTCACTAGACATTCGAGTATGTGCTGCTTCTCAGGGGATGACACCATAAGGCCGTAAGCCACAGGTCTCAAACTGGTGTCCCGGGGGCCAGGTCCGGCCCGCCACATCATTTTATGTGGCCCGCAAAGGCAAATCAAAATTGCTCATTGTGTTCTGGTGTAATGAGATATTTGGAAGCATTTTTTTTTTGGTTACCAATCCCACTTTGAAAAGAAATGTAATCGTCAAAAAACATGTTTTTATCGGCTTCTGATTTCAAAACTGGTTATTCATCCATGTGTTGTGTATACTGTATGTAATTACAGTATATGAGGTCATCTTTCATTTATATGGGTTCGCAGTTGTAGCGGCCCTCCGAGGGAAGTCATAACTACGATGTGGCCCGTGACAAAAATGAGTTTGGCACCCCTGCCGTAAGCGAACACGGATCAGTGCATCCAACAACACTGCAGCTCTGCTTGTCTTGTTTTGCTTTGACACTATACCGCTTCGATGCGTCTCATGTACAATAAAATAACCGCTTTGTGACATCACAATCTAGCAAAATGATGAACGTTCACGGACATTTTATGAAATAGGCAGCCAACAAAAGATTTTCTTGGTTGTGTAATTTCACACTTGATGAGTGGACAGAGACTCCCGAGACCCTCATTTTTGGATACAAGCAATTAAAATGTCAATTTTCTTTGTGTGCCATTTAAACATTCTGCTTTTGTATGTTTGGGAACATACCAGTAACCGGGAACTGATAATTACCTTGTAATCAGTTATCACAATGGGTTGTATTAATGTACATAGATTGCACCTTAAGGGACGCAAATGGCTTCTAACAGCACTCCTATCACTGACATTGTTCATGCAAGACGCAGAAAGACACCTCCGACCAACCATCCCCTTCTCCGGAACGTCTCCCGAACCCAATTAATTCCTCCCGCTGAACTTTCCTTTTCCGTCCTTTCGTTAGTCGCATGGAATGGCTTTAAAAGCACTCCTCGTTTAATTGTTTCTGTTTGACGGCAACCAAAGCGGGGACAGTAATTAAAAGAGAAAGCCACAGAGGGAAGATAAACTGGGTGGGAGTGGACAAGTGGAAATGGGGAAAGGCAAAGGAGGTGCCTTTGCTTGGACTTTGTTTGTTTGTTCAAAACTGCGACGTAATAGCTCACCAATACGGATCTGAAAACCATAAACACAGCACAGGGACACTCTGAAACCAAACACAATCCCAACCTGGAGGCTGCTGCTTGACATTCATCTCTGTTTTTTTACATCTAATTTCTCGATGAGAAATAATGAAAACAGAAAGCTTCATTTAGCAGTAGTTAATGCAGTCAAAAACAAATATCTAAAAAGTACTGCTTTCGGCAATACGTATTCTCTCGTCCGCATTTCTTCTCATTCGAATTGTCAACCCTCCCGTCAGACCGTAAATGGTACGTTCTTATTCAAGGTGTATGTGGATAAATCAGTTGTTTCAACTTTGTACAGTTTCACAATACGTTTCCACGCCAAAGTTGGTACGATCCTGTATCAACTCAATATCGACGACACTTCAGATTGGAAATACTGACGTATCATAACAGAAGCTCAAACTGACTGTATTTGCAGGGATGTTATCGTACATCTACCAACGGACTAACCTTTTATTAGAATTTAGACCTTTTTAATATACAGAGAATAACTCCGCCCTGCCTCAAATAAGGAACACATTAGTGTGACATCCTCAGTATCTAGCAAGCGGTAAAACCCTTCCTCCCTTTCCAACAAGAATATGATGATAACTAATTAAAAGATACACTTGAAGGTTGTCCCTAATCTGGAATGTAGTTAGCATTTGCTGTGAATAGCAGTTGCCCTGTTTCTTAACCACTCATGAATAATAATTTTGAATAATTTTTCTACGCTTTTCTACATGCGGCAATGTAAGTTAACTAGTTATTTTTCTGGAATCCTTGGTGTTTGTATGCAGACTACCTTCTCTTCCACCTTGACAGAGGCCTACCTTTTTCTGTATAGGTCAAATTCGTAGTTGTCACGACACAAGAAGGTTTTCCAGGTATAAAAAGAAGACTTTTTGAATTACAAATACAGTAAGAACATTGCAGGGTCTGTACTTTTTTTTTTTTTTTTTTTTTAGTTTTACTTAAGTAAAGCAATTGAATAAGTACTTTTTAAATCAGTCAGTTTTTTTTTTACAGACGTATCTGTACTTCTCCGATTTCACCTGAGATCATCAAAGCACCGAAGATGGGCACAGCAGCAAAAAAAAAAAGTATCTAGATGCTCTTATCTCCACGTTCTTGCCGAATAACCGGAACACAGTTTGAGATGTGACTTCGCTATCACCCACCGGTCCAATTCAGGCCCGAGTGTTTTCCTACCCGCCGTTGCGGTCACACAGCGACAATATCCCGTTACCCAGTCTTGGACCGTCACCATCAAAGGCAGCATTATCTCCTCGCCGACCCCAGTGCCCAACCTGCTCCCTTCATGGCTCTCTGCCGCAAAGCGCTGACGCGACGTTTACTCCTAATGGGATTTCCTTATCGCCAGTTTTGTAAGTATTCCGTCATTCGGGATGGATTGCGCCGTTTTCCCTCTCTAATTCATTTCTAGGCTTTCTCTTCCATTCTGTGAGATAAAATTGTCGGAGACAGATGTTTGCCGATTGTAGCAAGTTAGTCACGTACTACGTACTGCGTTGGCATGCCTCTTATTAGTAATACAGTGGGGACCTTAAGGGTCCTACTGTTTGCTAGAGAACTGTACTGCTTTGTTTTTTTTTTTTTTTTTTTTGCTGGGGTTAAATCACTGCAACACTAAAGTGTTGCAGTGATTTAGAGTTGAGGTTAGGGATTTGGTAGAGTTGTACTGATTCTGGGTTAGGGATGGAGTTGGGGTTGAGGTTAGGTTTAACCAAGGGCTGAGTTTAGAGTTCAGGTTAGTCAAGGGCATTGTACTGATTTGACCTTCGACCTTGTCTATGTCACTTAGGCCTTCTTGTGTTGAATAAGAGGGACGGCAGTACAGGTGAAGCTAGAAGAAGAAGAGCTGAGAAATGACGAGAGAGCACTCTCATGACGGCGTCCTCACCGTCGCCGCAGTTCATCATGCTGACAACGAAGCAGCCCGACAACGGCTCCCTTTTGCTTCAGTTTCCCGTCAAGGTCGCTAATGTGTCGTTACCACCTTCTCCCGGCGCATTCTTCAACTTTAATAACGCGTGCGTTCGCCGGCGAACAGACAGGAGAAGCAAGGGGGATATTGTCTGGTCTCGTTTGGGAGATTGACCTCCTTTACTTCCCTCCCCCCCCCCCGTCTCCGCAACCCATTACCGGCCGACCATGTTGACGGCGAGCAATGGCGTCGCTCTCCTCCTTGACATTGATTCCGGTGATTTAAATCCTCCAAGTTGTGACACAAATTACTGGTAATTTACAGCTACACCTCCGTTTGCCTCATAATACGCTCCGTGGAGTGTTCAATGTTCCTTCTTCTCTTTGTTCTCACGTCGCAACGCCTTCGCTACAAGGCCACTGAAGCGAGCGTAAAAGACAGTCAGAGAGACCGGCACAAAGTCACATGCAGATCTCTCGTAAAGCCAAAAGGAAAATGTAGTGTCAGCTCGCTCGCTTAAAATAGACAAAGACTGTATCTGTCCATACTCAGCAAAAGATTTGCTCTTTTTTCTTCTTTATTTAAAAATCCACGAGTAAGACATAACAAGACCTTTTAATTCTACCCCTATAAAAAGCAGACATGATGTTCTATGTAGAAATTCCTAAAGTGCATTTATCCAGGATAATGTTCTACGCTGAGAGTGTGAGCAATATAGTACTATAATCATCCATCTGCCCATTCTTCCTTCCATTCATTTTTGATACTGCTTGTCATCATTAGGGTCATAAGTAAGTTAGAACCTATCACAGATGACTTTGGACAAGAATGTTGGGGAACGCTGTGGACTGGTTGCCAGCCAATCGCAGGGCAGATACTGTATACATAAACAAGCGTTCGCACTCACATTCACACCTATGGACAATTTTGAGTTTTCAATGAACCTAAAAATGCATTATTTTGGAATGTGAGAGGAGAAAACCCACGCGAGCACAACACGCAAACGTCACACAGGAAGGTCGGAGCCGAGATTTGAATCCCAAACCTTCAAAACTGTCAAGCAGACGTACTAACCACTAGGCTATCAATGCTGCGCTGTAATTAATATACTGTGTACAGTTATCGCCTGCTATACCCCGGTTCACGTATCTGTCCCACCATGTCGTGCCTTTTTTAGTTAAACCTATATATATGAAAAATGCTTTTGTTGAAGGGATATGCGGTATAGACAATGAAAGAGATGGATGATGTTTACAATTTGTTTAAAAAAAGTTTTAAAGTGATTACACCGTGTAAAAGCGTTTATTTGTTATTCCATTATGATTAACAATTTTCTATAAATATTTTACAATGTGCTTAAAAGGTATGTTTGAATTTGTTTAAGTGTGTTTAAAGTGTGTGGGAGGGGTATTTTAGGGATTTTCTAACACATTCACTGCCATTGACGGCTTTCGAAGTCAAATATCCATGTTAACTGGGAAGGCTGGCAGTGAACGAGTTAAACTATGATTTCTCTACATCTCTATTTTAACGGAGTGCAGCGAATCTGGAAGAGAAGCAATGAAAATGGTTCCTTTCACATACTCGCAACCACCCCAGGTCAAAAGTGGTACAAGAACACTACTGTAATTCCTGAGAGAGCAACGCGACAGGAAGGTTAAATTGGAAAATTGCCAATGAAACAATCAAATGCATCTTCTATAAAATACGTCGTTTGTCACATTCAAAGCAGCGCATCAGGAGAAGCCTCCTCACACACGAGCACCCTGGGAGAAAAAAAAAAAAAGAAGGGGTGTCATAAAGCGGTGAGCGGAAAATGTCCTTCGTCACTTTAGTGTCTGCTGCAGGTTTGGAGGCCTTGCAGATGCGCCACTCCAATCACCTCTGAAATGGAATTACGGAACTCTTCACAGCTCAGTGGCATTTCAACGCTTTCAGCGATATACGATGGGTGAAAAAAAAAAGAGAGTGGGGCTTAGACAGGCAGGAAATTATTCCGGTAGGAGACTCAAATGTCCTCTTTTGTGTCTTATCTTTTTGTCTCTTATGTTGCTTTCTATTCTCATGCAAAGGGCAGTATCTTTAACCCGATGGAGATCACATAGTTGGGAAACTTGGGATCAGATTGAAGTGGATAGCCGCAAAAATGCACTTGGCTTATCAACAGCTAGCATTCAGTTTCCCTAAAAAGCGTTCTCTGTGGTTGCGGTGGTGGATGAAAAGAAGCTCGGCTGCGAGCCGGCGAGGAACGGTACAGTCCCATCAAGGAGGAAGATAAAGTCCAAGTAACCATTCACGCGTGCTAAGAGATCTCATTTAAATGATAATGGAATTGGGCGATTGTAAAGTCCACAAAAAACAATCCCAATCCGCGCAGAGATTCTGACAAAGCACTTGACATTTCTATTTACATTTAACGTTTAGCTGAGATGGCAACGCCCAAAAAATACCCAAACAATGGGTACGTCTCTGATTGAGAACCAAATGGCTTCCCTGCTTGCTGATTAATATTCCGATTTGTGCTGGCCAATTGTTAATGCTGCTACTTTCTTCTCTTACTCTCATCTTTAATCTCAATCTAACGTGATAATATTGTTTTGCTTTACAAGCGGAAATCTGTCTGAGTTGGGGCTGCTTTCTGCACCAAAGGGATTAAAAGGACAAGCCGGCATTAAAGTTTTAGCATTGTACGGTAATAATGTTCCTTTTTCCACCTTTCTTACTTCTGTTAGTGAGCCATTTGTGTACAGATTTTACCTTATACATATCGACTTAAAATCTAACGTTTTTTTTTTTTCTAAATTTGCAGGCATTTAAAGACAGTTGATTGGTCAGCCACACGAGGCCGATTTTAAATACAAATGGGGAAAACGTGTCCCTGTATGAAAGGGAGCATCAGAAACCTGTAAAGTTTAACACCCAACACTCTCCACTAACCCTAACCCACTAAACCTAACCCTGCCCGAACACACCGACTCATAAACCTAATCCTTAACCTAACCGTGAATCCGGGGGATGCTGGACTGTCTCTTAATGAAGAAGAATAGTGGGAAAACTTGTAGTTTAACACATGACACTCACCCCTCACAAAAACCCTAACCCAGTTCTAACCCACTAACAATAAGCCTACTTCTAAACCCTAATCCTTGCCTAACCCAAACCCACAATCCTATCCCTAATCCTAACAATCCTAACCTATTAACAATTGTCTTCGCCCTAACTCTCCCGCCCTGTTGGGTTGACAATTATCACTTTCCAATATGCATTTTGGGCAACCCTAACACACTAAACCTTAACCCTAATCTTAATTTCTAACACAGCCTTCACCCACTAACCCAAACCTGTCCTGCCCTGTTGAGTTGAAAATGATCACAAAAGAGTATTTTCTGGTGGGACGGTGCCTGAATTAAAGGGAATGGTGGAAAAACATGGAAATTGAACACCTAATAGTCACCTGTAACCTTAACCCAAATCCTAACCTTTAACCCAGCACTAACCCAGTAACCTTAACACAAGACTGCCCTTGCAATTAGGCGTCCCTTACGACTTCACAGTCGTTAACGGAAACTAATTCTAAACCTGTAGACGTCCATCTCACCTCAACCTCAGGTGCGACCTTCACCCCTGACCCCTTGCCTCTGGGAGATTTTAATGACCAGGTGTCACGACTTCTCTCCGGAGAGGCGTGCGCCGACCCCTGGGGAGGACTTAATGAGCGGCGGCAGGGTGAGCTGAGGTGACAGGAGGTTTGGGGGTCGAGCACCATGACGCAGTCGAGGACCTGGCCCTCAAACAACTGGCGCGAGACCATGCAAATGTAACCGCGCTCATTAGGTGCGCCTGTTGCCTTGCGATGACCGAAATATTGCGGTCAGACTCGAGCGGCAGAACATTTGTTGTGTGTCACCGCTCATCTGTAGCTCGCCTGGCACAAAACATTCCCACATAATGAAGGACCAGCATACCAGGTTTAATAACCACGGTGGTCCGGGGCTATTCATATAATCTGACACGTAATACAGTAAACCCCACGCTATAAATTTACCATAAATTATGATCTCAAAACTTTCAATTGCCATTTCAAACTCATCTTCCATAATTACCCTTATGAATAAAATACCAATCATTTGACTTTGAAAAAATGCAAAAGTGCACACGTGGCGAAGACTCTCAGTTACCTCCACCAACAACCCAGGCTGAAATTTGCTCCTCACCAATGTACAAAACTCGTCGCGCCGCCGAGAAGGATCACTTCACTATACTTCCTTGACACCACTTTCCGATTTAGAGAGCGCTTTGGTGGCATTTTGTCACATTTTAGGGTGTTTCAGAAAGAGCCCCAAAATGTGAGCTAGCCAACTCTTTCAGTGAACAGAAAAAAGAATTTACTTGGTGAATTTATTACGAACTGTGAACATGCAAGGGATTACTGCACACCATAGCTTCTCAACTATGTATTTTCACACAAAAGCAGGATTGTCAGAATAGTAAATGCCTTCCCCAGACTATAGAATTCCATTACGGTTGATACCTGCTCATGATGTCAAACGCGGAATGCTGGGCGGGGGGTGGTGGTGGTGCAGGTGGGGGTGGGGGGTGGGTGCTGCTGACATTACCAGAATTCATTTCCTCCACCGAAATGGGACATATCATCTCCAGAGGACGGCAGGAGGGAAGAGGGGGGGAAATATAAAGTAGGCCTACCTTAAGAGCAGATGGCATTTAAGTTGAGCACCGTCAACAGTAAATTTACGATCCTCTCGATGACGCATCCTCCGAACCCGATTTCCAGAACAGTAGCGATGAAATCCTCAGACAGTCATCGAACCTTTTACTCAAAAGTCCTCATATCAAATCTTTGCTACCGCTTCGGCTCGACAGAAAAGTTGTCTTTAGCTGCTGAAGTAGCGATACATTGAAATTGTGACGTTTGCTTTCTGGGCCTGATTTACTTAAGCTTTATGCAAAAATGGCCGCAAACTTGGGTTGCTCACACAAACATATGTGGAAGGTGATCTACTACAAATCCGTACAAATGCTACGCAGTTCATTTCGTGCATTCTGGGAGGAGTTTATGTTAATATATTACATATATTACAGTAATTTAGCACACAAAATGTGATTTATTAGACCTGAGACAAATTGCGATGGGTGATTTTGCATCTTTAAATACACCGTCTAAAACGGCGGCGCTGTGACCACGAAGAGGAGGCTCAGGCAAAATGAGATGCTTTTTTTTTTTTTTTTTTTTTTTTTTATACGCGCTCTCTATACCGCGGGTAAAGATCACAGATGGGTCTTGAACGGATCCCTCGCAATAAACTGGGGTTGACTGTAATTGCTTTCATTTTCGAGCATGGCCATCCGTCATTAGCCTCGTTTGGTGACTTCTGTGCACGCTCATTCTTGATGAAGACACATCTCTACGACAAGGTTATGACCGAATAGGAAAACTAAAACACGTATTAAGCTTTTGTCTGAATGCTCTGTACACAATGCAATTATCTCTGCGTAATTACCTCACCGCGATACGTTGGATTTCACAGCGGGGCGCCCTAACATTAGACGACAGCAGCAATTTGTCTTCATGAAAGCGATATGGCGTGGAGACGGAACAGCAGCTCTGCGAGAACTTCCCTCTTCATGGAACACAGAGTGAGAGTTTCCGGTGGGGGGGAAAGCATACGACTTTCATCGCGAGCACAGATGCTGGCTGGCAGATTGTCTTAAATGCGTCATCATAAAAGGCTCACATTGTCCACGGCGGTAACGTACTCTGCTAACGTACTCTACTCTACGACTGATGTGTGAAGATGCCCTCCCAAGATAAGTGGCGTTCTCTTGGAATGTGTGGAAAAAACAGGCTACAGTTGTGAAATGAAAACAAACAAAAAAATATAATTTTTGCTTAAACAAGACGGTAAAGTCGACTCGGTGACAGAGCTCTTGAAAAAAATCCCACTGTTGGGGAAGTGATTGAGGTTAGCGCCTCCGGGGAAATAAAAGAGCAATTTCTGCTACTGAAATCGGACATTTTGTCATCTGGCCCCTATACTGCCTCTTCTGGGACTTGTGCCGTTCGATGAGAAACATCGCGTGACTTTTTTTTCTCTTCTTAACAAGCAAGAGCCGAGTAGACGTCATCCATGTAGTCATCCGTCATCCGAGTAGACGTCATCCAATGTGCATGGTCTGTTTTCAGAGCAGTTTGGTAGCCATGAAATTCTAATTGAAAATTGCAGTACAGGAAGTCCTCGATTTACGAACAAGTTCCGTTCCTACGCTGGCGACGTAACCTGAATTTCCGCGGAAGTCGGATTTCACCGTTAAAAGTCTAAATTTACGTCGAAATACTTTGTATAAAGAAACTAAAATACATTAAAATAAAAAAAATAAGATGCTGTACTTACCATTACTGCTGAGAGTGGGGAAAAGAAAGTGAAAAAAGGGAGGGTGAAAAAGGCAAAGATACTCCCGGTGCACAAACGCAGACAAGCACTATGCACTAGCTAAGCAGAAACACTATGGTGCTGGGACAAAATGGCGGACGAGGCACGGGCGTCGTAAAGTCGAAACGTCGGAGGTGGAGTACGTCGTAACTCGAGGACTTCCTGTAGTTTGTTTGCTTTCTCTGGTCTGGTTTGTAAACTTCAGTTTCTTTTCACACTGTAAAATTTTTTTTAAAAAAATTCCAAAAATCAAAGGGAACCAAAAACAGTGACGCAAGCTTTCTCTTCTTAGTGGTTGCAAGAATGTAAACCTGAAGATGGTACAGTATGATAGGCCTCATAATCATAAATTCAACATTTACGATCGAGTGCTTTGCCTTTCCTGTCCCTCAAAGGACACCATACAATAACAAGGTTACGGATAATAATGCCCATAAAAAGTTTGAGGTTTTAAGATGGAGCGCGCCCAACTGCCGTTTTGTCCCTGAAAGGACACTTAAACGTACATCCTGGTCAAGGCACAAAGCGACGTCAGGCCTTCCGTCTTTTATTTCATTTTCTGTCACTCCATGCATGAACAGAGAAGAGGTTGCATAGAGCAGCTGGCACATTGCGCTGTACAAAGTCTCCCGGAAATAGCGTGTAACATTACTAGAATAAAGTTCTCTTTTGAAATTCACTTGTTAAAATATGACTTACCATATTGTGAAGTTACCTTGGAAAAATACAACTTTATTCTCATAGAATTACAACATTTTACCCCATGAAAAGGCAACATTATTTGCTCTTTGCTCTCGCTTTCTTGAAAAAAAATTCAACTTTATTCTCATAACAGTACAACTTTATTGCTGAAAAAAAATTGTTTTATGTGTTTTAACAGTACGACATCCTTCCTTTATAATTCCTACAGCATTTAGAGGTAAACATGGTCGTTGTATTTAATTGGTGGTAAGATTATAAGGGGATTGTTGGAAACATTTCTCCATTTGAATGGGTCCCTGGACCCCAAAAGTTTGCGAACTCCTGCTCGATACAACCTCTTCTCAACAACTCAACTCAACGGGAGCAGTAATGAGTCCAAAACACAACCAGTCGAGCCAAACAGCTTCGCGAAGCCCCACTTAGCAGTCAGGTAGCACGCTGTGAAAAAAAAGGGCTACGCTGAAAAACATCAACAATCTTCTGCAGCATGGGGACCATCTGGGAACCTGTTGGGGAGGCCGTAATTGAGGACACGGGGGTTCGAGACAAGGCCCCGGCGGAACCAACCCCCACCCCCCGCCCCCCTCTCACACACACACACACACACACACACAATTCCATTTCTATCTGTCACGTTTGGATGGTGGGAAGAACACACAGCCGAAGATGCCGAGACGAGGTAAGAGAAGACGTGTTCATCTGACGCCGGACGACGGGCGGCGGGCTCATTAGGAGTCGAGAGCAGCCGGGTGAAACAAAGTGGTGTGAAAATAACGGTCATGCTCCGATGTTATGTACAGCAATGACATCATTAAATAGAATGTAAAGAATTCAAATGTTTTCGCCACAATTTTTGCTTCAATGGACATTGCGCTGCTCCTTCTGGTGTGCCCGCCTTGGCCACCTTGGGGCAGTACAATACAGACATAGAGATAGAGACAAAGAAGTGGTTCACAACTGACTCATTAAATTGCTGTAATATCAAGTCCTTTTTCACAGAGGATAAAGAATATATGCCTGTGAATATTGTCACAAGGACATCTGCATTCACCGAATGCCCAAATTAATGCCAAAATATTACCATTTTCACTACTTACATTACTCAACTGATTCAAACCATTCCAACTTCAAAATAGTCGGCTCATTCAGAACCTTTAGGCAACAATTTTTTTACATCCCTACTGTAAATAGTGACTTTTTCCCCCCAGAATCCCACATTTTCCATGCCAAAAATACCATTGAAAAGAATGGAGACATTTTGATTCAACTCATCCACACATCATCCCACATTGTTCTGCTTATTCAATTCTCATCAGTTGCACTGATTTTTAGCAATTCTCATCACATTACAGATCTATTAGTCACTATTTTCCCAATTTTCCATGCTCGCTTTCTACATTTCCTACAATTCACTTGATTCTACAGAATTTCAATTCAGCATGAGCTCTTCAGCATTCTCAACAGAAATAACATTCTCTAGCTTGATATGAGATTGTTTGGCCACAGAATTACTTCATTAAAATATATAAGGTTGCTACCCGATTGACGAATGAAGCTATAGAATTGTAGACACTCAACATGTAGTGAAAATGTTAAACTTTCATTACCAGAGATATTTGACTGTTTTTTGCAGTAGAGCACTTCCTCGTGCTTCTCGGACAAGAAGGGGCAAACGGGTGGCGCAGGCTTTTAAACTTTGCATCCCTAAGGAGGCAGACGAGGCGATCATTCCAACAAGCACAACAAACCAGCGGCAATTTGTTTGCGCCAGAGCGGGAGGATCAGACTACGAGGCCCGTAGGATGCGAGGCGAGGGAGGAACGAACGAGGCCCACGGCGCCTAATAAATGGCGTGCTTGATCCTGGCCGCAATTCCACGATTGTATTTGGACATTGTGATGAATTGAGGTCTGCGAGATGTACTCACTTTTTTCTCTCTGGCCTAAACGCAAGCGACAAGTCATGCCGGCAAGCTAAGTGCTCTTGCGTTACACAACCGCGCTCTTCTGACTTTGAATTGAAATCACCATAAAGACGACCATCATGGGAAGGGACTGTAAAAAGCTGCTGTTTTAAAAGACGGGCCTTTTCAATTTGGGCAGACGTGACATTCATCTGAAAGGGAGCAAATTCAGTTTCATTTCTTTGTTTCTGCAGTCTGTCTGACACCATCTATATCCCAAAAAAAAAGAAAAGAAAAAAAGAGCCAGAACACTGATGAATGAGGTGTAACTCGAAAAAGTGACGACAGTAGATAAAATCAAAGCCTTTATAAAATCAATTTTTCAACTTGAACACAGTTCCGTTGGGAGACACAATAAACTCACCGCCTTGAACGCATCGGTCAGAATGAGACCCTCAAACGAGGAGTAGAGCTCCCACATTTACTTCTTCAAGAAGATGCATTTTATCCAAGAGGAGACTATATTCAAGTTAGCATGTGCGCTAGTACCTACTTTTGCCAGGGGAAGTATGAGTAAAGCCATGTTGAGGTGAGCACGTAAAAAAAACTCTTTTGTAGAAGAACTACTTGCAGTTTTTCTGGTTCTTTTGTTGATAAGCTCGTGGAGGGAGTTCATGATCAGAAAACGTTGGTGAACTCCTTCCCCCAAAAAAAGTGGCTGCGAGGGCACTGAAGACGCTGCAGTAACAATGTAAACAAACGGCTCTTCGTCAATCGGATATAGCGTGCAATACCACGCGTAATATTCTATAAATGACACCAGTTCATTTGCCAATCTGCTTGATGTGAGTTTTAAGATGCATTCCACGCAGCTTTGACTTTGCATGGTGGTACAGCCCCGAGGACCTTTGCCTTTACAGTAAGATAAGTTCCAGTATGAATGGTTATGTATGTGGCAAGGGTCCAGATTGCTCGTCCTCAACCATATCCCGCCTGTTTGGTTTGTGCCCAAAAGCAGCAGCCGCGATGTGACTTTGTAAAAGGAGGAAGGAAAGAGTGCGTCCAAATAAAATGGTTACTGCTCGCTTTCATGCAAAGCAGCTTCTAATTGTGAGTCTTTTAATATCCTGCAGAGTTGCATAAGGGATGCACAGCCACTGCTAAACGTGCGCGCGTGTGTGTGTGTGTGTGTGTGCGCGCAAAAATAAATAAATAAATAATCATAGCTTCATCCTCGTATTTGAGCAATTGTCAGGCTCACTGCCCAGAAAAGGCTTGTGAGACTGAAGCCGGGCCAAATGACTACCTGCTTACAAGCATTAACGACGACAACGCCTGGATAAAAAAAAAAAAAAAAAAAAAAAAAAAAAAAAAAAACATGAATAATTTACGTGAACAAGTGGAAGGGAAAGCTGTTTGGTGCGGTGCCAACCTCCGCCGAAAAGGCAAATAAATAAATAAATAAATGGAGAGACAGATGGTAGACAGGGTGAGACAAGAAAAGAAATTCCCCAAAAATCAAATAAAATACACACACCATGCACGTTGCCATGAAAATCAGGAACTGTTTGCTCCGATTCTAATGCAAGAGGACGGAGAGGTCATCAAAAAAAAAAAAAAAAAAAAAAAAGCATCACAGCATCTTAATACTAAAAGGATAATCTGATCCCGGCACGAAGATCAATAATCAGGATAATCTCAGCAAGACGGCAAAATGAGACGCTATCGCCAAATTAGTCTCCCGAGAAGCAATCAGGAGGAAAGTCACAAATATTTGAACTCGCAGTCAAAACCTTGCAGGGCCAGCAATATATATATATATATATATATATCATCATATCATGATCTATGTTTTTGTTGACTTTCTTTGTGTTAAATTTTGTTTTGTTTCATGTTATGTCTTGTTACCCTTCATTTAATTTTTGCTTGTTAGGTTTCGGTTTCCACCTGTTCTCATCAGCCCTGTTCCTTGTGTCGACCAATCAATCCCTCCCGCCACTCATGTCTTGTCCCGGTGTGCCTCGTTGTTTCGTCAGTTTGCTTGTCTTTCGTTCCCTGGTGTCTTTTCAGTCTGTCGGACTGTCTGTTTCAGTCTGTTTCGTTTCCTTTTCTTTTCTTTTTTTTTTTTTTTTACCTTGTTCATTTAATATTTCGATTTTTTTTTTCCACGTGTCAATTTGTTTTTGGAAATAAATTCTTTTTGGGAAATTCATGCACCCCTAGCCCAAAGTCAGCTGGGATAGGTACCTGCTCACCTGCCACCCTAATGAGAACAAACGCTAAAGAAAATGAATGGAAAAGGGGATGGTGTTTTTTTTTTTACTTAGTGTCGGGCTACTTGCTGAGAAAATAAAAGACTCTGCAAGAGGCGCTCCGATTTGGATGGCACTTTAGGGAGCGGGTGGGGTCAAGACACTTAAAAGTCCTTAATCTCTCACTCTACTCTGGAGGTTAGCCAGCTTGTGCTTTGAGTCGCTGTCTTGCCTGCCTTCTCTCAGCTTGCCTCTCATTTGAATCCCATGCAAACACACAAAGAGAGGCTCGCTTGTCTTGCTGCTCCCCGCACGCATCAGGTTCAATTAATAAAAAAAAAAATAATAATAATAAATTAAAGACACTAGGAGTAGTGGTGCACTCGTGTTGCTAGGAAACCAAAAACGTCTTTCCCCAAGACAGCTCTGTTGTTGATGGACGTTGACATGATCGAAGCAACATACACGTGATGATGTTTGCTGATGACATTGAATGTGGCCGCGCAATGGGGTGATGTCACTTTTGATGACAACAGACACCGTCCTTCGTATTGGATCTCATTAAGACAGTGCAGGTGTCCCTAATGTGGTGGCCTGTGAGTGTGTATCACACTTCAGTCAAGCCCACATTTCATTCCATTTCTTTACTATGTTAGTCGTCGCTCATGTGCACTTTTCTCCTGACTCAATTATAGTAGACATGATGCAGTGAGAGACAGTGAGAGGTGTGAGCTGCACGTTATAATAAGTAAGAGTTGTGTCACAGATGTTGTCTCACATAGAATGAGGACAGTCAAAAAGTGTGAGGGCTACTCAGATGCAAGGAAGATTTCAGATTTCTTCTTATAATAGCAGACATGTTTTTTTGAAAAAAAATGGGGATTTTTTTTCAACTCAACTTTATTTCTAAAGCACTTTACTAACAACCACAGGTGTGACAAAGTGTTGTACATAAAACATTAAGGATTACTACTACTACTACTACTAATAATAATACAAGAAACAAACCTACAATTTTCCATTTTCAACAAGACTACTATATATATATATATATATATATATATATATATATTGTAATATTACAACCATAAAAAACAAGATTTGTGTTAATTCTTCTCAAAGTAATTCATCTTGTAAAGTTTTTTCATGGAAGAAAAAAATACCACTTTTTTCTTGTAAAATTAACTTTTTTTCATTTTTTTATAAAAATAGTCTCATATCACTATGACTTTTTCTCTCCAGAAATATTACTTTATTCTTGTAATATTAACTCTTTTTCTTACTTTTTTAAATTGTTTTATATTTGAATCAATAGTCGGATCATAAAACACATTTTGTTGAAAATAATACTACATTATTCCCATAATATTCTAACCTTTTTGGAAAAATAAATAAAAAAAACTTTATTCTCTTAATATAACATTTTAATGAAGTTTTCTTCCAATATTTATTGTTAAATGGCTGAGGAAAACAAATGTTAAATATGTCTCCGGACAGTATAATGTGAAGGCGCATAAGTGTGTCAGTGATCTATTTTTCGCCATTATTCATCCTGTCCAACTGTGGAATCCGCAACATTTGGCATCGCCGCAGCCACGTGGACGCCGCCGTGCGAGCTAATGCCTACCTGCTGTGATTTGTCCAAGCTGGCGTTCGCTCACCTGCCCGCTCACGCACCGGCGGGCACCAGCTGGAACGTCAGAAAAGGGACCTCGATCTCGACCCGTAAGCGCCGCCCGACCGTGAAAGCTGCAAACACACCAGAGCGAGAGTGTAACACACACACACACACACACACACACAGACAGACAGAGTAGTTTTCTTTGTCTGAGAAGCTCACTGGAGTAAAATGTGCAAAGTGATCTATACATATTTAATCAGATACATTTATAAAATAAAGTAAATCCACTGCAAGTGGTGATAAGGAGGCTCTTTGAAGCAGCCGTCATGCCACATTTCATAGCTCCAGTCCGCCTCTTCTGCGTGCAAATGATTCCGCACACGAGCGGCCAACTTCCTTCATTAAAATTCTGTTGCTAACCAAAACAGCGGCTGTACCAGCACCAAAAGTCCCTAAAAGTGCGGCGTATGACTCTTCTTATGATAGTGCTCCAGTAGAATCATATTTCGTGACAGAATTGGGGGCTCAAAAAAATATTTTGCGTGTTGTAAATGGTGATCTTTAACACTATGTGGAAAAAATCTTTTAACTCCAATTAGCGTTCCATTTTAATTCTATTTGGTGAGAGAAATGGTGGCTCAAAACGTTTTGCGTGTTGTAAACTAGTTCCTTCCGCAGTATTTAAGATGATGTTTTACTAAATGTTATGTAGAGATGACATCTTTCAGCAACAATAAGTATTCCAGTAAAATGATATTTAGCGACAGCAGTGGGGGCTTAAAATTTCACGAATGTTGTAAATATGCTCCCTGTGCAGAATGAAAGATGATACTGTACGTTACGTGGAGATGATGTCTTTTAATGACGATTAGCGTTCCGGTGGAACAATATTTGGCCACAGAAGTTGGGGCTCAAAATGTGCCGCATGTTGCAAATGAACTCTCTCCGCAGCCTTGCCTCTATCGTCATCACGGCGAAGAAAAAGACAGCGGCAAGGACTTGCACGTGCAGCTTGATCAACACACACGTTTGCCTTTCATACGGACTTGGAGAGGGAAGCGTAGCTGATGAAATACTTGAAGCAGAAGAAGCCAGAAGGTGCTGGCCACAGCATGAGATGAGCCTCCAAAATGTCACCAGAAGAGCTGTGACTTCACTGAATCGTTTCTTGCATTTATTTTTTATTCAGCTAAATGATGCAGTGTACTGTACGTGTGCGTGTGTGTACTGTACACACACGCAAATGTAAACATGGTGCTTTTTCTATAACATGGTGTTATAGAAAAAGAAAAAAAAACAGCATTATTATCTTTGTAAAGTCTGGAATTCTTCTACAGCTCATCTCAAGGCACCAAAGTAGGATGCATTTGTTGTCACAATATAAAACAGCTGCCAGGTATTTTAATCATTTTTTAATTTTTTTTTATTTTTTAAGCAGGACTGAAATCAGCCGGACTGAAATAAAAGCAGGATTGAAATAATTCTTCAGATTAGAAATGATCAGATAAGTTTGTATGTCATGCTGACATTAGCTTCTAACATTTAAATACATTCATTTGGGAAATATTCTTTATAAAAGAATATTTCCTTTATAAAAGGGTTAGATTTTTTCCAATTCAAATCCAGCTCACACTGTTTTTCTTTCTGCGCTTGCCAGGAGAGTTCAGAGGTGGTCAAAACGTGCGGGGATTTGCGTCAGCGCTGACTGCTGTTAAGTCAGATATTTGACGGATGTACATTGAGAGTCACAATGCTTAAATGTACGCGAGGTTTATTTTTTTACATTTGTTTTTTTTTTTTTTTTTTTTTTTTTTTTTTTTAGAAACCCCGACCTCCACCCAGTTATTTCCTCTGCACACAAACATTATTTAGATCATCCACAAACAATTAATGATGACTGGCTTCGTGGAGCCTGCAGGCCGGTTACCGTAGTGGAAAAATAATATTACGGATATTCCATGCACAAGCTTCTATTTGCATAGAGAATGCAAAACTCTCCAGCTGTGGCGCAATTAATTTGGAGGGTGGTGAGCAAGTGATTCCTGTGTGTTTTTATACCTCCCCTTATTAAAAAAAAACCCACACCTGTTCACAGTGCTGCTAAGTAGAAGTGGATCAACCATATTGTAAGATGCTTGGAAATGTCACCGTGAACAAAGAGCAGCATTGTTTACATGTTGTTCTGTTGTGCAGCGGGTGTGCCGTGACTTGCTTTCATCGGCAAAAGTGGTTTTACTGCTGAGCGCGTTTGAAATCAGCAGCACCGATCGACTCTGAATTCAAGTGTGGAGTCTCGCTGGGTTCTGTAAATGACTTCTCGACAGAGTAAAACAGAAATAAAAACAAAAAACAAATCTCTTTTTCTAAGAATGATTTGTTATGTGGCGATGACGTCTTTATTAACGATTAGTGCTCCAGTAGAACCGTATTTAGCGACAGAAGTTGTAGCTCAAAATGTATTGCGACTTGTAAACTGATTCCCCGCACATAATTAAAGATGGATCTTACGGTAAGTGTCCACGATAAAAGTTGAACAAAGATTAGCGTACCAGGAGAACCATATTTGGTGACAGAAGCAGGCTCAAAATGTACAGCATTTGGTAAATGAGTTTTCTCTCGCTCTCTCTCTTTTTTTTAAAAAAAAAAAGAACATTAATGCACAAGACAAGAAATGAGACGGTCACGAAACAGTATGGGACAAGGGGAAATTAGGCAATTCTAGTACTCCCATGATCTTGGATAGCTGCCCAACGAGTTCCCTACCATAGAGCGTCTTAAGTGGAGACGACGTCTTTAACGATGATTAGTGTTCCAGTAGAAACATCTGGTGACAGAAGCGTTGGCTCATAATGTTCCCCAATATCGCACTCAATTCAACAAGTGGACATCAGTGAGGTGCACTTGCTTTCTTAGACGTAGGGCCTTCGATGCCACATTGGAGTCGGGGCAAAAAAACGATAATAGTCATGAAAAATCTCAATGGAGTTGATGAGTAAATCCAAGAAATTCTACTTGAAGAACAACAAGATTGGTGGGCTTGAGATATTTTTGAGCCAAACAGTTTGGGAAATGTTGACAACCAGCGAGGCAGGTACAAAGCAAGAAAGAGGAAAACATGTCGTCTCGTTTCAAAAGAGAGAAAACTGCACACGACCATTAAGTCAAAGCTGACAAAAAATTGGTATTTATTTTCCTCCGCCTCGTTTGAGCATTTAATTTCCTCTGCATGTGTCCCAAAAATGGAGCTGCTGCACAATGTCTTTCCGCCCGGAAGGTTTCCTTTTGCCTGAAGTTCCATTGAGGAAGTCATTTTTGTATGAACAGAGAGAAGCCCCGTGGGATGGCACGTTGCTCACATGAGGTCTTTGAAGGCACCGCAATACTTTTCACATAAGATGCCTATTTGAATGGCTTCTGTGTCAAAAGAAAAAAAAAAAAAGAAGACTTTTCTCCATTTGAAGGTTATCGCTGAAAGAGCAGACAAAACTTCATAAGAGACTAAGAGAACGCTGACAAACATGCTAGGTGGGCGGGTGGCGGAGGAGCTATTTTCATCGAAATAGGAGTTTCAAAACGAGGCTGAAAGTAAGCATGGGGCCGTCACACAAATTACAATAAAAACGTAAGCAAAACCATGAAAGCATTAAACCATCTTTAAGCAACAATTAGCATTTCAATCTTGTACAATGTGTGAAGACGGCGTATTTTGGCAAATGATTAGTGTTCCAGTAGAAACATATATGGTGACAGAAGCAGGGCATCAAGAATGTATTACAGTATTAATGTCCATCTCGTACATTATGTGAAGATTGCGTCTTTTAGCGTTTTAGTCGAACCAAATTTGGTGACAGAGGCGGGAGCCCAAAATGTACTTTGTGTTCCCTGTGAGCATTAAAGATAATCTTATGTTGAGATGAGGTTTCGATCGACAATTAATGCTACAGTTGAACCATATTTGGTGACCGAAGTGGGGCTCCAAATTTACATCGTGTTGTAAATGAGCTGCCTGCGAAGTCTTAAAGATGATTTTATGTGGAAATGTCTTCATGACAATTAGCTTTTCAGTAGAATCACGTTTGGTGACAGAAGCGAGCCTCTAAATGTTCCATGTTCCAAATTTCACACTGAGCTGAGTTCACGTGAGATTTCCTGGTCTTGCCATAACTGTTCAGTGTTTTTGTGCAACGGACCAATTTTTATTTTTTAGAATGTTTTTTTTTTTTTTTTTTTTTTTTTTTTTTTTAAATGCAACTTTGTAACATGTTTTAGGACAAAATTGGAAAACCCTGAGCTTATTCCTGCTGATATTATATTAATAGGTCAGAGCGGTATTAGTAAAACATGTAATCACGATCAGTATATTGCAGCAACTAATCTTGTCAAGCCTAAGGGTATTTTATGTAAGTGGTACCCGTGTTCATCATTTATTTGAGACTAAAGTTGGCTTTGGAGAAGCCGATATGGTTTGATTTCAAATTTGCAATCCTTCACTTAACCTCTCCTGTTATGTTGTGGGTCAAACTGACCCATTTGAAAGGTAAAATAAGTGTCGAAAGTAACCAATGAAACCAGAAAAGAATTGTTTGGTCAACTAAACAAAAGAAATCCCCAAAAAGCAATGACAAAACAATGTTGAAAGTAGTTTTTTTGGTAGAAGACTTAACTTATCCAATGAAAATGATATTTGTACAAAATGTTTGAAATGCATTTTTGTTATTCAAAAACAGAATGAACCTCACTGTGAGATCTGTGAGAGGTAATGTACCAGACAGTGATTAGAATTCTTTGTAATCAAGTTAATGATGAGAATACAAATAAGGTTTGAATTTTTCAAATGTATGACACTTTCGGATAATTAAGCAAGCCCCGCGACAAAGTGACCCACGTCTTTTATTGCTGTTCCTGAGAAATGAACGTAACGGTGAACGGATTGAAATTAAGTATTGGCTTTGCTAGTTAGTTGTATAACAAGCACACACACAAAATAGTTTCTGACGCTTTTGGATTATTAAACACGCCCCCGGGTCATATTGACCCAGATATATCACTGCTGTTCCTGAGAAATAGACATAAAGGGAGGGTTAAAAAGCACGGCATGCACGATGTGTTGTCCTGTTAAATTAAGGGCTGCTATTTGCAAATGCTGCATGAAAATGGATTTGTCTTTGAATAATGCAAATGATGTCCGGAGAAATGCGCGACGAGGCAAACAAAACGGCAGACAAATGTCAACCCTTTCACCGCATTCAGACAAAAAGACATTTAAATTAGCGTTATCTTCCGCACTGTTGTGTCCTTCAATTTTTCCCATCCCATTATTTTGAAACAGATGGGACGTGAGGGGAAGAAATGGAGGTTTAAGGATGAGAAAACACAAAGAAAATGGCTTCTTCTTTGTGTCGGACGGACATCGTTAAGGCCACGTCTGCAGTAATTCAGAGATTTGTTTTCAAACTGCATTATATATGTTTGAAGATAATTACTGAATACGTGCAAACATTGACAAGTATGTAATTCTCGGTTGTGGAGATATAGTGTGAAACTTTTTTTCACCACTTCCATTTTTCAGATTTTGTTTTTTTTGGGGGGGGGGGGGGGGGCATAGATAAAAACGGCGCCACGTGACTACACAAAAACTGAGCACCTTCGTTTACGTCGGCGGTTATCCGGTGCGATTTTCAAAAATCTATGATATATTCAAACGATGAACCGCCGTAAAGTGGCTGTTCAGTGTAAATTAAAATGTTGTGTTTTAATATTGCTTTGCCTTCTTGGTGTTTTTTGAAAAGGTTTTGCAGCATGTGGCCTTTTACGGCAGCTGTCGTATTAATGCAGAATGGCATGGTGTTTTCTGGAAAAAATGAGTAAGGAGGGGTTGGGAGCAGGAAAGTCAGAAATCTGCACATAAAAAAACAACACGGGTGAAAGTTTTAGACGTCCTAAATATATTAGGAAATGTCAGCGTTTCAATAAGTGTGCCGTGTCGCCGCTGCCAAAATGGCTTCGGCGACCACACAAAAGTTTTGTATGAAGGACCTTGCAAAAATTATTTTGTATTATTGTTCCCCCATTTGTTATTAAACAAAGAATTAAACTCAATGAAGTAGGATCTGCGAGAGCCAATGCACCAGATGTTGATGATAATTGTTAGTCATGGAGTTCATGATGAGAATACAAACTATATTGACATTTTTAAAATGTATGACACTTTTGGATAACGGAGCAAACCCTATTATTGCTGTTCCTGAGAAACAAGCGTAACACAAAAGTTACAACATTTTGTTAATTTTCATGTATTTATTTTTACATTGTATATATTCATTTATTTAACATTTTCTCTTCTTTGGTAGGGTTGCATTTATTTTTCTATGTATTCTTAATATGTTTTTAAAGTTGTATTTATTAGAACTTTTTTATTGGCACTGTTTTTATTTGTATATTATTTAATTGTATTTTCTATTTTATGTATTTTTTTTTATTTTTACTGTTATTCTGATTGGTTGGGCTTAATGGGATTGAAGTCTGGTCCTCAGAACTGTGAGGCAGATGCTCTAACCAGTCGTCCACCGTGCCCCCATAATAATAATAATGATTTAAAAATAAAACGAAAGAGGCATCACAGCAGCCGGTTGCTTAGCGAATCCGCCTCACAATTCCGAGGTCGTAGGTTTGAAACTGGGATCCCGTCTTCCGCTATGTCGTTTGCACGTTCTCCCAGCGATAATGTGGGTTTCCTCCCAAAAAACAATTATTGTGCTAATGCTGATAATGATCATCATCATCGTCATTATTTTGAAGGTGACACAGCAGCTCTGCGGCTTGCAGGTGTGATGACATTTCAAACACTCTTCCGGCATCGTTTTTTGCTTTTTCTTTTTTACGTTAGTGATGACAAAGAGCGGCAACCCATCACAATTCTTTCAATTCTGTTTGTTTGCGCTTTACAATATCACCTGAGTCCTACAAATTGCAATGAAATCTGTCGCTAGGCCGCATGGCAAGCTCAAGATTAGTCCCCCGTTCCCTGCATACTAATGTCAACGTGCAGCTGCGATGTTTTAGAGATGGATTTTGAAATCTATATTGTATAATGCGTAATAAGAACCTGCAGAAGGGCGTAATAGCCACCCACTGTCGGAGAGCCGCACCGACAGCAACATCAGCCCAAGTCGCAGCTCTTCGGGATTGTGCCGGTGGTCTTTCATGCTCGCTCTCGCCGAGGATTCAAAGGGAACAATCACCGCGCTTTAGACGAGCTTGTTTTTTTAGACTACAGTCGCCGTTTTAAAGCCTCGCTTGCGTAGCGTTGCCGCCGCATAGCAAGGCGGAGGGAAGAAAAAAGTTCCTGTGATGTGTCTGGCAGCTTCGCTCCCGACAGTGTGAAGAGGACGAGCCGAAGTGACTCGATGTTTTTACAGAGGCTCAACTGTCACAATAGTGTCTCTGCTTTTCTGTCAAGGATCACCTTTTGACTGTTTGATTTTGTCCTTTGACCTGAGCCATCTGGTGTGTTAGATAGGATTGAAAATCGGTTTTGTACTGACAGAGAGAACAAAAAAAAGCCAGAAAGTTTTTTAAAAAAAAAAAAGCTCTTGTGACAGGGAGTAGATCAATGGAAAGGGTAATCAACTTGACCTCAGAATGGCCATCTTGTGTCAGATATCATTCAAAATCAATACGGTTTTTGTCGTGACGTCAAAATGAGATTGGTTGATAATTGCTGCTGCTCGAGCGTTGAAGAGAAAATCTACCCCTGTGGTGAACTCAATCCTATTACGTCTCACTTCGCCAAGGACAAAAATGTCGACAACAAAAAAAAAAATTAAGTCTTTAACTCCAAAGTCCAAGTCAAGTCTTAAGTCTTCTCGTTTTCGTCAAGTCAAGTTACAAGTCATCAAAACAGTGACTCGAGTCGACTCGAGTCCAAGTCACAATGACTCGAGTCCCCATGTTTTTTTTTTTTTTTTTTACTAGCTTCGATTGTGAGTAATATTTTCTAGCTTGAAAAGGATCAACCATTCTGGAAGTCACAATAAACAATAATGCCCATTTGCCAAAATAGCAAAAACACAAAAACAATCCCCATCCCTACAAGTGAGGATGTTGGCTGATCATTTCGGGCTCGAGCACTGAAGAGAAAGAAAACCCACGAATGTGACACTCTCGATCCTACACTGTGCCATTTCGCCAAGGACCACAAATCCAGCACATCTGTAACATAAGAGTACTTTCCGCAATAAATGATCATTTAATAATACAAATATACTCCACACCCGTCTGGCTCGTAATAACAGTCGTCAGTTTTATGTCGGAGATCATGTCCGTTCGGATAGCGCTCTGCATCCGTACTCCACTTTTCATCTCCTGTGACCTCGGGAGTGGGGGACCAGCCTCGGGGGAACTATAAAAAGACTTCAAATGGAGCAACACCAGCCCAGACGATGGCGACGGGGAGGGCGGCGTCTAAGGCGGGTGCCCTGACTCTACTCGCGGGGTCAGGCAGAATCCACAGAGTCCATTAGCGCATTAGGCAGGGCCAGAAGAAGAGAGCGAGGAAAAAAGCCAGAGAACATTCCCATTCCATCCTCCTCCACACTCCCTAATGGAGCTGCAATAAGGTGTGCGACCAAAGTGGAGCGAGGCTGAGTGACTTTAAGGAAGAGAGATGAGGACGCAAATGAAATGGGCGCCACTGATGATCATTCCTCTTGATGGGGGCTCAGCAAAGCGTCAATCGAGATTCAGAAGAAAGTGCAATGTGGCTCCATCAAGCAGGATCACGGGAAACAAAAGCTTTGTTTTCCTGCATAGTCTTTCTCATGCCTGAAAGTAGCGAGAAGGAGCTGAGCACTCAATAGACCTCTGCCAAGTTTGAACTCTGACAAAAACAAGTTTTTGCAAATACCGTATTGTAGAATGGTGCGTTCTGACAAGGACAAGGCTGCAGTCTCAACTCTCTTCATAAGGTATATGCTCGTAAGTAGGAGTGCCGGAACTGTAAAAACCCATTAAAAACGATTTGCCTACAGCAGAAGCACGAATGATGAGCCGCAATAACAATGCACTATAAGATCGGTTGACATGGAGCCCTGTATTCCGATTCCAATCGGTTTAGAAGCCCAAACCGACTGAAAATGAGAGATGAGCTGTTTTTAACTACTTTTAACACATCTGTAAAAAGGCTGTTCTGATTAAATGTAGGGGCCCATGTGAACACCGCGTCGGAATAGATCACGTCTCACATGTAAAAACTTGACCAAGGGATCTTGAATAAGAAGGATTTCAATTGGAATACATAGTCTGCGTTGAAATCTGGTTTATGTCCTGGTTTTATGGAGAATGACAGTTGGATAAGGTGGATGCGACAGTGAAAAAATGGGAGATGTTTGTATTCAATAGTTGGACATCTACAACTTGCTTACTTGTTTGTCGGGGAACCTCATCTTTTGTAACAGGTTCTGGCTCGACACAAACTTTCGTAGAAATCGTGTCATTTCTGCGCAACCCTGCTATCAAACAATAGCGCTTTCCGTCACAGTTTCTCACTCGGTGGATGATGTCTTGTACGCTCACGCATGACGCCAATGCTAATAAGCATGAAGGGGAACAACCGCTGCGTGGTCCTGTGGGCTATGACGCATCCCGCTGAACTTTCAGTTCCACTCCGGAGGGTTTCTGGGCTGCTGCAGAGTGTGTGTGCAGTACATTTGTCACGTATGATGGATTGCCTCACTCCCCTGCAACTGCAAGCCCAGATTGAGAATTAAAATAATAATAAAAAATAAACAAGGTCTGTAGGGAGTACTTTTTTTAAAATTCTATTTTAAGGCAGTGTTTTTCTGCTCACATCCTATCTGGTTGCTCACTTTGTTTTCACATCGAAAGGAAGTTGGGTGATTGTGATAGCAGCCGCCCGCTTGGTATTATTGTGCCATTCGCCTCAAGGCAGTCCAACCGCATCCAAATTTAGAGGCTGCGCCAGCATGGAGGCTAATAAGTGCTCAATAAACCACCAACAAAGCCGATTTAACTGTGTCATAAATACTCAAGTGTTAGCTGTAGAATATAATGAATAGTTATTAGAAACATAAAGTACACTAGTGTTAAATCATCCTAATAGTGACACAGCTTAAAGTAACAATACGGAATATTGAGTTTTGCTCCCTGGCTCCCCCTGCAGTTGTGAAGAGTAATCGGCTGTAGAAAATGTGTGGAAGCGTGCTAATGTTAGCGCCGACGCTAGTGTTCACACAACATGAGGTATCCAGGCTCAAACCATCTTTACCAATGCCATTGATCAGAAATATGTGTGTAATGTGCTTTTAATAGGAAAAATAGTACTCGATAATAATAACTGTAACGTGAGGTGTCCTGGCTGGTCCACCAAAACCATTGAAGTATGGAATGAGAAAGTGGCTTTTTCAAACAGTTGTGAAAAATAACATTAGCGCCAGGAAACATCGGCGCTTAGGCTAGGTGTCCAGGCTGGTCCAGCCAATATTACAGACCAATAAAATATGATCTGCGGTCCCCATGGCAACGATGAAGATGGTCCTTTCTTCATCCTACATTCTCGGCATAATGCGTTCATTCACAAGGGAAATTTGTGGCATCTACAATGAAAAAAAACTTGAGGCAAAGCAGGCATGCAAAATGACTAGTAATAGTGAAAATGTTTGAAATACTTAAAATCGTGTCTGTACAAGTCTGAGGAGATGAAATAGAGGTCGTAATTCCAATTGTGGATTTTACAACAGGATATGTCTTTAACTCAAAAGTCCACAAGCGTCCAATGACTTTTTAATAAGATGACATTTACTCTATGCACTATACAGTACGTATTTTTTGGGGGGAAATACATCATCACTGGCCATGTACAGTGTGCATTAAAGTCAAATCATTGGCAAAAAGAAAGGAACTCGAGTGTGACGTTGGCCATTTGGATCCATCCGTCAGCGTAAGCAGACCCGACATCTCTGGAGAGTTTCACATAATAAAAGGGAGCAAGGGAGACAGATTTTTCGGTGGAGAGTTCTCCACAAGCGCGATCCAAACGTCGGTTATCTTTCCAGGCGGATACTCAACATGCCCCTCAGGGCAGGAGATACAACAGAACCCCTGCTGGACTAACATGGGGCGGAAATCTATAATCACTTTATATTCTATATTTATTTACTGATCCACTGTGCATGCCACGGATCTGCGATGTCTGCTGTAGAGGATAGTTGTCCTCACTGTCCACCTTTTCCAAAAGCGTTGTGAGCGAGCTGGCTGATTTATGCAGAGGAAACATATTCCCCCCCCAACCCTGAGTTTCACCTCATGGCTACGCTCTTTATGCAAACACACCATTCAGATGATCACATTGCTGCAGTGCAGGAATGGAAGTGGCTTCCGTCACGCAACATGTTGCCACGGTGACAGTCTCGCCTTGCCTGATTTGCACCTCGTGCAAAAACTCTCACCGTGCTTGCATCCCTCTATCATGCCGATCAGCGTGAAAGGCTCCTGTGTCAGTGCAGGTAAGATATGCAAATTTACATGTGGAGTCTTGTGGAATTTGGAATTCTGGCTTTTTTCAGGGCATTGAAATGTGTTTGAATTATCCTTCCAAAAAAACAAATTTTTATTCCAATATTGACTTTAAAATTTAGCATCACTAGTATTTATGTCCGGACTAGTTTGAACCGACTAGTCGACGAGTCGACTTTACTGCTCTGCATAGGTGTTTTTTGCGCTTGAAGTCGACTAATCGCTAATCCCGTTCTTGGCGTCGCGTCTTTATGACATTGTGTCGTGACACTTGTTGCAGAACGGCATACGGCAAATAAATGTGTAAATATTATTCAGATAGCACGGTCCATTGCAAATCTATCCTTGAATACAATAAAAGCACAAGGAGAATAGAAATAAAAAAAATTTCCCTTGGATATGGGACAGCACTAGTGAGGAATAGTTATTTTAGGCTTATTTTGATTGTACATATCCCATTTAATTGTACTGCATTACTGGCGACTACTATGATACAATACATTATTATGATAAACATGTCTTTCTATCGTAGATTTTTTTTCTTTAAATGGGATATCTTCCTGTCAATGTACATTACCTGGATTTGAGACAAGCTGACATTTTTCCGGCGTGTTGCACAGCACTCGCAGGCCCATTCGTCACCGCGCACGTGTGTCAGCGTCCATTATAAAGCCCACCGTGACTCGGCCCAAATGCCAAACGTGCAGCAGAAAGGTATTGTTGGAAACGGCTTTCATCAGAGCGCACTCAGGTGAGAAAAAGGAGAAAAAGAAAATGCCCCTTTTGGTCACTTTGAATCCATCAAAAGTGGACAGGATGCCAGCAGAAAAGCACCCCATTTCTTACTTTTATAATACACTGTATAATATTACATGATAATTAGATTTAACAATTTTTTTTTTTGCTGTATTTAAAATAAAATAAGGTATACTAATGATAGTTTATTTTTCATATATGCAAAGGGATCAATTACTTAAAACCTAATCCAAATGTCTTTAGCAGTTGGTCTTGTTCCCGTTAACTTTGCTGACTTTTTTGAACATTTTAACGTCAAAATGTATATTATCATAACGTACCTATTGGAATCGACTTTCTTCTTTTGTTTCCTGCCCAACAACTGAAGATGTAAATTAGCCTCTGCAAAATTTCAGCTCATTTAAAAAAAAAAATCAGATGAAGAAAAATGACAATAGAGGGCAGGGATAATCAACAGGAACAGAAAGTCGGGCACACAGAAAAACAACAGAAAACGGAGGCCGCGGGTTGAATTTAAAGGTGCCGAGACGAGCGGGTCAACTCGTCCAACCGCGATGAAACGGAACATCGTCAGACTAAGTGTTTGTATTGCTGCTTCCATTAGAGCCACAAAAAACAAGGTCGCTCAGGCTGTGCCAAAAGTCCCATTAGCTATGATTAACATGCACACAGGCAATAATGCTGCCATGAAGTAAAACTGTACAGGTATAATACTTTGAGTGTTTCATCGTGGTACTGGAAGCCCGAGTCTATTTGTAACGCAAAGAAATAGGTGGACCAGGCAGGACACACCTGTCGTGTTAGCGTTAGCATAGGTGCTAGGCGTTCATTATAACCCACGGAAACAATCTGAAAATGTTAAAAAAAAAAAAATCAAGCAAGGAACACAAAATCCCTAATCTCGTATATACTGTATAGTTATATAGTATAGTCTTTATGAATGAATGGCGGCAGGAAGAAACTAGCCCTTTCAGTGGCGTACGTTCCATTGCTTAAAAAAAAGAAGCATTTAAACGAATGGGAGCCTTGTTCATTTTGTTGGCTTTATTTTTACAGCATAATGGAGGGAAAATTGCCCCTCGCTGCACCCACTGAAGAGGATTTTTGGAAGGCAATAGCAGAGCGCGATGTCGTTTTAATGAGCAAACATCTAGCTATTCTTGGACAGCTCGCCTAACCCAAGACATCACGCGTTTGCTTGGGAATGCAGATGTTTGTGCTATGTATGCTTAAATCAAAAAACCACACAGAGCGACTAACTTGTTGAATTATAATTACAATGACTATATACACACACACACACACACACACACAATCTATTGCGTAGCATGAAATATATTAGAAAATGACTAGAAACGGAAATGAAATGCTGCAAGACGTCATATTAGTTATGGGGAAATTGCAGGGGAAGATCGCTAGTAAACATTAGCGCTTACGCTAGGCGTTAATTCTCCATATTACAAGAAAGTTAAACAACTCTGAGAAGTAATATTAGCGCTACTAAACATTAGCGTTTATGCTAGGTGTTAATTCTCCATATTACAAGAAACTTAAACAACTCTGAGAAGTAATATTAGCGCTACTACACATTAGAGCTTATGCTAGGTGTTAATTCTCCATATTACAAGAAACTTAAACAACTCTGAGAAGTAATATTAGCGCTACTACACATTAGAGCTTATGCTAGGTGTTAATTCTCCATATTACAAGAAACTTAAACAACTCTGAGAAGTAATATTAGCGCTACTACACATTAGAGCTTATGCTAGGTGTTAATTCTCCATATAGCAAGAAACTTAAACAACTCTGAGCAGTAATATTAGCGCTACTACACATTAGCGCTTACGCTAGGTGTTAATTCTCCATATTACAAGAAACTTAAACAACTATGACAAGTAATATTAGCGCTTACGCTGGGTGTCCAGCCTGGTCCACGAATATTCCAGGTCGCGTAAGTATGATCTAAAGATGTTCTTCTAATTACTACATGCATATCACACCAGTTTTAACAGTAATGTTAGCGCCAACACAACACGAAAGGTGTCCTGGCTGCTCACCAAGATCACAGTTCACTAAACTGGAAAAAGTGTCTCTTCTTTGTCATACAAGAAATTGAAATTACTCTGAGACGTAACTTTGTGTCCTGGCTGGTCCACCAAAAACACAGAGCAACTAAGTGATTTTGGGTAAAGAGAACACAGCTCTTCTTTGAATTACAATTCAAACAACTCTCCGAAGTAAACGAGCGCCAGCAAACATTAGCGGTTATGCTAGGTGTCCTGGCTCGTCCTCCATTATTACAGACAACTGAAGTGATGAAAGTATACTCTAGCGTGTAGGTGTGCAGTATGTGTGTTGTGTGGGATTCAAAAGCGAGTCTTGGCTGCTGATTACACCAGCCAGCCTCATACAAAACAAAGCTTTGATTCTATTTGCCTTTCTTGTGCAGTCGTTCATTGTGGCTCATTGAGGTTGCCTTACAAGTGAGTCCACAATCAAGGTGACTGCACCTGGACACGTTTGTTCTTCTAAAGAATGCGTACAAACTCATAAAACACTCACACGTTTGTTGTTTTATTAACTTGAACAATGAAGCTATTCATCATTCATTGTCAGCATTCACTTCGCTTTCCTCAAATTCTTTGCCCTCGTTTCAAAGAAGCTCGCTAAGTGCACTTAAAATTAAAATTACGACATTCTGACATTGTTCTCCTAATTTTATATATCTTTTCATAACAAATTTAATTAGTAACACTAATTCATCCCCTCATGAAATTTCACTTTTATTTTGTAACATTCGACTTCCTTCTCAACAATACGATTTATTTTCTTGTAACGTTACAGGATAATTCTCAGATTACTATTACTTATTAATTACAACAACTTTTCTTGTATGATTACGACTTTTTGTAACATTATGAGTTTGCATCGACTTCTTCCCGGAATGTTACAACTTTTTAAATGGTAACAGTAAGACTTTATTCTCGTAATATTATGAAATAATGTTTACAACTATCTTTCTCGCAACAATACAACAGTTTTTCATAATGTACGACTAAATTCTTGTAACATTGTTTATTTTTCTCGTAACGTTAAGAATTCTTTCTCGCAACAATGCAACAGTTTTTTTTCCATAACATTCTGTTTTCTTGTAACACCACAAAAATTAAAAATGATTCCCATCATATTACAACTTTTTCCTTGTAAAACTACTTGTCGCTGAACATTATAATTTTAGTCTATTAACTTGACTTTTTCTTTGGTAAAATTGGAGCCTTACAGTCGTAAAATATTTATGGTATTATCAACTTCACTTCAACATGATGAAGTTACCCTCATATCCTCTTGCAATATTATGAGATTTTTCCTCGTAAGATGACCACTTTATTCTTGTAAAAGTGTGCTTTAAAATCCCATACGAAACAATCATTTAAAACTTCGTGATACAGCGTGGACATGAACGATGAACTACGATATACCCTGATCATCAGATCCATATCCATACATCGAGCAGACGTGCTTGCAGTCCCTTATGGATTAGCAATTCTGGGCCCAAGCAGTACTTATTAAGATTGGGACGCAGTGTTTGCTGATGGATTGGGCTTGGAACATGCAGTCGACCTCACGGCCACGGTTTTCCTCGCATTCATACTCGTGCCTCCGCCCCATGTCAAACATGAATTGTTTTTACCATTGTCTCGCTATTCAGCGTGAGGCTTTTTCCTCATGAGCGTCAAGCTCAATCTATCAAGCTGCTTCGCATCATCAGTATCTCAGATCTTTGTTGAGATTGACTCCTCTACATAGTCATCCAGCAATATTTCACGTTCCCCCACAGGGGATCGGTGTGTTGATAGCGGCAGCTACGACTAATAGCTGGAAGTATCCTCATATTTAAATGTCTTTGGTGTTGCTTTACAAAGGAGCTCTTTGGAATGTGTCCCTGTGAAGGACATGCAGGCATCTATTAAACACAAACATTGGCATACAATGTGTTCCACGCTCCAGCATAATTGAATGTGGGGAATTCTTGATTTGAGCTTTGTCAACGCTGTATTTATGGAGCCATTACACTAATCGTTTTAGATGACACGTACTGTAATATATGCATATGAGTATGAGTTATGTCAGTCTACAGGCAGACAACTTTATTTTAGTTTATTATGGACAACTTGTACTTACACTCAGATGAGTGTTAGGAATGTTAAATTGCTACTCAAAACATTGCCCGTACGTGATTTTATTCTGTCAGTTTGAGACTTAATTTCCAAAAGGACAAATAATTTCAAAATGAATAAAGTCACCCCACAACGGCTTATATTTGACTTAGGTGGTTGGTAGCATTTGCTTGGTAGAGGGTCCTCTACCTCTGCTGAAATAGTGCAATTTAATCTTCGGCATTCAGCTACATTAAAAAGAAGCTTCTTTCTTTCTTTTCTTTTCTTCAACCCACGAGTCCTTCCCATTACCAGCCTTTGGGTCTCCCGTGGAGCGCCAGTCTGCTACTTTGATTCGACCACCTGTCTGTGTTGCTTGTGGCGTGCTTGGCCTTAACTTTCAAAGCACCGACACGTTGTCAGAACACAAATCGCAACCTAAGATCGTTGTTGTCGCCCACCAGTAAAACGGAGGAGGAGGAGAAGTCTCACCGGTGGCGAATAGTCCAGGAGTAACACAATCGTTTGCTACCTTGCGTCCTCAATGCTAAAATAAGCCGACCAATATCCTTCTCTGATGTGTCAGTGGGCTTACGTGTGTCGTCGAGAACAACAGAGATTCAAACATTTTGTGAACCAGATTTAAAAAAAAAAAAATTTGAACCAGGTTTTCCATCAATTTTGACAGACCAGCATCAATAGAAGTGGATAAATAAGCAGTCAAAATATAACTCACCATTAAATGTAGTTGTTGTAATTAACGAGAGCGCTTGTTTTCCTTTAATGAGCCAGTCCCATCCTGTGCGAATGGGAGATAATGTGTGTTACTGCATGTCCAGTCTACCGCATAGTTTTGTTTTGGTTGCCATCATTGGAGTAAATCCTGCTTTGCATGAGTAGGATGTTGCTTTCTGAAGGCTTCGTTGCCTCATTTGCGGGCCTGTCTCCGCATTTTACGCAAAGTGGCCTTTGCGTGTGAGAATCACCTGTAAACATAAAGGCGTATTTTGAACAGAACTGCTGATATTGTCAATGTTTGTACTTGGTACTTTTTACTTTTGCTACAACTATATCATGTGACCGAGACAAGTGGTTTGACATGTGTACGGAGGCCCAAGCAGATACACCTGATTTTCAAAATAAAAACTTAATTCAGGCTCTGATGATCTCTTTGTGTGGGGACCACTGGATTAGCAGAAACTTGCTAATCAACCCTGTGTTGCTTTGGCCTTGTTACTGGGAAAAATATCGTCTCGGGTACACTCAGCAACCGGTACAACCGCGTATTCAATTCGAATGCCATTCAAAAGTGCACCGTTGATATTTGATGCATCTCCCTGGTGGAACAGCACAATCAATTATATGTCAATGTGATACATAATGCCATATAATCAGGTATGTGTAGCTCATCTAAACCTAGTGCTGGTAACGCTGTGTATTCAACAACACTGGAACTCTGCTTAAGTTTTTAGCTTTGACATGACAGTGTTTCCGGTTCGTCGGGTCATTCCTTTGAAAATGGCGGCTCTCGGTCCACCCTAGCTGCAAGTCATGGGCGGGGCTCAAACAAGTACCCGCCCCCTAGCGCTATCGCTAGTCGGCATGGTAACAAAAGCCATTCTCACAATGACACACCCCACAGTAGAGGGTGTTGTGTGACTATTGACAGGACCTCCCCCTTTAAACAGGCTGACTTCAGTGAAGTGTCTTGGCCTTTGGGGCGTTTGATGAAAGAATGTCACAACAATGTTAGTACACCTAAGAAATTACAAAAATGAATAAAGTGTCTCCTTTAAAATTCATCCATTATTCTTTGACAGAGAATAAAAAATGTTGAAAACAAAGTTTATTGTTTAAGGCCCATGCTCAATTGCTACACAAAGTTTCGTTTTTTTTTAAACTAAATTATTTTTTCATTTTTTGTTTCCTCAATAAAAAAAACTATCTAAACTATCTTTCATAAAAAGAGGAAAATACAAAATAAACAAAGATTTCTTTAGTATTGAGCACTACAAATGGCCACTGTTAACATGGCACTTCCATCACGTGTCAAATCTGTTCCTGTTATCTATGAAATGAAGGGAATTTGAAGTTGTTTTTAATATAATGCGACCCATAATAATACAGAAGTCGATGAAAGCATGATCTTCTCGACGGAATAAATTAACCTCTTTAATATAAACACCAACATTCACCGTGACCGTCAACTTGACTTGCACATCGCCGGTCATTTGCAGTCCATGGCGTTATTCGCCTTGCGATGGTCTAGTCAAGTGGCTGTTGGCACGCCGAGCACGAAAGCATCCGTGGCCCCCGCCGCCATTGATGCTCATTTAGGAGCCGGTCTCCAAAGGGGATTAACGCAGGAGGGATTGGAAACTCAAAAGATTGGAGGTGTGTGTGTGGGGGGGGGAGGAGATAAAAGGCTTGCATAAAAAAGACAAGGTAACTCCATTTCTCTTTTTGCATCATTATCCTCAGCGTGGCTGTCTGCTGTCCGCAGGCGGCTGCTGTGGTCAGGTGGCGGCCCTAATGATGCGCGGCAAAGGAATCATCTGGACAGGACCGTGTCGGAGTCTCTGAATTTGCAAGGCCGGCCTGCAGGAACGAGCCCCAAAGACTACCTGTGCAGTCGGTGGGGACCGGTATAACAAATGACAGTTAGGAAGGGAAATAATGAGTTGGGATCGGGTTCCAGCTCATAATAAAATAGTCCTCAGGGATGCAGACTGCGGAGTCTGTTTGAGGTAGTGTCAAAACGTCTGGAACGGAGAGTGCGGGTGGTGGTATGCATGGTGAGCGGAGCGCGAAGACAAGGTGACGTCTTGCCAGGGCTGTTTTTATATATAAGCATTAAGCAGTGAATTTGTCTGTGTGAGTGAAGAGAGGGCCAATGAACCAGGGAGTACAGTTCAGAGAAGTGGGTGTTAAAAGGAGCGGATGGCAGCGTCGTATATGGTGTTTCGCTTGTGTCTACATCAGTAATTTGTGTGCATGGGGTGGACAAATTGCACACAAACACACACACGTCAACAACGTCACCACATTCCAGTAAAGATGTGAAATTCTAAATCCTTTCATATGCCAACAAGGATTGTTCAAAAGAGGGATTCAGAAAAGATCCCGGTGGACAAAGAGATTACGTCCATTTTCTTTGTGTTACCTTACAACTGGCCTTTCATGCGCATGACTGCGTTTTGGCAGGTCTGTGTGAAACTCTCCAAAAACGCCATTTTGACTTGGTCAGATTCAGTCTCTGCTTCCAGCTTGTTCAATTGGCCCCGGTTTTATCACGTCCTGTGGCGCTTTCTCTCGACAAGACTTGAAAGGAAGGAGGCATCGACACCGAAAATCCCTTGGCAGCTTTCACCCTTGGCGACTCCTCTTCAGACATCACAATGACAACATTGTGTGTCTTTATGTGCCGTTCCAAGAGATGGCGAAATCATATAATGAAGCAGAATCTCAGGCCTGCCTTCAAGTCATTTCACCGAAACAAGATGCCTTGAAACCTCTCAAGCCTGCTTTGCTCTCAATGAATCAATCAATATGTAAACATGGAACATTTTTAAATTAGTATCGTACCGGGACCGAGCCCTGCTGTGAATTGCGAAAATTGCCCCCCTAAAAAAATATATAATTGCCAATAGATGCCATGAGACTATGACAAAGCACAACTTTTCTATTAGGCAGGGCTATGGCCAAACTAAATAAAGCGCCTCCCCTCACTTATACATAGTTCTTGGCAGCAAGATGCCACAAGATGAGATATCATCCATCCATCCATCCATTTTCTGAGCCGCTTTTCCTCACTGGGGTCGCGGGCGTGCTGGGGCCTATCCCAGCTGTCATCGGGCAGGAGGCGGGGTACACCCTGAACTGGTTGCCAGCCAATCGCAGGGCACATAGAAACAAACAACCATTCGCACTCACAGTCATGCCTACAGACAATTTAGAGTCTCCAATTCATGCATGTTTTTGTGGGAGGAAAGCGGAGTGCCCGGAGAAAACCCACGCAGACACGGGGAGAACATGCAAACTCCACACAGGCGGGGCCGGGATATTGAACCCGGGTCCTCAGAACTGTGAGGCTGACGCTCTAACCAGTCGGCCACCGTGCCGCCACGAGAGATCATTTTACCTCCAAATGTATCTAATAGGAAATAATAGAAATAATCTCTTTCAGGGTCAAACTGTCACCAAAATAAAGCCTGTGCATGAATTTTAAAGAATCATTGTAACGATTTACGACATTGGGTGAGTTTGATGTAATTCCCACACTATCCTCGAGTCCAAATTTCCCATCACCCCACCCAGCTGTCCTCGGGTCGTTATGACCCACCGTCATTTGTGTCACAGCGTTGGGTAATAAGTGTCGGAAATGAAGGTCTTATGACAACATGACTATTCCATGAACTGCACTACCGTAACCCGCAAAAGGTGAAAATTTGCAATAAAGAGACCATATAAATTACCATATAAAATGCCAAAATGTGCCCCGGGGTACAAATGCTTTAAAAAGTGGGTGCATTTTTGGGCATATTGAGCCCCCCTGAAAGGCGATTCATTCGGTGTAAGAATAATGATAATCGAAAATGGTGTCCTGCAGCTTCCCACTAAAGTTCCTGTTATCCAAAACGTCCAAATGCGAGATTGCACCACCACAAGCGAGCAAAAGTGTAAAGATAGCAACTGCAGTCTGCAAAACAACATGAATTGATCATTTAGCAGCCGGCGTACAAGCAGCACATAAGGCAGAGCTGAGATATTGTGATTATTTCACAGTTTTCTGTGGAACTGCAAACAAACAAATTTATTACAATGACAAATCCGCTCTCAATGCTTTAAGTAGTTTTCCTGCATTTTAATGGCGACAATCAGCGCATGATTTACGAGTCGAGCGAACATAAACAACTGTTCTGTAAGAGATATTGCGTTGCAAACAAGCAAGCGCGCTACATAATTAAACCACTTTCTCACGGAATGTTAATCCTACAGATTTGGAGGTAAAAAAAAAACAAATCTGGACGTTTTATGGAAGAGCGTTTCACTGCTATATCGTCGTTCGAACCCTGGCGACTGTATAGTGGGAAGGAGAGCCCCAGTTGCTAATGCACAAACAGACTCCTCGAGAAGCAAAAAAGATGTCTGTTTAAATTCTGTGAAATAATGCTCCGCCTCACGGGACACTTCAGTCGGTACGCCTAATGAGATTCATTTTATTTTACAGTAGGGCTCACTTTTCATGCACTCTGCCATTTGGAATTCCCAAAAGAAGCGCCTGACATGTCCCGGAGTTTACACGACACTCACCAGCACTGCATTAGTCCAAAAAAATTGATATTGCAGTACTTTTTTCTTTTTTCTTTTCCAAGAAACAACCACGCCCGAGGAAGAACTGAAGAACTACCTATCAGAGAGAGAAGGCGAGAAAGACACGGTGTCGGGATGGTGGGTAATTGGTGAAAAGAGGCTACATCCAAAATCTTGCTGGTGGTTTTAAAACTGCAAATGGCTTTATGTGTTCAGTTCTACCTCAATTCCCCAAAATACTATTACGGAATTGAAAAATATAATTTTGCTTCTCAAGCAGATTTTTAAGCTCCATAAGAAGTTTGAACTATTCAAAACAGTTTGAAGTCGAGCAGTGCGGTGAGAAAAATGTATTTATATTTTTGTTTTAGTGTTCAGCACTGCACTGCGCCGCATCACACCGTGTGAGAGCTGTTCCTAATATTTTGGCAACCTTCTGTCACTAACCACGGGGGGGGGGGTATTAGGAAAAATCTAAATCATAAACATATTATTAAGTGAATGCCTCGCAATAAAAACGGAATCTTTTTATCTATTTGTTTTCTAAAATAAATTTGAGATTAGGCGGGTGTGCCTCATGTTATGACCTATATAAGCTCACCTGCAAAAAAACAACAACGACAACATACCTTTTCAAAAACGTGATTATTGTCCGTGTTTTCACCGTGGACTTTGTGATGCAGCGGGAGGAGAGGAGGAGAAGCCGCCCACTCCCCACACATGGCTCACCTCGTCCACACAACCAAACAGTCAGAGTAAAGGCGCGCAACGGCAGACGCAGGACGCTGCCTCCTTCCGCTCCGCACAGCGTTTCATCGAAGGAGGAGACGATTGGGTGGGAGCATCCTCTCACTTGCACGCCGTGATGATGTTTTAACACGCTGCGATTTTGAAGGAGTAGGTTGGGAAACAAAAGTGTTTCATGGGGGAAAGGAGAGCTTTGTTGGCGCACGGGAGAGAGCTTTACGCGGAGGAGGGGAGCGCAGCTGCCGCGCCGCCAGCTCCGACGGACACGTCGCCCGTTCCTCCGCATGGCAAAGTCCCAGATTATGCGCTCGTCTCCAGGCTACAGCGTGATGCCAGAGCCGGGATTTGTATCGGGATTGCCCGCATCTAACACGGGTAGGTCGTTTGCTATTTTATTTTAAAGTCATGAAGCGGTAAAATGGTTACGATTTTGGGATGTAACTGTGCAAATGCAGGCAAAGTGTGTCCATCGTCATCAGCAGCATCCTCATGGGGGAGTAGGTGCTGGTTGCCGGTCCACAACTTCCACCTGCGCCTCGCATCCACATGTGTGTGTGTAAAATCGTGTACTTTTTATAGCAACAGGAACAAGCAAAGTAAGGCTAAAGCACGTCATCAAGACAATCTTGATGACCTCTGCAAAGTATAGAAGCACGAAAGTTGTTGTTTTAGTAGAACCTGCTACATTTCGCTGAGAATCTAGATAAGGTATCTTTTAAGGTACTGAAGATTTTTTGAAGGTATTTAGCCATTTGGGATGAAAGTAGTGCAGTCCCAATGACGATTTAAAGCGAAAATAAATGTGACTTCAAAATTTGACACGCCACAGAAAAGTGTGTTGTTAACAATGCTGGCAAATTTGTAAAGTGTATAAAATGAGGCTTCAAAATGATGACAAATCAAGCACTTCTCTCTGTTTTCAAATGTTGTGGGCACGCCCCGTTCAATTGTCAACTGTCATCAAATACCACTTCTATGACCTGGAACGATTGAAGCTACTTCATCAAACAGCTTTAACGACACGAGCAGTGAAACGACAGTATATATGCTTAAGGCCTCCACTGGTTGAAATATAGCCCACAAGTCGTCGCGGGGCTTTTCCACACGGCAACATCGAGGAGCTCTAAAATGGCCACGCCAGTGCAAAGATCTTGTCCACACGCTGGCTGTCAAGTCAGACTCCCCCCCACCCCGCCACTTGCTGTTCCGTTTTCTCTTCGTGACGTGCTTCAAACATGTAAACAAATCATTGAATTCACTTCACAGGCTCTTCAAAACGGTTTTCTCACATCTTACTAGCTAATAATTACAAGGTGTGATTTGGTGGCTTGCTGAAGTGCTGCCTCAACGAGCGAAAGCACAAGCGACGCTTTTACTCTCTTTATGAGTGCTCGCTTTTTTCCTTCACTCTTGGATGGTTATCGTCGCTTGCCTCATTGCAACGCCCTAGGACTCCCCCGAATGCCCTACTCGACATTGCCCCCGCAATTTGAGCATTGGGGCCCCTGGGAATTGCTTTTAAATTGTTGGGGGGGGGGGGGGGGGGGGAATGCTAAATATGTCCGCTTTAATGGAAGACAGTGTTGTTGTTTTATAAATGGTCAAGCCTGAGTGACATAAAGTAGAGTCACCATTCCACAAAGCTCGAAAACAAACAGCAGACATAATGGTAACAGACAAAGCACACTCTCCATTGTGTTGCCTCCATCAGTTGGCCATGAAGACAGGTCGGCCCTCGGTGCTGGCTGGCAGCAGCCCGTTATATTGACAGAAAGCTCCCGCTGAATTATTCAACACTTCCATTTCCACCAGAGGATTTACACATCAAGGAACACTTAAAATCATCCGACGGGGAGCTTGGGGGAGGCTTCCGGAAGGGTGTTATCTTGTATCAGGGTGCATGGAGAGTGGGGGCTACGTGATGACACAGGAGTCGTTTAATTCCAAAAAGTGGATTATGATGTTTTATATAGTTGTAATACAGTAAACTTCACAATTCACAGGGGATAAGGACTGAGCCCTGCTGCGAATAGTGGTAAAGTCTAAAGATTTTTTTAGACTTGCCCCCACCCCCCCGAATATTTTTTTTTTTTAGACTTGCCCCCACCCCCCGAAATTTTTTTTTTAGACTTGCCTATATTAGTGACGTGCCCCAAATTGGACATGCTGTCAACTGAATATGGAGCAAACACTGTAATGCCCTCGCATGCCCTTCGTAAGGAGTACTTTCAGTCATTTACTGAATGGGACAAACACACAAATGGAAAATGAGTCAAGGTAACAATGTAGTTGAAAACAGAAATCTACCACAAACTAAGATATCAAACTCATCTAATAACATTACCCTTAAAAATGGCTTCCAGATGATTTGATTTGATAAAATGTACTGAAACCGGGCGTGTACATGCACGTGGCGAAGACTTTCTGAAACTTCCACTAACAACCTAAGGTCAATTTAGCTCCTCCCCAGCGTACAAAGATGTTTGTCTCTGAGTCGAGATGTATCACTTCAACATATTTCCTTGACATCAATGACTATTTTCCTTTTAAGCGGGGCTTTGTTGGCATCTCGTGACATCTGAGATTATTATAGATTCAAAGGGACAAAAAATGTGACTAGGTGAATGGTGAATAGGTGTGGGTAGTAGATGTTGCCACTACTGATTGATTGCTCTTGCGTGTGCTCCAGATGACAAATGCGCTTTGAATTCGCATTCTCTACTCCGAGCCCTGGCGCACGCCCATCAATAACGAGCAGACGTCTCCTTTCATTATGCGCCGCGCAGGCCGTCGCCGCATTCGAAATTAAATCACAGCGAGATGAATTTGCCGGCGTCGGGCGGGATATAGTGGCTTGATAAACATGGCCGACAGATAGGGCGCATTGGTATTCAGGTGCGCCTGGCCACGCCGTCCTCGGGGGGCCCCTCGGCTGATAATACTCGGCTTGGAGGGGAGGATGTCAAAGGGCGGGGGGGTGACTGGCGGTGGGCTGACGCAGGCAGACGGCGTGCAGCTGACTGACGGTCCGATGGGACGGAAGCGCGTTGACGGATCGAGTGACCGCGACCCGGCCCGTTCCTGGATGCTAACGCGACGCTCGCTAATCTGCTAGCCTCGTTTTCCGACACCTCTGGACCGCTGTGCTGCACTTGGGTCGCCAAGTTGGTGTCGTTTATTGATTTTTTCCCTGACACGTTCAAAATGGAGTCAACCGGCGCGATTATGGCTATGACTTGAATCCCATTTAGGCCAATCCAGTTTGCTACCTAAAAGGAATGCCAAAGGAATTATAATTTAGAAAACAGCCAAGTTTGGTGCATGGATTCTTGAATTATTGTCATTCCAATGCAGTCAACTGGAGAACGGCAGTACAAATGCATTCTGCTCTTTCCCACCCGTTTGTTATTCCGTCCGTAGCACATACACCCACCCCGGTTTGTTTATTCACAGTCTCAGGATCAAAACACTCACGAGTAAATGCAGGGAAAATATGGCGTCGTCAGTCAGTTTTGCTGATATTGCATTGGACGAAATCAATATACAGGGTGGCTCAAAAGTAGATGTACACTTTTTAAGTTATCTTGTGAATTTTTATACAACTACCGTGAATAATGGTGAATAGTTTGAATCAAGAACAAAGAGCGAGCGGGCCACCCAACTTTCTTATCACCTTTCCTTCCATGTTTTGGACAATGTCATCAGGCCAAGGAGAGATGAAAATTTATTTTCAACATAATCGACGTCATCGCGTATTGTTGACGTAATTCTCTAGCGTGCTTTCTTTTCTTTTTGTTCAGTCCTTTTTCTCTCCCACCCCAACTTTTATTCCTCGGAACGAGAAAGGCAGAAAAGGAAGGAAAGCCCACCCTCTATATTTGGAGCATAAGAGGGGGAATAGCGCCACCTATTGTATATACGCCAGCCGCTATGTGATAATCGTGTATAATGTTAATTAATTGCCCCACAGGGATGAAAAAAAAACGTTTTCTGAATCTGAGTCTTATTGAAACATCGAAGTTTGGTACTTGGATTTTCATTTAGTCAGGATGACAATTCATTACACAGCATGGCAGCCCACCGAGTTTGCGGCCTAAATGGGTTACCCTCGAATCAATACTGCAATGCTGGCGAAATATCTAAATATATCATCTAATATAGATCCTGATGGACCTGCTCTCACGAACAAAGAATTTAGTAGGATTTAAAACAAAAAAGGATGCAGTGTTATAGTTAGAAAACCTCCCGACAAGCTTTAAACAGACAGCCAAATACACATTTCAGTGCAGCATATGCTTAAGTTTTGGGATGGTTTGCTTCTAAAAACAAGATGACGGCACCGTGTGCTTCAGTGTCAGGGTCAGCAGTCGTTTTGGACCGGCGATGCGGCGTGCGGCAGCATGCTAAGCAGGCAGCAAGTACGGGATACATTTTAATTCGGTTCCCGTGCATAATCACATCCACTTTTGGCGAAAAACTCCATGAGTCTGCATCCCCGGAGCTATTTGCGGACCTGCGAGAGCCAGAGAACTGCAATGTCAGGAGGGAAGACCAACTGGGAGGAGTCCTGATAGCTTCGTTGGCTGTTTGAGGCAGTTTTTCAGGAAAACTGCGAGTGTGGGAATCGTGTTTTATTCATGGAGGTGAGGAGAGGAAAACAGTGCAACGTGTTAGGAAAGGAAAGCGCGTGATATATTAGGTGATTTTTCTGCACCCAAATACTTTATATTTCTTATTATTAGGCCTGTTCGATACCAGTTGTTTTCAGACCGATACCAGTAGCAGTATTTCTTGAGTACTCACTGTTATTGATAGTGGATTACTGATACCACTAGTACTTTTGATACATAAAATTTCAATTAACATCATGACAGATTGATGTCAATAAAGACCTCTCTTTCTGACGCACACGATGATGTGCCGATCTGTCAAATGGCCATAGTGTAGCGCCAACTGCTGGTGAGGAGGACTTACTTGATGTCAGATTAAAAATGTTCCCTTAAGTATCAGTGGCTGGTATCGACAGCCTTCAGGAGTGTCCGATAATTGTAAGGTCTATATGAACCATTTATAGCTACCTGGTATCGGTACTTGCCTATTCTTAAATATTCTTACACCCATGCAAATGTGACCTCTCTAATGCTTGCTTGTGACAATGTCTGAGAAAAGGATATATGATTGCAGCTAATACGGCTTATTTGCACATTCATAAAGGGAAACTATCAAGTGTTATTCATAGCCAATAACACTGACAAGACTGCAAGCACATTGTACTCTATGTGCCTCCCATATAAACATCTCATTAAGCACGTAGAAATAGCGCTAAGAGCACCGCACGATTGGGGTCGGGACCCCCTGAATTAATCTGCATTTGGCATTTCTCTTCCCAAAGCGCATTCATCAGATAAAGGTCAAGGGTGACGTCCTAGAAAAGGAGGATGAGGGTCGCGGGGGTTGATTGGGGCTGGGTGGAAGCAGCTCGATTGTGTTTTGATGTTTTGGACGCTTTTTCGATGCCTCGTTTGTCATCTGATTGAGGCTTGTTAACCCGCTGGCGGTTACTTGACCATCGTGATGACCGTCCAAAATGAAAATTAAATGGCTGCTATTGGGCTCGCATTTAATGACATATACAGTGCTTGGCAAATTGTAGTATTACACCAGCTGACATAACGAGACCATGTAAGATGAACTGGTTGAATGCAGGTTCTTTTTAGAATTTCAGTGCTCAAGCATGAATTTGAAACCACTAAAACAAAAGGTATCATTTGACATCTAATGAAGGAACAATAATGTGCTTTACCTTTTTTTTTTCATTTTTTGTAAAAGAGTAAATCAGGAAAAAATTGGATAACTGTATTCATTAAACCTGGTAATGTGCTCCGCCCACATTTGATGGGGTAGCCCAATAAGCTTCACAATTTAACCACCCATCTGTTAAGGATACCTGCTTCCAATTTGACTCATTTGGGCGAATTCGCTCGTAGGAGTTCCCCTGGAATTCACCCAAAATGGAAGTTTCAAACCAAAATGCGTGGCTTATTTTTCAACGCTATGCACGGGTCCTTGAGACTTTTTCGCGCATCCTGTTACAACAGACGTTGAGTAGAGGATCCGACGAAATAAAAGTTTTGGCAAACACAGCCGACATCTCGAGTTTAATTTCCTATTCAAAATATTATTGTAATCATTTGAACTGGAAATTGATAATCGACCGCTGTGGCGGTTTTTCACAGTTTAAAAATCTGGCCTGGTATCCACGGCAATCACGGCCTGTCACGTTTGCCCGTCCTTTGTTTCACATCCATCCCGCTTTGTCCACAGTGGCCTGAAATGTAATTGCCTTGGCCGCCAGGGACATTCCGTAGGCGTACAATTAGTTATCAGCTTTACTACTCGTTAAGCACTGATGAGTTTTATTCCTACGACTTGTTTAGACCAAAAGCACAAAGCGGAAAATCAGCATAAAAAGTTCTCACCTCAAACTGCTTTATGGCCACTTTTTTGCTTGTTTACCCGAATGTTTTTTTAATCTCGTTAACCCAAACTAATGATCACCTATTTTATGTCCAGACACTTCTGGGCACATGTTCCAAAAAGCTCGCCTTAGATCATGTGCCACCAAAGTCAGCGCAATTTAAGCATAAATGCTCTTTGAGTTTACAGCAGGTGTGAGCATAGTATGGTTGGAGGGCCACATACGGCCTCCTCCGCACGATATTTGTTGCATTAATTTAGCTTTTTTTCCCCCCCTTTAAATTTAAATAAATAAATTTATGTTTTATAAAATGATTGGTTCATTCATTTTAATTCTATTATTTATAAACATGAAATAATGTATGAATTACATGTTTCTTTTTACACCTCATCTACAAATGACTTGCCTGAGCTGTTCGTTTTCATAAAAGCAAATGTGGCTCCTCAGCACAAAGGTTTGCCCACCCTTGGTTTACAACATATGATGGATGTCACCTTAATTTCCCAACTTTTATCAATCGCTGGCAAATTGAACCTAATTAAGAAAATTTAACCAAATTGAGTTGAAGCTGCAACTCCTGGAAGTAGTTTTACGTACTCTCCAAAAGGTCTGCTTGAGACTCTAAAGACTCCCACTTCCTCTCCATTACTGTCTCTTTCCTCTGCAGATTTCCGAGTGCTGAATGCCGCTAGCGTCTCGAGTGCACGTCAAGGAATCGCCGGTCATTAAAAAGCTAGTCCACCTTTTGCCCCGCTGTTGCTATGGAGAACCTCAGTGAGCTCCAAAATCCTCTGTTGGACAAAAATAGCAAGCACATGGTCAACGGTTACGGAGGTGAGTTCCCGAACAACCAGTACCAGGAGAACTTTATCAACTACTTTGGTGGTGAGAGCGGCGGCGGGAAGCCGAGAGATGTGGTGAGCGGCGGGGGCGGCTACAATAGCAACGGCAAGATGAAGTCGCAGCAGCTCTTGGACGCCACCTCGCTGCATTTGGCCGTGGAGGCGTTCTACAGGCCCAACTTCATCCTGTACAAAGAGGACAATGGCAGCATCAAGGCCAAGGAATACAAAAGTGAGTGCTGCGAGACCACTTTCACGGAGAAGAAGGCCAAGGAGACGTCCAACTCGGGCGGAGGGGACGCGGCAAGCTCGGAGGAACCGCAGGCTAAGGTGCTGGAGGACGGTGAACACGTCAAGATCCAGACGGTTTCGTACGAGGTGGAGGAAGAAGAGTACGTAGAGTATGAGGTAAGGCCTTCAGATACTATTCTGTGTGAACATCTTAAACTGTGTGGAATCACGATTCTGTAATTAGTGGAGAAACATGGACAAAGGGGCCTTCTGTTTAAGAAAGAAATGCCTTGACTGTCTTGAGATTTCATTGTATGCTGCAAAAGATATCCTGTGCCAGATGTGGCCAAGCAGCCCCAGAGCATAACAGAAACCAAACCTTGCTCCGCAATTCCGTGATAGTCTTCAGAGTTTACTCTACACAGCACAGATTCAAGACACCTGTGCCCAATTACAAAGCAGCCTCAGAACATAAGTGCACTTCCTACTCTATATACAGTACAAGTAGGAAGGCAGCGCCCATTGTGGGTTCTTCTTTCTTTAATGGATTGTAGGCACAATTCTGCATGGAAATATTACATCAAATCATATGGAACATATTCAGATGCTCTATCTGTCAAATATCATCAGCTCAAACTTGAATTTTTTGTCATGAGGGAACGTTTTACATTTTGGTTAGATGATTAGATCATCCGCAAATTACGTATTTTGTGATATTCAATTTAGCGGTGCACATCAGGTGTCGTGCGTTTGTGTAAACAGACACCAGGTTAGTATTCCTGCAGAGGTGTATGAACACTCGTATAAAAATAACACCAAAAGGATTGTTGGTTTTTTTTCCCCCAACCGCAAATCCCATCAGATCCACTGACCTTGTCATCCATTTCCCACCGCTGTAAATTCACATCACCATAAGTCTCCATTGCCAGTTCTACCCTGGGATATTAAGTGAGAACGCTGCATTAGCCGGACAGTTATGGCACACAAACACTCCAGAGGATTTAAGGGGATTGTGAAGTGGGGATAGGGTGTCCAGTTTGACTGGTTGTCCTGCAACGCTACCACCCGGCAGGATTTAAGCTGAATTAGGTGATAAAAACATGTGGCTGCTGAAATAGCATTGTGACAAATGGAGGAAATGTCATAAAATGACAGCGGGAATGCGAAAACTGCAAAGCACATGTTCGCGCTTATGTAACTGTTTGGCTTGTAAATGAAGGCTGAATAGAACGAGTTGACTGGAGCCTGCTCCCAGGTGTTCAAACACATTAGACTCTTGCTCATGTTTTTTTTTTCTCTCCACTCCACAAATGAATAGACGCATATGAAAAACATCATCATTAGAGGTCAGCTTTTCTGGATAGAAAGAGAAAAATACTCAGTTGAGCTCATTATGTAGCAGACTACTGACTCTACCATCTCGCTTCTAGTCTGACTCGAAGAAGCAATCACACGACTACTTAACAAGATTGTATCGTCCAGGATGGTTTTATTTCGGACCAAATATCTACATTAAAGAGTCTTTATTAGGGCCAGAGCACCAGACTGCGCAAAGGCCCTCTTAGAATTGCTGCATCACCACATAGCCGCAGAAAGAATTGTTCCCCCACTCCTTGTCCTTGCTGTTGAAACAGAACAACACACCGCCAGTGTAAAAAGGGCTCAACTTAACTCGGTTCAACACAACTTTATGTCGAGGGTACTTTCACAACAACCGTAGCTCTCCAACGACCAATTTGAGGGCACCGGGATCATAGATGTCTCTGGCAGGGATACTGAAATTGTAATCTTGCGATCACATCGTGCAGGACGTCACGTACGTTTGCTATAAGATGAGTTTGAATGCAAACAAACAACTAACAGACGATAATTTGTCCGTTGCTAGTAACATATACAGAAGGAAAGGTTCCATTCTCCTGTCACATTTATCTCCTCTCTCTTGCTGCGCTTGACTTCATTTGAGCGGCTCTTGTCCCTCTACATTTCTCTCCCAGGATGTATTCTTCGCTGAACGGACATTGGCCGGCTCCACATTGGGGCAAAGTTCCTAACGGCTGTAGTATCGTAGACAAGCGGCCAAAGTCCAATAGCGCAGATATTCTTCGCTTACTGAAATACCGCGCCCAAAACGCTGCAAGAGTGCAAATGGCCCAGCACGACGCAAAAAGGGTGGAAAGAGTAAAATGAGGGAGAAGGTAACGCAGCTGTTTTCAAAACAGGTTTCTGGTGAAGGTGAAAAAGGACATTCCCAGTGGTAAATGGCCACTGAGAAGCAGTTTGTATCAGAGAGACTGAAAGAGTCACAGAAAGGCTTAGAAGTGGATTTTCCTGGAAAACAAATATTGGTCCATTTAAGGATCAAACGACTGTTGTGAATTTTGCCTTTCAACTCTGTTAGAGAACTGCAAGTTGTGCATTCTAAAGTTTAGAGAAGGTCAAATTAAGTTCACCTGTATAGGTTATTGTGGATTTTATGTTTATCCTGAAATTCCACCCCAAAGCCTAATATCTCTAACTTTTTGTGAGTAGTGCCTACATGCCTCAGCAGCCCAAATCTGCCTACAGAACTTCGACAGCCAATTAAAAGGTCCTAACTAATAGGTGGAAACGCATTTAACGGTAACGTCAGCGTAATAAGGCTATCAAAGATTGGGTTTGACATGCTTGTTAGCGATAGCAGCTTTACGGCCGAAGTGTGCGTGCGCTTGTCCGTTTGATCCTCACGCCTTCCCTCCGTTAAAATGATCCGCCATTTTCACCTGAATACAAAATAGCACTGGAGCGAGAGAAGGATTTGACGGCCATCTGTTCCACCACCCCCTATGCATGAAAGCTGCATTTGTCAGTCTATTTCATATTTACTTGACGGTGTAAGCATGTGGATTTGCTGCCCGGGTGCAATTTCAATAAAGGGGAAAAAAAACACTCTTCTTCGATTTTAATCGATGTACCTTTTGGAGAAAACGATGTGTAATATCAACGCAGACTTTTAGAATAGCGTATTCTCCAGCTAGTATTGTACATAATGGCAGGTGTGATTGGAAGGGCTATCCATATTCACTAGCGGGAGAAAGGCGCTTATGCCTTCATTAAATGGAAAATGTGGTCACGCCTCAGTTCAGTGCACACATATTGTTCGCCCTCCGTAGAGCAGAAACCAGCAGCCGGAGCCGGAGTCATAAATTCTCATGAAATCTTCCACAGGTATCCTTTCTCTCATTTAGCAGTAAACGACAATAACGATTGGATCATTTCAATGCGGCAGTAAGCGCCGGCTTGTGCGAGCGATTTGACCACTAGCTGTCCTCCGCTAACGGATGATATTTATCCCATCGCACGGCGTCTCTCTCCCGCCTATAAAAACCATAAGTGTCCCTCGGTGACTCTGGGAATGTAATAGCCTCGTGTGAAAATATACGACTGCGGGGGGAAAAAATGCAGTTAAACCGGGCGAGCAGACGTTTGCTATGAAATAGGATGCGATGGAATAAATAACAAAAAAAACCACAAGTATTAGTCTTAACCTAGTCGCAACTCTTTGACATATAAAGGAATATATGGAGCGTAATTCTACTTTATGCTCTCTAGCTGCTGATTTATTGACCGGACAGGAGCTCTCTGAAATGTCACAGATGATTCAATGGCAGCCTTGGGGTGCCATTCCACAACATGACAGAGACCAAAACTCCTTTCAAAATTGTAAAAGCAAACAAAAAAGGGACACAAATTTGTGTAACTTTGTGGTGTGTATCCCGGGCCGGTAGTTGGTAGTGTGATTCAATTGTTGAATCATACATGTCACCAGAAACATTGGCAAGAACCAGTATTTAGTATGGGGCGGCCATCTGTTTCAATCATTTGATTTTGGTGATTCGAAACAAGGTTGTCTTTCAAACAATTGGCTAACATACCAAAGATTTCTTGCGTCCAGCCCGAAAGGAAGACTTACCCGACTGCTTCATATTGTCATTGCTCGGTGACATAAAATACTAATAAAAAAGGCAGTTCAGACTTATCATAGCTCAATAATCATTAGACTGTTGGCGCTTTGGGGAATACTTCATGTAAATCCATCCATCCATTTTCTGAGCCGCTTCTCCTCACAAGGGTCGTAGGCGTGCTGGAGCCTAACCCAGCTGTTAACGGGCACGATGCGGGTTACACCCTGAACTGGTTGCCAGCCAATTGCAGGTCACACATTAACAAACAACCATTCGCCCTCACACTCACATTCACACCTACGGGCAATTTAGAGTCTCCAATTAACCTACTATGCATGTTTTTGGGAAGTGGGAGGAAACCGGAGTGCCTGGAGAAAACCCACGCAGGCACGGGGAGAACATGCAAACACCACACAGGCGGGGCCGGGGATTGAACCCCGGTCCTCAGAACTGTGAGGCAGACGCTCTAATCAGTCGCCCACCGTGCCGCTATACTTCATGTAAAGGAAGAAAAAAAAGCAGCAGCCTAAGGAGGCGGCAAGTTCAAGGGAAAATGAAACGGACGTGCCCTTGAGGAGGTATGATGATTATCGAAGCTGAATGAACACTGATTTAAATGTTCGGAATTCATTATCGCACATTTCTGCATTCATTTATCGGAACACTTTTAACCACGTCAGAAAGAACATGAGACAGATGAGGTGGCTGCATCTCGAAGGGTTGTCCGGATCTTCGATTATATGGCCGAGCAGTTTATTGGCAGTTGCTGAAAAAGGGAAACAGAAATCTACCACTACACGAATTTCCTATTCGCAGGAGACTGAGGCAAGGAGACTAAGCCTTGCCGTGAATAGCGAAAAAAAAAAAACGACTAATTGACGCCCCTTGAATATGGTTTTGAATATTTTTCTCAGTTGAGATATGTCACGTCAACATACTTCCTTGGCACCAAGAGAGGGCTTTTTGGCATCTTAGGCCTCAGCAAATCGCGAAGAGGTGAATGAAAACTGCCCAAAATCATGGTTGGTAACACAGAGACATAGCAGAGGTTTCTAGTGGTCTAACCCTTGACCTTCACCTTGGGGATAGTCCAAGGAAGACTCCTTGGACAATCCCCCTGCTTTAAACCCCCAGCAATGCCAGTTTGTTGCCATGACAACATGCCAGACTTTAGCGCAAGGCAGGTATGGTGGTCTCTGGGATTGGCGAAAGAGGGAAACGCGAAAAATGGTCTATATCAGATTACTGATGGGAATAGAGTAAACAATTCTGTTTGGGTGTCAGGGTATGAAATCGGCCACAGACGAGGTGGACGAGGTGCAAACTAACAGGTTCTGATCACCGTGGCAGCAAGGTCCACTGTTGATATGATATGATGATAAGATGACAAAAATCGGATTTAACTAAAGCAGCAAGCAACGGTGAATGGGAGCTGGCATCCCCTTTTTGTGGTGAATCTTGGAAATGATCAATTGATGCCATGCTCCAACCACAAGAGCAAAGAAAAAGAAAAAAAGATGACAATGTCATACCGCCCGTCTGTCTAGCATACCTGCTTTCGATTTGGTAAATCGCCTGCAGATGTCTGCTTCAAATCAGAATTGCCGACTTCCCATTGAATTTTAGGCATGGATCCTTGATACTTTTTAATGCATCCTGTTATGATAGACCCAAATTCATTTCAGCCAGTGAAACTAACTTTCCAGGGGGCTCTCCTAAGTGTGTTTTGTGGGGTTGTGTTGGGGAACCCTAATATATATATATATATGCTGCACTATTTGCATATACTGGCCACTCATGCCAGAGTAGCATCTGCTCCATTTGCACACGGATTGAGGAGTATCTGTAACATTTGCACAACCCACATTGTCCCAGATGATCGCACTACTTGTCACTTTAAACCACATACACTCCTTGAAGTCTCAGCGCCCTTTGCACAATGGTCATTGCACCGGACTATTGCAATATTAGTCGTTCGAACTGCTCTAAGTGCTAGAGGACTCTGCATCTTTTTGCACAATTGTTTTTTGTCAATGTCTTTATGTCCCCAAAGTGTTCTGTAAATTGACTGTTTGTTGTACTAGAGCGGCTCCAACTACCGGAGACAAATTCCTTGTGTGTTTTGGACATACTTGGCAAATAAAGATGATTCTGATTCTGATTCTGATATATATATATATATATATATATATATATTAGGGTTCCCCAAAACAACATATTTTTTCACAATGATATAGAGCATTTGCTAAATTTTTTTATTTTCAGGCACGTTGAGGCCCTCTTGTCGGCTAAAAATTGGGATAACCATTTTTCTCAAGCAGAAGGGCCGACACGTGTCCGTGTCGTCCAACAATGACTCCAGCACTTGGTCAGATTTTGGCTTCATTGTCCTCAATTTAGAAACTAGCAGAGTCATTAGAAAAAGATATTGCAAAAGTTCAAAAGGAACTTCTCCAGTGTGGATTATAATTGGCATCAAGTCAGAAAAAATTAATGACCGCCCCCAATTTGAATTGAATTAATCATTATCCCTTGATCTGATTCGGATGTGGTGGACAATCACCTGTGGAAGCTCGCCTTTTCCAAATAGTTGCTATCAGCTCCCTCCCAAATGGAAGTATGGAACATATCATCTGTGGCGTCAGGTTGCCGCGCAGTTAAACATTTAATTTACAAGGCCATACGGTTGCTTTTGCAATCAGCAGAGAGCAAAATTCCCCGCAGGCCTTAGCTCTTTTTACGCCACCAAATGCAGCTAATTATATCCCCCCTATTACGGGCGATAGGCAGCGTCTAATCTAATTTTTGCAAATTACAGAAGCTCCGCTCAGTCACTTGGGCTGCCAAAATCACTGCGCACTGATCTCTCGACAAGAGAATGTGTTTGTTGTCTGGGTTTGTTGATGCTCTTTGTTTTTGACCGTGCGGAGAGGTGTGTAATGATTGCATCTCTCATGAAAATTATGTAAACACTGTACGTGTCACTAATACTGTATTTCCTCGTTTCGCTGCAACTCATTGGTATCATGCTAGCTTTGATACTTTTTTTCATGGCGGATATTACTTGCCATTCCCAATTTGGCAAGATATCCTTGAGTAGCATGACTATTGAACTCAGCGGCCGCGTCCTTTTTCTTCTTGTTTCCAGAACACGCTGCTCCGCTGGTCCTTATCATTATAAGATCTCAAATTGGGCAGTTATCAGCCTGCAGAGTCAGAGTCAAAAAGCCAGAAAATCAGTAAGTACAGTCAAGCGGTTCATGCCGTTCATAACCTCGAATCTGGAGACCCCTGTACTGGCAAAAACATAACGCTCTGTATGACGTCCGCCAGCCAGAGGCTAAGAAGCAGTGTATTTGTTCGCAGAGTGTGGCTATATTCCGAGGCAGTTACACTTGCTGTCCCTTACCTAATCAGTTCCTCCGCACCGTAGAGAATATTCAGAAAACGAATACAAGTCGCAATGAATGTGCGAGCATGCCTCGTACGTCACGACCAAGCTCTTACCCCGTCTCAAGGCCTTTTATTAGCAGCGCGGCGAAGCCACTCCCCTTTGGGAAGTGGCCTGTCACAGCGTCTTATAATGATTAAGTCTTAAGACAAGCACCCTGCTCACCTCTGAGGCCTTGGGCTCCTGCCCCGGCATAAATTAACCATCTGGAGCAGGTGCGCGACGCAGAAGGCCGTGGCGTGGATGTCAGGACTCGGGTGGCGAGACGAGCTGTTATCCAAAAGCGGAACAAGCTGCACCATTTGTCGAGCCCTGACTCCTCTACATGAGAGAGCGAATCTCTTTTTGATCATTTTTCAAAAAGTGACCGTCCGATAAAGTACATGACTTCTGTCGCTTCTGATAACGACGCGCCGCACGCGGGTTTCGCCTAAATTTCGACTCTGCTGCATTTTTAATCAATTGCTAAATCATCTTACATGGCAATTCCTCATCAAGGTTGCTCTTTCGTTCAGCCATGTAATTGAATTTCTGTTGACGGCAAAGTTGTTTCTTTCATTTCTACTCTTCTGTGAGCACAAATATTCATTTGTGTAATTTCTGACAGCGACTTTTGCGTTATGAGACCATTTTAAAAGCCAGCGCTCGTTTCTGCTCAGAAGTTTAATTGCATTCAGATTTGTCTATGACTTTTCATTTGCGTTGTTGCGCCTGCAGACACAATCTTGTGGCGCTAGATATGCAGATTGCGTGTCCTGTATTTAATGTATTCTCTTTTTCGCCACAGACGCTTTTAGCACAGTAAATCATCAGTCATAATGCTATGCTTGGCATGTAAATTAATGTGCCTCAACCATGATTTGATAGAGTTCATGTTTTTCAGTCTTTCTAGATGAACTACTGCATAATCATACAGTCCAACAAGTACTTTTTAAAGTACTCCTTAGGTCTTCCTCTGTTCTCCAAATAAGAGGCAAAGTTTGCTTGCTTCAAGCTGTTTGGCATTCCCAGCTGTTTACTATAAAACTGAACAAAAAAAACAATTAAACATTTTATATTTAAACACCAAAATGTTCAACAAAACCATATAGTTTCATCTAATGAAAGTTTGCACGGTTAATCTTAAAATACAGGTCATGCGAAAGACCATAGATGGGCTAACAGAAATGAGCATAGACATTCCGGTAATCACAAACCTTCAAACAACCTCAACTTTAACTCACATGGAGCAGCAACACCTACAAATAGAGCATAAGAAAATAGTCACAAGCATATACTGTATTTTCTCTGTTCTGTGGGAACAATGACCATGACTGGAGTTAAGTTGGGGACCTTTTTTGCTTCTTCTGTTACGCTTCCAGTTGACCTATATGGTACTAAATGGTGAGCAACTCTAAATTCAGACTTGCCTATGTACTGTAAAAACCCTTTAAAAAATTGCTTAAAAATTTGTGACATCGCTGAAGCGTGAACAATGAACTGTGATATTGCGGGGGTTCATAGCAGTGCTATATATAAAAGCATGGCATGAAAACACAATGCTTAATTAGATGAGGGTCTAATGACAATATATTACTGATACAGTATGTCGAGAATTAGAACGTTGTCATTGTGGGTCATTTGTTTGACATACTATTCGTTGTGTTTTGCGGCAAATGAATTTTTGACCTTGGACGATTCGCAAAAGTCGATCGCAGTTAAAAGACGAGGAATCCTAAATTGTGATTAGTACAGAATTGTAACACCTTTCGAGATCTCATCTCCTGCTTATGCCTGAACACTGAACCATACCACCAACCTGCCAGATGCTCAAGGACCACAATAATGACCTGCCACGTGGAAGACTTTTAGCATATATAATTATCATGGACATGTAAAAATGAAAGGACATTGGGCAAAAAAACAAAAACAAAACAACGTGCAAACCTCTTCTGTCTCGGGAGGATTGTGACAGCATCCATTAGCTCTTTGTTAGCTGTCAGGCTATTGCCTCATGTTGACAGGATTTACGCCCCGAGTGATTCATCCGAGCACAGCCTTTAGCCGCCCGCATATAGCCGTTACGCCGCTCGCTCGTTAAATATCTGGCCGACGTGGTTCTGCTTAAAACAGACTTTGGATGGTAGGGCTGTTCTTTTTTTGGTAATTGGTTAACGGGAAGGCTTGCCGGAGGGATCAGTGACCCGTTGTGACGAGATCTCTGCAAACATGAGCTAGATGGCTGAGATAATGCGCTTCTCCTATAGCTCCCAGCGCACGGGTGGCTTTTGGACAACTCCATCCTCCAATCTTTACGCCAGTTAATTTAAACCAACAACACGGCCAACATCCCAGCATAGCTTGTGTTCTCACTTGCTTTATAGGGTTTACTCAATGCATAGATCGCGCATGATTGGAATGGCGCGTATAGTCGATTTCCACCACACCGTGCTAAACTTGCAGGCAAAAGTGTAGGAAGCATAATTAATATTTTAATAGTAATAATGTTTTCCCATTCTTCGGTTTCATGGATGTCAGAGTTATAGTTATAGTTGTTACTCTGTGATTCATAATAAATGAGTGATTCTTTTTTTAGCGGATTCAATTAGCGATTAAACATGATTTGGTGTGGTGGTGTGTTGATGCGCAATGGAAAACGCTAGCTATATAATATCAACTTGAACGATGCAGCGCTTGGTAGCTCAAGCAAGATGGCGTTTTTTTTGTTTTTTGTAAGTGCCTGCAAAGTTGTCATTTTGGAGATGCGAGGATTCTGCCGGACAGCGATGATATGATAGCAATGACCATTATGCAGAATTAAGGCTTATTTCTACCTACATACATTGGTTTACCAGTTACCTCGCAGGGTGTCCCAATTTGCATTTGCAGAGGACTTTTTCTTTTTCTTGTTCCAATCACTTTTTAGTAATAACACACTTGTTTTCTTCTCCTCGGCTCTATTTTGGGAGTCCATTAATCCGGCGTCTGTGCTACGATTAGTGGGGCCGGTGAGCCAAACTTGACCGCCCACTCGCTAATCCCGACATCAATCAAGTAAGCGGTCCGTGCTGTTACAATTAAATTGTTTCACTCCCACCAAGTACGGACGGTTACACAAAGACGGTCACATAGTTGAAGACGATAAGCTTTGAATGCCAAGTGACTCATCGCGAGATGAGCTTCTTTGAGAAAATGAGGCCCCTTGTTTCATTTCATTATAAGGGGGAGAAAGATGTCTCGACTCCTAGAAAAACATTGGATGACTTTGAGGTAAATTGGTCTGCCAAAACATCATTTTTAACAGATATCGCGACTACTTTTGTCATTTTGACAATAATATTTCCAATCATATTTTTTTTCAGTTCTGGCAATTTCTGAATGAGTATTCATACTAACTTTTTGGTTGTGTGTTGGCACATGCGTAAATAAGATTCACAATCTGCATTTCCAATAAATATTCCTCTTAATACAAACTGCGACAGGGAGAGTATATCAAATTTAAGGCAAAAGTGTTCCGGATGATAAAGCATACAGAGCCATTATATTGCATAACTAAACTGTCGAACGGAAAAGCCATTGTGCCGATTGAATGGAATTGTTTATTCATCTTGAAGCAATGGAGTCAAAATCGAGTGCGCTACTTTGCTTTTGATTTAAGGGTTTGCTGTCAAAGGGAGAGCTTTTTATGACTTCAGCTGTGCGAATTTGAGCGCCATGCTATGCTAAGAAGGAGTTCAGAACATTCAGAGAGAGATTCTTCCATCTCTTTAAAATAGTTAGAGCTTCAGTGTTACATTTGTTTTTCATGGTGGCGAGAGGACACCAAATAAATATTTATCGCAGACCACAAAAAACATGCCCGGATTAAAAGTAATAAAGGGATTACATTGCCTCCTCATATTGCTCAAATGAAAGAAATCTTAAGGATGCTACACTCGGCTGTGAGTCAGAATTCTCTTTGGGTATGAAAATACATCATTACACCTGTTTTTTCCCCCCACTCATTTAGTTCTTATGTTCCACCCTTGCACTAGATTATTCTTCAAACGGGATACATTTTAATGTGGCCTTAATCTCTGATGTCTTTTCATTACCAAACACGTCTCGGCTTTGTTGCCGGGGAAGGTTATTGATGAAAACGTTGTATTAATAATATATGTGACGAGCCTGCAACAAAAAAAAAAAAAAAAAAAAAAAATACAGATGTGCGAACTCGATGCCTTGAGTGCTTCATTCAAAGTGTACATTCAAGCATGACGTCTTTTGTCATTTGGCTGACGAAACGTCGGCATCTCCATCTCACTAAACTAATGAGATACTAATGGAGCGAGAGAAAAAGTCCATGAATACGAGCGTTCATATTACGCACAAGCAGGCAAAGACTCGTCTGCCTTTCTCATTGTCTGAATGCATATTCTTTTCACTCCCACTCGAGCCCCTTGTTGCCATGCGCCCGTTCCGACAAGGATTCGATGCACGAGAAGCCTCGTCCGCGGTCACACGCCCATAAAGTGTGCGAGCTTGTTACCGATCTGTAACGAAAGCTTAAACAAGGAACTGAGGCGGCGTTTATTCAGCCGACAGCCAAATAGTAGTGTAACAACAAGGATATACAACACAATAATCGACTGAATCGACTGAGCTTTTAAGTTTTCAATCAGATGTGCTCAACCAATAGGGCTCTTGTTAACCTGCCATTTTCACGATTACCACAAATTTGAATGTTTCGAAATATATACACATGTATAATACAGTATCCTTTATGTCCCATACAGACAGACTGCTCCAGTGACAGCGAGAGCGAGGACAATTTCATCGTGGTGCCTCCGCGGGACCACCTTGGCTTGGCCATCTTCTCTATGCTCTGCTGCTTCTGGCCTCTGGGAATCGCAGCATTTTACTTTTCGCAGGGGGTGAGAGCACGCACACACACACACACACACACACACACACACTGTGGACAAGACATAATTTTTTACTCGTATAGTATTTTCACTTCCAGAAGAACCTGTATATTCCCCTGAAATGACCCCAAACCCTTGAAAACGGGTTAACATGCTCATCACCGAGGGAGATGCAGCTTTGGTTGGTACAAGCTACAATTCATACAGTCCCAAGTGATGTCACAACAATTGCACACCTGTTGTGAGGTTACGTGTGGCATAACAATCACACACACGTGTGTCCTCAAAACAATCACTTTTAAAGCTGTGTTGTTATAACAATCACACGCTCGAGACTGAAACATCACAAATATTGAAAGACCATCAAGGGAAAATGAATGCAATTAATAGAATAATGAATGAAGCTAATTAATTATTATAGTAAATAACACAATTCTCATTGGAGTAATCTTTATGCAGCCCCAAATGAAGTCACAACAATCACAGTGTTGTTGTCGGCTATGTCAAGGCTATGCAAGGTAAGGTTATGTGGAGTGTATTACAAGCTATGTGTGGTATAACAATCACGCTCAAAGCAGTCACCGTCAATGCTAGGTGTGGCATCAAGTGCTAGTACAGTATAAAATAAAAATACAATCCCTCTCAAAGTTCTGCCTGTATGTTTGTTGGGTGTCCTTCAGCCCCTTGAAAGGCGCTGCATAAATAAATCTAAGATATAATTATCATTATTACGTGTGCCATAACAATCACATGCTCATTTAGGTCCATGTGGCCTTGTGAAGCTCAAGGCTGGAACACAGGAAAATTACTGATATTGAAACATAAAGTGAAAATCCACGCAGTCAATCATGAATGAAGCTGATGTAAGTCAATAATACAGTAAATAACACAAGTCCCTTGACAGTAATCTTTACCAGTGACAATTCTCAATTTATTTCATTTGAATCTTCTCCATGTCAAAGCAAGAACCCTGTCGATAATGAAGTGTAATACGTGGCCCATAGTTTGCACAAATGTACTTAACATGGGCGGGGTTAAAATAGCTGCACGACATGTGATGACATGCCAATCATCGTTGGGTCTGCCGTCAAAACGATCCGGCGTCGGTCGGACAAAGAGCAATTTCACCTCTTGTCCGGGCGGGAATCAATAACTGCTGAAAACTCTCTCATCGCTCACCTGCTCCATCAATACTTTAAAGGCATCCAAAAGCACATAAAGCTATGGAGTGTGTATTTACAGTACATGCAAAGAACCAAAGGAGTCAGCGCATTTAAGTGGAAGTGGAAGCTGGGATGAATTATCTTGTCAGCGGCTAATTCCATCCTTCTGGGCTAATTATGTGGAAGTGAAGGTCATGTTTTAGCCATGGACTCTCCCCCGCCGCACCTTACACGGTGCCATCCGGAGGAGTGACGGGTGGGCTTCATTTTACGGCTTGTCAGCACACCTCGCTGCTCCCCAGTTTTGGGGCCAAAGGAAAATTGAATGATTTTGTCGACGCATAGAGAGCTTGATTGTTGGCCGTACATCATTCAAAATGAGGCATTACTTCTCTCTGTCAGTCCAAGAAGCCTACTGATTTTGCTTAGGAGACCAAACATGGCAGAAATCGTTCTACCACAGGCAATTTTCGAGAGCTCTTTAAAGTAGTTGAAGTAGACCATTGATTTTGAAAGATACCTGGCAAAAGATGGATGATATGGCACGTTCCTTGTCGCCATGCTACTCGTCACCATTTTCAACTGATCGTCAAAATTTCAGGGACTGACTCAGCAAGATCCCTGATCATTTTGACGGTTACAATCTAATCCTAGATGCAAGAAAATTACGCCAATGCCAAAGCAAGAACCCTCTCGAGTTTTACACTGCAAGCCTTCCCAGTTAACATGGATATTTGACTTCTAAAGCCGTCACTGGCAGTGCATGTGTCGTTGTAAACGCAATATTGCTGGAGGTCCAATTAAAAGATTTCATTTCGATCATCTGAGGAATGTTGGCATCCAGTGCATTCCGCATACAGCTAAGTACCGTAAAACAGACGATTCTGCCGAGGACAAAAAAGACAAACAAGTTAGAGAGCGTAATAAGGTTTGCGGAGAGCAGATCAATAGCGTCTTTTGTCCCATCACAAGGTTAACAAACAGAGAGCAACTAGCTACTAAAGCATTTATTGTATTTTATTTTTTTTAAAGGTCTGAATATGTAAACATGTTATGAATGTAATATGGCCATATTCATTTGATTAGCAAACGGAACGGAGCTCCCATTATCGACACTAATCGTGTGAATGTGTGTTGTTTGGAGATGCGGATGAGTGTCGCGAGTGGAAGAGACGCTGCAGAGATCTCTCTCATGATTATGCAAATGAACAGCCCACCCTTACCCCCCTATCAAGTTATCTTCAATAGCCTAACGTGTTCTGTGTTGACTGCATGTTAGCTTTCAATGCTAAGGCATGTAGCAAAACTCTAGCTTAGCATTTTGGCACATTTACGGGTTGTTTACATAAAGTTACAATGCAAAAACAAAGACCTTAATCCCCCAAAACAAAGAACTAACCCCCCTTCTCCACTGCCAAAACCAGATACCGTATGTAATACCAGGTACTATTTCGAGTATCCTCCACAGCCTCCACTCTGCTGTTATTCTCCAGGAAACCCTCGTTCTACATCCCATGTCAAAATCAAGGCCTGGCGGGTAGACATTTTTTTGTGTATGTGGCACACTGAAGTCTGCAAAGTGTCTACGTCATAATAGATTTATCCTTTTCATTTTGGCTGAATATATACAATGTGGCCTGCAATTAAAAAAATGAGTTTGACACACCTGTTACATCGTAATTGCTGTTTGTTAGCGTCGTGTTCTGGTTGATGAGTTCAATAGGATGTGGTTTTCCCGGTTTCCCGACTCCTTCATATTGTTTTTGACGCTTGTCAAAATGTCGGTATTTCTAGCTTGCTCATACATTTGGGCGAGGTTGTAAACGCCTGTCCCTGAATTTTCAAATGATGAATTTTCCATTTATCATCCGACGGCGCCTATTAGCACAAGCCGCAGTCCTTGACATTTTCGTACTAATTGCCACCTCGTAGCACGGCCTCCAACAGTCATCAAAACGTGCGCTGAATCAACAGACAGCTTGCGTAAGAACTAAAACCTCTGACCTCTGATGTTTTTTTTTCTTTTTTTTTTTTTTGCTCTCTCTCCCAGACCACCAAGGCTGTGCACAAAGGCAACTTCCCGCTGGCGAACATCGCCTCCCGACGGGCTCTGTTCCTGGCCGCCCTTTCCATCACCATCGGCACCGGCATCTACGTGGGGGTGGTGGTGGCGCTCATCGCCTACCTTTCAAAACCAGGACACATATAGCTGACACCGGTATCTGTCGGGAACAGAAGAGCCCCCCCCCGCGCCCGAAACCTGAAAATTTAGAGCAACGTTTTTTGGTGGCTGTACAGTTTTCCCATGCCACCCTCCTGAAGATTTCCCAGATTTAGCACAGCAGCAGGGAAGGGGGCAAGCTGTAAGGTGGAAAGGTTTAAAGGAATGGATGTGTTCCTCATCGGCGGCCCAATTCACATCACATTGAGCTTATCCCTCGCCGGATTGATCGGCGAGCGTTATCGCAAGCTTAAGAACGCTAAGAACCGTCTTTGCTCTCCTTGCCTCCCAGTATCCTAAAAGAACTTTCAAGAAACACCATGACTGATAACAGCAACATTTCTAATGCATAAAACATCACATAGCTTTTATGTGACCCACGGGAAGATGTCACTACCCATGTGTCAAAGCCCGTAAAACACAATCGTCTCATGCCAGATGTTGTTTGCCTACAATCCAAATGTGCTTTGTTTTTGTTTTTCGCCCTCTGTCTGAAGACACCTTGATTACACTTGTGGCAGTGGTGTTGCGTGCGTTACCAAGCGTCTGGGACAAATAAAAAGAATTAGCCCCATAAGGTACAAGCGGAGTGCTTGTACCTCCACACCACCCGTGCCCACTCCAACCAGATAACCAGAGAACTCTAACCAAACGACGATGATGGAATTGTTATCAACACACGTTGGCCTTTTAGAGTAATTTCTCTACAAGATATCTGAAACAGTCGCCATGTCGCATTGCAAAGAATGCAAAGGTCAGCCTGAAAGGTAAAGGTTAAAAAATATATAGAGAGGGAAAAAAATGGGGAAAAAAAAAAAACATTCCGACCCCAGAGACATTGTAGCTTGGCACGCGTGGCAATGAACTTTTAGGCTGCGTCCACATTAACATGGAAATAAAAAATAAAGTGGATTTTTCTATGCGTTTTTGTTCTTAAAAACCCTGGCCAGTGTATTTCCAAGACTCCATCTTCTGCGTTTATGTGTAGATGTCGAGAACTGAGCTTTTTCTCTCAAAACGTGCGCCATTATCGCCAGTATTTAAACAATAATCAACGATAGAACAATGAGGATATTGCCTAAAGCTGCGTACACAATGTTTAAGATTTTAACCCCACACTACAGGATAATCACTCAGGTTAATCTTTGAGGAAAGTGGAGCCTTTACTAAATTTCATCAAAAGGGAGCAAAAAAAAAAAAAAATGCTTAAATTGTGTGTCTACCCCCGCTTTAGGTGAGTGCCACTTAAATGATGCATATGGTCATAAATGTATGCATATCTCATTATGTTGATGAAGAAAAGTCAGCTCATTTTTCACCCTTTTGATTGGCCAAAATGCACTTGAGTAATGACTAATATATATATATATATATATATATATATATATATCCCCATTTAATGCGCTGGGAATATGTTTTTCTAGACCCACCTACAATAGGTGAAAATCTGCTATATGGAGTGACCACGTCATTTAAAAATAAATAGTTTAAGTCATCTTTTTTTCTTTCCCACTTTAACTTCTTAAAACACACTTTCTTGGTGCCTGTTCTCACTCTCAATGGCACAGTTCTTCAACATTTTTCATTTGAGATTTGGCAAATCCCCAGATTATCCACCGCAGGTAACCGCGCACCCTTAATCACTTCCTTGTACGGAATGTTTCCTGTTGCCTCCAAAAAACCTGAACATCTGAAATAAAATACTCAAAGCCAAAAGCAAGTTTGGTCGTCTATGGAAGTTGTAAATCATGCAGAATTTGTGGAGAAGCTTTGACAGCGTCGGAATGAGTGGGCGATCAATTCGGGTGTTCTACCACCAGCGCGCCGCCCATACCATGATTGATCGATTATTATTATAATTTTATTTTTTTTTTATATATAGAGGAGCTGGTTATTTAAAAAAAAAGATTGAATTAAAATTGATCAGGCTGTAACGGGGGGCCAGCGAGCTTCTTCCATTTAAGAAACAAGCAACATTCTGTGACAGCAAATGGTAGCGAAAGACGAAATGTATGTAAAAAAGGTTGATTAATTACCCAGGTGACTTTATTTTTGAGTTCGAGTTCACGCCGCGAGAGCACAAGAGGCGACGTTCGGCTTAGCTCCCATGCATCAGTCATAGCTGACATTTATGGAGCACAATTAGCTCAGTGTAATGGCCTCTTTTTTCCCTCTCTCTCTCTCTCTCCCGCTCTCTCCCTTCTCCTCCAAGGGATTGTGTACTCTCCGGAGCGTGGCCCTAAAATAGCACAAGCACATTCGTTTCAATAATAGGCCGCGGTGTCAGCGGCCTATTATTGTAAACGATCCGCTAAAGAAGTCAACGTCTCCACCAGGGAACGCTCGGATGCAGCGTGCTAGTTCCAACGGCCACTTTTTCTCCCAAGTGTAAACATGGCGTCTGTTGATTTTGGAAGAGATGAACTTTGGGCTAATCTGAGATGTCGGTTAATATGTCGTATGTGGTTAACCAAGAGGTGGCCCAAGTATGGCCTGTGAGCCATATAAGGCCTGCTTCGTTCTGTACTGTGGCCCACCTAGCATTAACATGATCAAGAGACCATCATAAGGGGGAGTTTCCAACTTAAAAAAAGCAGTCATTATGACTTGACAGTAGTAGATGATAAATATGAGCTGTGACAAAAAAATCTGCTTTCTCTAGTCCCATTTTGTGTCTCTAATTACACATGTAAGAAACCACTGTGCCTGAGGAAAACAACCATCAGAGAAGGAAGGTGTGACTTACGAGGTGTTACTCATTTGTCGCATTCTTGCGGGCAAACCCCCAATGGCTTCATGCTGAACTGTTACCTTGTTACTGGTCTGGTGGTTAGCGGGTACCCTTATTAAATACAAAATGAGCTCGTGAAAAGTGCTGGCGACTTAAATGTGTCGGCGGACTTCATGTATCTATATGCCTTCCCGTTTCCACACCCCCAAAAAATACTGTCAAGCCATAATTACTGTTTTACCAAACATAACAAAAAGTGATTGCTTTTTGATTGCAAAGCCCCCTTTAATATTTGTTGCATTACTATAGGGCACGGTGGCCGACTGGTTAGAGCGTCAGCCTCACAGTTCTGAGGATCCGGGTTCAATCCCTGGCCCCGCCTGTGTGGAGTTTGCATGTTCTCCCCGTGCCTGCGTGGGTTTTCTCCGGGCTCTCCGGTTTCCTCCCACATCCCAAAAACATGCATGAATTGGAGACTCTAAATTGCTCGTAGGTGTGAATGTGAGTGCGAAAGGTTGTTTGTTTCTATGTGCCCTGCGATTGGCTGGCAAGGAGTTCAAGGTGTACCCCGCCTCCTGCCCGATGACAGCTGGGATAGGCTCCAGCACCCCCGCGACCCGAGTGAGGAGAAGCGGCTCAGAAAATGGATGGATGGATGGATGGATGCATGACTATAGCTGTTTTTCCTCAGATGTATTAATATTGATGGATTTATTTATTTTATTGATTTTTGTATCTACTTTCTCATTAAATAATTCCTCAATTCATTTACTGTAAATATTAAATGAAAAAAAAAACAAATATAGACTTTATGGACACTCTGTATACAATGAAGTATTTTTTATTTTATTAAATAATTTGTAAACTAATTAGGATTATTTCCTAAAATCAACAATTTTAATTTTGTATTATAACCATTACTCATAGAACTTTTTATTTATTTATTTATTCGATACCTGAACTATGTATGACCCCCACCCATCTGTCCATTTTGAAAATCAAATGTGGCCCTTGAGCAGACGTTTGCCCACCCCTGGTTTAACCTCACAACGACTGACCACATGCTTTGTGTTGTATCGCGCGTTCTTTGTTTGGCAACCTGCTTTTGTGCAGTGAGCGGACCCCTGAATGATTTCAGTATGTGTTTGTGTGTGTGTGTGTGTGTGTGTGTGTGTGTGTGTGTGTGTGCGCTCCTGTGTGCGTGCGTGTACATAAAGAAAAACAAAAGTGACATGTTCAAATGTAACGAGAAATAAATGGCAAAAGGGCCTTTCTCGGAAAAAGCTGCACGTGTGTTTCTCGGTGGTTCCACGCAACTCAGTCATTGGGATGCATGCGCTGTTCTTCGAGCGACGGCGAGCAATGACTCACCGAGCGTGGGTGGGTTCGCTCAGCACACACGCACAAGCGCACACACTCAAACACACACACACACACAAGCAGCTTTCGCCGTGTGTACATACAGGCAAGCGAACAACAATTCCCTCCGGAACCGATGACGATGACGATTATCAGGTATGCATGCAGTGGGTGGGAGGGGGAGGTCCCATTCTGGAATTGATGGGGGGGGGGGGTATAAATAGGGGTGTGCAGTGAGTCAGCCACCGGCGCGTTTGTCGGAGGTGCTCGTCATCCAGATTGTGAATTCCCGCGGAGAAGACGCAAAGCAAATTTGTGCACAATCTGATTTACATCATGTTCATGTCTTTGTTTGATTTTCGATATTTAAGCAAGAATGCGGCTGAATTTGGACGGAGAGTCAGACACAAGAAGACAAAGTTAGATCGGGCCAAAGTTAGCCCATCTTCAACCAATCTCCTTAGAACTGTCAGGCACTATCGTCCCATATCAAAGGAAGAACTCTGTTGATCTGGAATGATATGATCCCCAATGATTTTGAATAATATCTACCACAAGATGACGAGGTAGCTAGGGTCTGAGGTTGAATATACAGCATTACCCGATGCTCCAGCGATCGTCTTTCAACTCTTAGGGACTGATTTACTAAGCTCTCAAATCGTGGGCGCTAAATTGCATGTTCGCTCCACCAAATTTTTTTCTTTTTTTTTTTGCTCCATTCTCTTTAAAACCATAAGGGATTGATGTCCCTTTATGGTATGAATCCTGTTGCTTTTGAACATCCAACATAAGATGACAACGGTAGCTAGCACCAAAGTCTGAACAGGTCACCAGATCCTCCAGCAACCGTCTTCAAACTCTTGGAACTTATTGTTCCATGTCAAAGTATGAACTTAGTTGATTTAGAATGATACTATCGATGCAGGCTCTGGGTAAAATCTCAAATAGTACACGCTAAATGTGTTACCGCCACCCCACAGGTTTTTCTCAATGCATTTTTTTAAAACCTGTGTTTTGCGAGCGTGTACAAAAAGCCGCCACTGGATCACCTTGGACGGATAAATGGCGGCTGAACAACGCCGGGTGACCTTCCGCCGAGGTTGCGGTCGATGAACGGAAGACGTCACTGTGACTGTTTGGCGTTTGAATCAAAGGAAGACATGAGCGCTAACAATGAGCGAGTGGTGGGGGCGCGAGATCTTTAGAACGGTGTAGAGGATTGTGGGGGGCGACCAACTCCTGAAGTGAGCGGCCTTGGTTGTAAATAGCGGGGGCGCGAGTGAGAAACAACAATGAGGAAGAAGAAAGCTTTCAGAGTGAGCCGTCCATAAAAGGAGCCAAACCTGCTGCAAGCCAAGGTCACCTGACTTGATTAACGGCCTCACGTTGTCGCCTTTAATTGACTCTCAATTATCTTCTACCGCCAATGGCCATCCGGTCTTTGTAGAAGCTCTGTTGACATCCCTGAGGCAACGCGAGGCTAACACTCCAGCGGCGATGGATCAATCCTGCTTCTCGCTATTTGAGAAAGGCCAATTGTCGTAGAGCCCCACTGATGAAAGTCCGCGCAGGGCCGACGTTTCCACGCACACTTCAGCCTCAGATGAAAGAAAACACTTTGGCTGATTGACACTGCAGGTCCAAGTGCCCACTTTCGATTTGAAGCCAATGTCTGTTCCCATCTACATGACTAGTGACACCTTATTTGATATGGCCGTGTGTACACTGATGGGTACAACCGTCGAAATTGCATATAAATGACACAAACGACAAACAGTAACACATAAATAATACAAATAATAAAGGTTTAGTTGGCTCGGGCTGACTCTTCCCCCCCATTGATTTAAAAGAGGGTAACCTCCAGATTATTCTACTGGCCCCAGGTTGAATAAAGAGGGAGAACCCGGAGAAAATCGATGCAAGCACAGGGAGAACATGCAAACTCAACATAGGAAGGCCAGAGGCGAGATTCGAACCCCAAACCGGAGAACTGTGAGGCAGACGTAGAAACCACTAGCTTGCCCTGCCGCCTATCAAAACAACAATGCTGAAACGGCCAAACAACCTTGGACTTTTCAACTTCGTAATCAGAATCCTAATCGTGATCGTGAAAAAACGTTGACTTACCAGGTTAGAAAAGATGATGTCGTCAAGACCGACTGAAGAAACCAAACATTGCGTTGCCTGTAATGACCGGCATGTGGACCTAAAGCAGACCAAAA